>NC_056735.1:1746895875-1747195875 GCF_019279795.1 Protopterus annectens
TTATCTCCTTTTTAGAGTAGCTTCTGTTGTGCATTCACCTAGAAATTACCACAACTCTCCACTCTTCTATCCTTTTCTCATTACGTATTCTCTTACATCAATTCCTGGTAGTGAATGCAGTCAGCAAGCTGCAGTCAAAACTTCTGCTTGACCTCATCCCACTCTATCACCTTAAATTCTCTAGGTATTTGCTTCCAAGAACTTGATTCATTTGCCAAATTTCTTCAGTACATTCCAGCCACTTCTTGCGTATTTTATTTAACTCCTACTTGCAATCATCCCCAACGATAAAATCTATCTCCATTCCACTGTTTGCTTAGTTCTTACAATACTTTCTTCAATTTTATTAATATTCTTAAGGATATGCATTCAAACTCTTACTCACTTCTACTGCTTGAACTACATTTCATGGTCATCCCTTTCTACTTTGATCTATAATCTTCTGCTTGTGTTTTAAGTAAGCTGTGCGTACATGCGCATGACACTAATGTACTAATCCTAAACCAACTTGTTTTATGGGGAGGATCAACTTATACCATATATCCTTTGCAATCTCCACTCCCAAATAAATTACTTAACTTATTTGTCCACAACTTCTGTTTTGGTTGATAAACATATACCTGCCAGTATATAAAATTAAATTGTTTCAATCCCTTTTCACTACTTATAACTTACTATCTATAATCAAAAGCCTTCAGTTTCCTAGTTTACATTTTTTATCTTTTCTTTTGTCTCTTTCCACATATCCTAAGGTACTATAACAATGACTTTTAATCTATACACCTAAATACTCAATGCCCCCATAAATATAGACATTTCTGAACCATTTCATGTGTGGGTATAGTGTACCACTATAGCCTGTTTTATGTTAATTATTTTTTTATATCCTTAAAAGGCTTGAATCTGTCTCAAAATATTCCACCACACTAAATTGTCATTTTCCAGATTTATCATGTACAAAATATCATCAGCTGCAAATAAACCTAACTGACTGACATACCAGTTATATCATTTAATTTGTGAGTTCCTTATTTTCTTTTCCACTGGCTCTAAATGCAGAGCAAATATTGAGGAAAGAGGAAACCCATGCCAGTTTCCTCCGTTCATACAAAGCTTGTAGGAGAGGAATCCTCCCACATTAATTTTTTCCTCCAACCCTTCACATATCTTCCTAATTAACCATAATATTCTATCAGGGAGTGCTAATGCTTCCACTTCCCTGCTCAGAAAATCCTAGCTCAATACTGAATGCATTCTCTGCATCACGACCCATCAACAATAGCATTATTTTCTTCCACAGAGAGACAGAAGCAGAATGTATCACTATTTAATTAATGCTTTCAAACATTCGCCTCTCTACCATAACTTATACAACTCTATCAATTCTGGCAACACAGATGCCAGTCTCTTTGATAGTACAGACAAACATTTTATAATTATGGGTCTATATGCAAGTTGGGTCCAAAAGGCCTTCATCCTGTTTATGTAAAACAGTCACGACAGCTTTTCTCCAAGATGCTAATGCTCACCCCACCTTTTAAAATGTTGAAAATAAAATACTACGGCAGTACGAAAGTGGTATACAACTGGAATAAATGTCATTGAGCCTTGTCTTCTGCTAAACTTGGCATAAGCAAGTCTTCCATAAACAGTTTCATTTTTGCCTTTTAATGGTTTCTGCATTCCTCTGCTTTATACAAAATTTCATAAAATTCCCAAAATATCTTTAGTATCTCTACAGAATCTCTGGTTAATTACCTTATCATAGAAATCCTTTCCACTTTATGTTGCATAAGACACTGTGCTAAATGTTTTTCTGCTTTGGAGTTCTCAAAACATATCTGCTTTACTACATTTCTAAACTTGTGCATATCATCCAAACAATCCCTTAATTTCCCTTTAGCACTCTGTAGTTGCTCCTCCTTTTGTTCCGTCAGACCTCCCTTATTCTACAATACTTGAACCTCTGTCAGCCCCTCTAAATTACTTCTTTCATCTCTTACTTCTACTTTATTTGTAAACTCAATTTCCCCACTAACTAGCTATTCCTTTTTAAGAATTGTTTTATCTTCCATAAACTCCAAACTGCACTACTCATTCCTTACCTTAAATGTCTTTTTTACAAGAAGGAAAGCACCAGTGTTTCAGTTTTCCTTCACTACCCTGTGTGACGCCCCTGCACTGACCCAGTAATCAAGGGGCCTCAACCCTCACCACTAGCACCAGTGAGGGACATCCACACTGGGAGGATAAGTATACACACACAGTACACTACAATTTCTCTTAAGACTAAACAGAGATCACTGTCAGTCTAGGGCTAGTTTCTCCCTCCAGATCCCCAAATGAGACTCCCCACTGGCACAGCTAGAGTTGAGCCCTTAGCCAGGGTTCCAAGCCATGTCCTCCCAGCACTCACTCTGTCCAGCCAGTGCTTCGTATCCCCGCCCAAGTAGCTGACACACACAGATTTGATTTATACACAAACACACACCAGGGAAAGGCTGGCACAGATTTACTAGTCATGCCCCCTTCTGCCCAAACCATAAGGTAGTTAGCATTGCCACCAGAAACCCTTATCAGCTACTTTAAGGCCCCTCCCAAAGGGTGACAAACCTTACTATGTGATACTATTATCCAAATATATATGTGACCAAGGCTAAGGCTACTGGAGTGGCCCATACAGTGTAAAAAGGTATGAGGTGTGGCCCAAGTTGCAGCTGAGCAAATATCACTGAAGGACACCTTAGCATGGAAAGCTGCTGAAGTTGCCATAGATCTTGTAGAATCTGCTTTGACTCTATGAGGCACGGTGAGATTGTATTACCTTTATCTACAACAAAAACTATTTCTCAACCATGAAGCTAATGTAACTTTTGATACAGGATGACCCTGTCTAAGGCCAGAAACAGTTGGTCTGATTTACGGGTAGATTTTGCTTTCTTCACATAAAATCATATTTGCCTATGAATATTCAATGAGTGCAGACAATACTCTCCCTTGCTAGAACAGTTAGGAAAGAACACTGGAAGGTCAATAGATTGGTTGATAGATTGCTCTGACACCACTTTTGGTAAAAAGGTAGAATTAGTTCTCAGTGATACCCTTATCCTTATAGAAGATAAGATAGGGAGGATTGATGCATAAGGCCTTAAGTTCTGACAACTGCCTAGCCGATGTGATTGCAATCAAAAACAAAGTTTTCCAAGATCTATTTTACATCACATGAAGACGCAGGTTCAAAGAGGGGGAGCTATTAGAGCTTGCAGAACCAAAGCCAAATCCCAAGGTAGTTCCGGTTCTCTAAAGGTAGGTTTTCTGTGGATAACCCCTTTCAAAAATGTCTTGCAGAGTCTGTGTGACATAAGTGAAGAATCTTGAAAACCAATGTGGAAATTTGAGATGACAGCTAAATGTACACAGATAGTAGAGGCAGACACCGCAGAGTGGAAAAGATGTGATAAGTAATCTGATAAGAGACTGGGGCTGACAAGGGGTCTAAATTGTTTATTTGCTGCCCACAGAGAGAAACTTTTCCATTTGTTAAGATAGATAAGTCTGGTGGACTATTTATGAGATGCAATAAGAATACTGTGCACAGGGGACGAGAGATTTTCATGCCTAGCAATCACTGGAAGTGGAGAAACCAAGATGTCAGCTTCAGGGTTGTTAGATTGGGGTGAATCAGACCCTGCGGATGGGAGATAAATGTTGGAGATGGATTGAGGATCCACGGTTGATCTAGCAGGCGAGGCCAGAGCAAAGGAAAAGTACGGTTGTGTACACTTACCATAAATGAAGATGTTAGAGTCTATTCACTATTGCAATCATTACATTTGGGTTATCTGCTTGCAGGTAGCCCTCAGCTGGCCTGATTATCAAAGTCTTGGTTCCTGCATCGGTTGCTGTCTCTTCTTCCATGACGTCAGAGAGTAAGGGGTATAAAGCATGCAGCCGACACCATTACATCAGTTTTTCTTGCCCCAGATGTCAGGTGCACCCATAATGGCAAGCAATTATATACAAGGTTACACCTCCTATTATAACCAAATACACCAGAAAGCTTAAATACAGTAAACAAGAAGAGAGGGAGAGCAAATAGAAGTCAGGGGGCTGGAGGGAGGGTAACCAGGACTGCAACAGTGAATACACTAACATCTACATTTATAATAAGTGTACACAACTGTACTATGTTCTTCGTGTTTCACTGTTGCAATCATTATATTTGGGTAAATTTCCAAAGCTAAGGCAGGGAGGAGGAAGTCAGAGAGCATTAGGACCAGCTATTAAGCCCTGAAAGACTGCAGTGGCAAAACCAGCTCTGGATTTAGAAAACACAGACAAGTGGTAATGCTTGGTGAAGGTATGTACAGAACTCCAGGTAGCAGCTTCCTTTGTAGGGGCACCTCTAAGAAAGGCTGTAGAGGTATATGCAGCCCTGGTGGAATGTGATCTTATCCCCTGAGGGATAGGGTTTCCATGTTGCTCATAGCAGAAAAGAATGCTATGGCCTATCCACTTAGAAATGGTTTGCTTTGAAATGGCCTTCCCCTCTTTGCCCCTGCAGCAAAGGCAACTAGCAGCTGTTCAGTTTTTCTGAGAGGCTTAGTCCTGTCGAAATAAAATCTTAGTTGTCTGTGCACGTCCAAAGAGTGCAGTATTCATTCTCCTTTGCTCTGTGGATTAGGAATACAGGTAGGCAACTGAATGGACTGATTAAGGGCCACACTGGATACCACCTTGGGCATAAAGGAAGGACTGGTCCTGAGGAACACCCTGTCAGCATGGAAGATGATGAAGGGCTCCACTGCCATGAGGGCCTGAAGTTCAGAGGAAAGGCCCTTGTGGAGCATCTCTGTTAAGTATTGAAGAATATGCGGTAAGCTGGGCACTGTCGTTGCTATCCCTTGAGCATGGCTCCAAGAACAGTATCTTTTCCACTTTTCAGCATAGGATTTTATAGTACTAGGCCTCCTGGCCTCCAGAATGACATCTAGCACCTGCTTACTGAGGGATGCTATTGGAGAGCTCAGGGAATTCTCCAGGCTGCAAGGATCAGGGTTTGAAGCTGGGGGTGCAGAACCTGGCCCTCCTGCTGGGACAGCAGGGAAGGGGTCTGAGGCAGGTGCCATGGATCCTGCAGTGACATACTGCGCAAGAGGGGGTACCAGTGTTGGCATGGCCAGTCTGGTGCAATCAGTATTGTCCTTGGTTTGTCTTGTTTGATCTTTGGCAGTATTTTCGAGATGAGAGGCGGGGGGGGGGGGGGGGGCATAAACTGAGAGGCTTTCCCAGGTGAAGGACAGGGCATCCACTTTCCAAGCTTGGTTGTGGGGAGTCCTTGTGCAGAATTTGTCCAATTGGTAGTTCTGAGGGGAGGCAAACATGTCCATCTCTGGGTTCCCCCATTTGTTTCTCAAAATGTTTAATATCTTTGCTTCCAGTTTCCACTCGTGTGGGTCCACGAGATTTCTGCTTAGGTAGTCTGCCAGTGAATTTAGCTTGCCTGGCAGGAATTGAGCTTGTAGGTGCACTTGGTAGCTAAGACTGTGTTCCACAGAGCCATGGCTAGTCTGCAGAGAGGGTATGAGTGGGTTCCCGCCTGCTTGTTTATGTACCACAGAACAGTGGTGTTGTCTGTCTTTACCAATAATTGTCCTGGAAGAATGTGTTCCTTGAAGGCCGTCAGTGAATTCTGTAGCTAATATTTCTTTTTGATTGATATGCAGGTGCATCTGACTCGGGATCCATTTGCCCTGAATGCACTGCCCTGCCAAGTGAGCCCCACATGCACAGTCTCATGCGTCTGTTGTTCGGGTTTGAGCAGCAGGGTTCAAAAAGAATGGCAGTCTCTTGTTGTGTTGGCAGGCCTCTGCCCACCAAAGGAACTCTGTCTTTAAGCAAGGAATGATAGGAATAATTGATTCCAGGTCCTGTGAATGTTGACACCATAGGCTTTTTAGATACCATTGTAGTTTCCTCATATGCAATCTTGCATATGTAATTAGTAGAATGCAAGAGGCCATAAACCCCAGGGTTTGCAGGATTTTCCTTGCAGATAGCTGGGTCTTTGTGGCCAGTAGCTTGAAGTAGGCTGCCAAACAAACTTGTTCCTCTGGTGTGAGGTAAGCTATCTGGGAAGTTACGTTCAAGTTTGCTCCCAGGAATACAGTTTGTTGGCAGGGTACTAGATAAGATTTATTTTCGTTTATGGTGTACCCCAGTGAGGTTAGAAGTTTCTTTACAAATGCCAGATGATTTAGTAGCATTTCTTGGCTTTCTGCCTGAATTAGACAATCATCCAGGTATAGATATATTTGATTATTTCTTTGCCTGCAAAATGTAATGACTGGCACTAGGCACTTTGTGAATACCCTGAGCGCAGTAGATAAGCCAAAGGGAAGTACAGAGAACTGAAACTGCTCTGAAGTGTAGGTATTTCCTGCAAGATTCCCTTATTGGAATGTGCAGTTAAGCTTCCTTTAAGTCTAGCATAGGAAGCAGCTGATGAAGTGTTAGCATTTTAAATTTTGGGATTACCAAAAAGGTGTTTAGAATAGAGAGGTCCAGGATAGGATGCCAGGAGCGGTCTTTTCTGGGTACCAGGAATAATCTTGAGTAAAAATCTTATCTCCTTTCTTCTGCTGGGACAGGTTGAATAGCCCTGATACTTAGAAGAGAGACAGAACCTGCTGTTGAGCCTCTGCCCACTGACTTGGGGGTAGGTCTGGCCAACCGTTTGGGGTTGGTAAGGTGTGGAAGTGGAATCTGTATCCTTGGGAAACTATATTTAAAACCCATTTGTCCCGGGTAATGAGTTCCCAGTTTTTTGCATGCAGTGCGATCTTTCCCCCTAAAGGAGCATGCAGTTGAGCAGGGCTTTAAAGGTTTAAGGTAAAGTTATTGTGACAGTTTTCCATAGGGGGAGTCTTACTCCCTCCAGCTTTGGAAGTGGAAGCCCCCCACTGCTTAAGCCTGTGAGTACCTTGAGACTGTAGCCTAGGTGGTCTGCTGTTCCTGGGTTTAGACTGAGAAGGCCTGGAAGAGATGGGAAAGGACCAATTCTTAGGCCAATGCCTACTGAATCTGGGAGGCTGTACTTGCAGGAAATCTTTAACAGTTTGCATAGATTTAGCTTTTTCCTCCATCTTTTTAAGGACTACTACTGCTTTGTTGCCAAACAGATGATCATGGTTTAAGGAGCATCCAGTAATTTAGCTTTAACATGATCTGGCAAATTTTGCTCCTTAAGCCAAGCATGCCTTCTAAGAACAGACCCAGTGACAGCAGCCCCGCAAGATTCTTCTAAAGAGGCAAAACCACATTGCAAAGTATGTTTACCAACTTGCTCAGCAGGATGCATTAAATCCTGTAATTCTTTATTTTCAGGACAGTCAGAAATAAACATAATTTTCGGTTTAAGTAGTCCCATAATATGTTGCCAATATAACATATGAAACTGGCAGTTTAAAGTCCTAATGGCGAAAGTAGCAGAAGTGTATACCTTCTTACACCATCTGTCCAAGGCCCTGGAATCTCTATCAGAGTGGGGTAGGGTTTTTGGCAGTAGTAGCCTTAATGCCTTTAGGTCCATGGAAAATGGTCTCTGGGTCCGCAGTAGGATTCTTGAAAAGGAACTTGAGTCAGATACTCTGTAATGCCTGTCAGGTTTCCTGGGAGCCAGAGGTAAAGTGTCTAGATTCCAAGAAAGCATCATCTACAATGTCCAGGACAGGAGGGATAGCTAAAGGCCTGTGTTGAGATACAAGAAAGAATTTCCTAAGCCTCTTCTTGGAGTCAGAGTAATCCTGGCTTTCCAAGCGGAAATGCTCCCCAAGAGTGTGCAAGGTTTCACCAAAAGAAAAATCTTCTGAAGGGGAAGCAGAGGGATTGCAGTCCTCTGCATCAAAATCTTTATAAGTAGATAAGGGCAAATCCTGGTAATGAGAAACAGAAATTTCAGAAACCTGATCAGAAAGAAAATCAATTCTAGGTCTCTTAGAGGGAGAAAGGCTGGCTTCCCCCAATTAAAGTAATAAGGTCTTCATCCATTCTTATTTTTTTTGTCATATGGGCCTGACCATGCGGTTTGGACGTCAGTTTTCTAGGCACAGGTTGAGTTTTAGGCTTTGAAGAAGATGGCATTGGTTTGAAATTCAAGTCCATAGGCCTGAATACACATTCAGAAGCTGGTGTCTGCACAGCGGCTCTGGACCCATACAAGGTAGACACATCTGCAGGTTCCATAGTCGAAGAAGCATCTCGCAGTATTCCGGACTCTGAATGGGTCTCAGTAGAGGCCTGCGAATCTGAAGTAGCGGGTATCAGGGGCTGCGAAAGCACCTGAGTAAGGGCGAACTGGCGATTAGCTTAACGGAAGCATCGCCATAAGCTTTGGACCTATGCGGTGTGTCTCTGTCTTTATCTTTACATTTTTTGGAATTTCAATAGTCAGATGGATTACCAAAGCCATTTCTGGATAATTAAACAGAGTACCGAAATAGTTTGCTGCAAAAATGGACTGACGATGAATAGTTCGAGGATAGAATAAGGCACAAAACCGAAAGCGAGGGACATCGTGCTCTGGGCCTAAGCAAGGAATGCAGTATGAATGAAAATCTTTGAGGTATTTGCTTTCCACATGTAATACAATTATTAACTTTAACTGACACTGGTTTAGAACAAGAAAAAGGATCCCCAACGGGGTACTTAGCTTTTTTGAAGACTTCGGTTCTGAAACTTGAAAATGAAAATTTCAGGAGTTGGCCGACTGGCACTTGCGAACTGCTTCTGCTTTGGCACCGTACGGCAAGAAAGACTAATGTAATGGTGTCAGCTGCATGCTTTATACCCCTAACTACCTGACGTCATGGAAGAAGAGACAGCATCCAACGCAGGACCCAAGACTTTGATATTCAGGCCGACTGAGGGCTACCTGCAGGCAAAAAACCCAAATGCAATGACTGCAACAGTGGAACACGAAGAACATCAACTCCATTTGCAGAAGCTCATACTACCTCTTCTGAACAGAACACCTGAGCAGAGTTCCATTTGAAAAATTCCATCATTCTAGAAATAATGTCACCAAAAGAAATCTCCTCAAAAGGAGTCAGGACTCCTCTTCCACGGAACAAAAATCTAGGGGAGAACAAATATAAGAATAAGTGAGGGACTCATCAGAATCTGCATCATCTTCAGAGGAATCTTGCTCCACACACCTCTTAACAGAAATAGAAGACCAAGGAGGGGCAGGAATGGAAACCCCCTGTGGAGGCCTGGGAGTCATAAGGGAATTAAACAAGTCTTGATTGAAGTTATGCCATTCACGCTGAGGATTCTTTAAGAGTAGGAGAAATGTGTTTACTTTTCTGCTTCTTTTTGAGAGCGACCTCAGATTTAAAAAAACTTAGGAAGCTCTGACCCCCTGACTACACTATTATTGTGCTCAATCTTTTTCTTCACTAATATCTGAGGAACAACCTTAGTCCCTTCGGTTATCAGCCAGGTACATCCTAGGCAGACGTCTGCAAGGCCTCCATGGACATGCGTGAAGTCAGATCCATGCCAGCCTCAGAAGTGGTCGGAGAAGAGGAACCTAAAACAAAAACTGGACAATCCTCCAAACTTTCACTAGCCTCAAGAAAGATGTCCAGTGGAGGGGGTACAGCCAAAACAGCTAACAGAGCTTTTTTGGTCTTTTTCTTTGCAGACAGTTGACCCTTGGGCTGGGAAGATCTTTTCATACTGTCTTTGGCCAACAGTTTAAGCCACTGGTTTTGCAAGTAAATACCTAGGGAAGAAGGTAGACTATGCAATGTGTTAGAAACAAAAGCTTGGCAAATCTCACAAGACATGTGGTCTTGGGAAGCACCTTAACAGAGCAAATACTGCTCATGATGACCTTTATGGGGAATCAATCTACCACACTGGCATTTCCCCTTTCTAGATGACATGAAATGAACCACCACAGCAAAGCAAAAATAAAGGCAAAAAAAAAAAAAAAAAAAAAAACAGGGCCCTTATCTGAGAGCAGTACGGAAACCCCAGGTTTTTCCTTTGATTTTTGGATTACTTCTTGTTTTACGTGCTGGACAGCCCTGAAGTTTTTCTTTTGTTTTCTTTACTGAAGCGGAGACAACTATATATATATATATATATATATATATATATATATATTGTATATATTGTATATACATATCTATATATGGGTCCCGTACTGAAAAAACCCAGCTGAGAAGACCGAAACCCACATAACCGACACCACATGGTCGACCATCAAAATGCCGAGAATGGGGAAACAGTACGTCTCCGTAGTGCAGAATGGAAATATATCCATTCCTGCACTGTAGTGCAATCTCGGAGTTGGTATATTAAAGTTACGGAGTGGGGGGTGCAGGGGGGCATAGCCCCCCTGCTAGCACAAAAAGGAACTTTTCTTTTTGTTTTTTTATGCAGTAATTACATTGTTGGTGTTTCGATTGTCGACCATGTGGTGTCGGCTATGTGGGTGTCGGTGTTTTGCGCCGTCGTTCTTCATAGGTTCATACTAGGCTATCTGCTCTAGGGCATTTATAAGCCTAGCCAGAGTGTGTTTCGCCACCCATTTTAAATTAATTTTGCTATGCCCTTTTTCGAGGTTAGTATACTGTGCCTCTGTCTAACGGTGACACAGAAGTGATAACCGGGGTAAACCTACCATCTCCCATCCACTCATCAAGATTCCTCTTGAAGAAGAGAGTCAATGAGGGACTCTGCCTAACCTGGACTGGGATTTTATTCCAGAGTCAAGGGAGCCTCTGGATTATCAATATGTCCCTCCAGCATGTCCTATTTATTTCAGTGCTGAGGTTCAAGTCTCTCGAGTGCGTAGCTCGATGGGATTTGGATTTTCTGAGGTGCAGCATGTCCATTAATTCCGGGTTGGATATGGCTTTATACGTCAGGCACAGATCGCCTCTGAGCAGGTGGTATGCCACTGAGTAGAGCTGGAGTTTCTTTAACTGGGCAGCATATGGCATCTGTTTGAGCCCTTTGATCCTGTTGGTGAGGTACTTTTGGGGTCTTTCCAGTTTCTGCAGGTGTCTGGTAAGGTACATCCCAAAAGGGGCATTGTACTCAATTATGGGCCTGATGAGGGATGAGTAAAGAGGCACGATGACCTCCCCTGATCTAAATGTGAATCCCTTCATGATTAGGTGGGCTATATAAAATGTTTTTCTAACCACTTTGGTCACGTGGTTGTCAAATGAGAGATTGCTATCAACTTGGGTCCCCAGGTCCCTAATTACTTCTTCCGTACTTAATGGATTACCACCTATGTGGTAATTTGTGGGCACTTTGTTTTTGCCAAAGGGGATGACTATACACTTCTTGGCGTTTAGCTTGAGGCCATGGCTCTGGCACAAGTTGTCTGTTTCTATGAGGTCCTTTTGGAGGATGCTTGTGTCGGCTGGAGAGTCGATTATAGCGACCAGTTTGCAGTCATCTGCTTACTTGGTCAGCCACAGTCCTTCCGTGTATGGCCTGTACCTCCGAGAAATATATACCGAACAGAAGAGGTCTCAGGACTGAGCCTTGTGGGATGCCACTTGTAACTGGTTTGGAGTTTGACATGGCTCCAGCAATTCTAACCATGTGGGTTCTGTCCTTGAGCCAGTTTGCAACCCATCTAGTGACATAGGGGTTTATATTTAAGCTGGTGAGCTTATCTATAATGCCCGAGTGGGGTATTGTATCGAAGGCTTTTGTGAGGTCCAGGTAGGCTGTGTGGACCACCTTCCTCTCGTCAATGGCCTTGGTAACTGTTTCAAAGAAATCGACCAGGTTTAAGAGGCAGGAACTGCCCTTAAAGCTGAACTGGGTAGGATCCAGTGTCTGTAGGTCACCAATATCTTTTTTTATGAGGTCCATGATGATCCTTTCCATAGCTTTGTAGACCAAGCTAGTCATGCTTATGGGGTGATAGTTTCCAGGATCCGTTGAGGCACCACCTTTGTGGAGAGGGCCACTGTTGCTGTACGCCACTCTTTGGGTACATATCCTGTGGTAAGGCTGAGACTGAACAGTAGTTTTATGTTTGGGTTTAGCTCTTCTTGGAGTTCATGTAGGACACAGCCCGGGACACCGTCTGGTCCCATTTATGCTGTGTTTTTTGCTTTGGAGAGGGCGGCTCTTACCTGAGCATCTGAGATGTCAGGGGAGCAGTACTCTGCTGGGATAGATATTTGCCCTTTTGGTGGGGGGGGGGGGGAGTTTGCACTGAATCTGTCAGCTAAGATGTTGGCAATGCCTGTGGGTTCGGTGTATTTTTTGTCATTTTGGACCAATTCTGAGCATATCTGGGAATTCCCACCCAGGTTCCTAACATAACTAAAGAAAGCCTTGTGATTATCCTTAGTGTCCTGTGCAATTTTTCTCTCGAAGCTGGCCTTAGACAACTTTATGAGTGCCCGTAGTTTTTTGCTAACACTGATCAGAGATGCCTTCCCTTTTTGGGATTTTGCTCTATCATGTAGTAGCTTCCGCCTTCTATTGTATTGTTTGTTTATGGCTGGGGTCCACCAGACAGGACGTCTGCATTTGGAGGATTGGGTCTTGGTTTTATTTGGGATTGCATGATCCATGCATTCCTGAAGGTGTTTGCAGAATGCGTTTATAAAGGATTCTGCGGTCTGGGCCGTATTTTCCACAGGCCCGGGGGCTTTGAAGGATTCCACCTCGGTTTTGAGGAGTGTGAAATTTGCATAAGAGAAGTTTTTCACTGTGGTTTTCTGGGCAGGGGGTGGGGTCGGAATGTTAATATCCAGTGAGATTAGTTTATGGTCTGATCTTACCAGTGAGGGATAGACTTCTGGTCTGGAGCATAGAGTCCCCATGTTGGTGATGATCAGGTCCAGTATGTTTTCCCCTCTTGTGGGAGTGGTAACAAGTTGTTCCATAGCGTTTGAGTTTATAAATTCTAGGAACCTTTGAGCTAGGGTGTTGGAGCTAGAGTAATGCTCCCAGTCTATGTTTGGGTAGTTGAAGTCGCCCAATATAATGGTGTTTGGAGAGACCTTCATATTTTCCAGTGTTCTCAGGAAGGCCGAGTGGGGTTCCTGGGTTTGGGAGGGTGGTCTGTAGCAGGCTATAAACTGGAAGGCAGTTTTACCCACTGTTAGTTGCACATGGATAGTCTCTGATATGTAGGTGATCTACATATATATATATATATATATATATATATATATATACATATATATATACATATATATATATATATATATACACACACATACACACACATATATCTATATCTATATCTATATATCTATATCTATATATCTATATCTATATATCTATATATATATATATATCTATATATCTATATATATATATCTATATATCTATATATCTATATATATATATATATATATATATATATATATATATATATATAAATAATATATTTTATCCTACAAGTTAGCACTATTAAACCATAAGCACTACTTACATATACTCTCTACGATTACCTTGTCCTCTATGGGTCCATCTTAAATTCAATTTCCCTGTATTACTCTAGCATGTCCAAAGGTTAGTCAATGGTTTCCTCTCCAGTCCAGCTTGTGAATCTGGGAATTTTGAGGCAATGTTACAACTGTCTCATGTACACGGACAACCCTCTCATCCTCCAAACAGGTTCAAATATATGTGAAAAATGCAACTATTTAGCCAAACTGGAGGCTGAGCTCTCTCATTTCAAAACTGGTGTAACCAGTCAGGAGAAGGTAACCTCACACAACACAATTCCAGCATCACATAGTCCCACCACATCAGCGAACCATACACATAAATACACAAAAACATACTCGGAGGCACTAAATAAAAATCTACCTAAGCAACAGAGACCTCCAAAGCAGACATCCAAGCAAACGCTACCTCAAAACAAAACACACACAACACATAACCCACAAAGTCAGTGTGCCAAGCAGCCACAGCCCTTAAGGCTGAATAACACACCTGATACTCTTGTAATAGGTGACTATTGTCAGACACACTGACGTCCCGCTCACCAGGCTGAATGAAGAGAAGGTCACTGTGAGCTGCCTGTCTGGTGCTAGGATCCGCCACATAATGCAAGCACTCAGGTCACTCCAAAGCAAATACAAATATGACTCAGTCATTGTACATGCTGGTGTGAATGACCTGAGACGTACCTCCCGGGACTACATGGAGAGACAGAGGAGCTCTCTGATCATGCAGCCCAGGCTGGCATGACCCTGACCTTGAGCAGCATCTTACCCTCACCTAGAATGATGCCACAGTACAAAGACAAAATGATCGATTTTTAACAATTGGCTAAAATTTTGGTGTCATTCAAAGGGGATCCAGTGTCTGTCAGCCTGGGATGACATGCTCGACAAGCCAAGTTGCTTTGCTAGGGACGGCTTGCACCCGTCACCACTGGGCTTTCGGATATTGGCAAAGGCTCTTGCCACCCTCAGAAGTGCCTTTTTTAGGCAAGGCTCAAATGGCAAACCCACCCCCAAAGACAGTACAAGGAACAAGAAACTAAGGGTAATGCTGCTAAACGCCAGAAGTCTTAACCTCAAGATGCACGCACTCGAAGCTCTCCTCAGTATGGAGAACATCAATATCTGTGCAGTGGCAGAAACCTGGTTCAACGCTCCAGAGAGCACCCCAGCACTACCAGGCTATACCTCATATCATGCTTTTCAGCCCAAAAAGCCGGACCGAAACACAAAAGGAGGGGGAGTTTCCATATTTATCAAGGATATCCACACCTCCAGGTTAGTGGCATTGCACGAAGTATCGGAGACCATCCATGTGCAACTAACAGTGGGCAAGACTGCTTTTCAGTTTACAGCATCCTACAGACCACCCTCTCAAAGTCAGGAATCCCACTCTGCTTTTCTGAAAACATTGGAGAACATGAAGATCTCTCCAAACACCATTATATTGGGCGACTTCAACTACCCAAACATTGACTGGGAGCACTACTCAAGCCCCAGCACCTTAGCCCAAAGGTTCCTGGAAATTATTAACTCAAATGCTATGGAACAACTAGTCACCATTCCCACAAGAGGGGACAACATACTAGACCTGATCATTACCAACATGGGGACTCTATGCTCCAGACCAGAAGTATATCCCTCATTGGTAAGATAAGACCATAAATTAATTTCACTGGATGTCCACATCCCGACCCCACCCCCAGCCCAGAAAACCACAGTGAAAAACTTCTCAAAAGCGAACTTCTCACTTCTCAAAACCGAAGTGGAATCCTTCAAGGCCCCAGGGCCAGTGGAAACTAAGGCCCAAACTGCAGAATCCTATATAAATGCATTCTACGGACATCTCCAGGAATGCATGGATCATGCTATCCCAAACAAAACCAAGACCCAATCATCCAAAGGCAGGCGTCCAGTCTGGTGGACCCCTGCCATAAATAAACTGTACAACAGAAGGAGGAAGCTACTACATGATAGAGCAAAATCCCTAATAGGGAAGGCACCTCTGATCAGTACTAGCAAAAAATTACGATCCCTCATAAAATCCTCCAAGGCCAGCTTCGAGAGAAAAATTGCACAGGACACCAAAGACAATCATAAGGCTTTTTTCAGTTATGTTAGAAAACTGGGATGCAACTCCCAGACTTGTTCTGAGTTGATTCTAAACGATAAAAAATACACTGAACCCACAGACATCGCCAATATCCTGGCAGACAGGTTTAGTGTAAACCTCTCCACCCCCCCCCCCAAAAGAGCGAGTATCTATCCCGGCAGAGGGCTGCCTCCCAAACATCTCTGATGCTCAGGTGAAGGCTGCCCTCTCCAAAGCAAAAAACACTGCTTCCATGGGACCAGATGGCGTCCCAGGTTGTGTCCTACATGAACTCCAAGAGGAACTAATCCCTCAAATAAAACAGCTGTACAATCTCAGCCTCACTACAGGATATGTGCCCACAGAATGGCGTACAGCAACAGTGGTCCCACTCCACAAAGGTGGAGCCTCTACTGACCCTGGAAACTATCGCCCCATAAGCCTGACTAGCTTAGTCTGCAAGGCTATGGAGAGGATCATCATGGAGCTCATAAACAAAGACATTGGAGACCTACAGACACTAGATCCTACCCAGTTCGGCTTTGTCAAGGGCAGATCCTGCCTTTTGAACCTGGTTGACTTCTTTGAAACAGTCACCAAAGCCATAGATGAAGGGAAGGTAGTCCACACAACCTATCTGGACCTTGCAAAGGCATTTGACACAATACCCCACTCGGGCATCATAGATAAGCTATCAAGCTTAAATATAAACCCCTATGTCACAAGATGGGTCGCAAACTGGCTCAAAGACAGAACCCACAGAGTGAGAGTTGCTGAAGCCATGTCAGACTCGAAACCGGTCACAAGTGGCGTCCCACAGGGTTCTGTCCTGGGACCACTCTTGTTCGGTATATACTTTTCCAAGGTACAGGCAAACGTGGGAGGACTATGGCTTACCAAGTTCGCAGACGACTGCAATCTGGGCGCCATAATCAACTCACCAGCTGACAAACATCCTTCAAAAAGGTCTCACAGAGACAGATAACTGGTGCCAGCGTCATGGTTTAAAGCTAAACGCCAAAAAATGTAGTCATACCTTTTGGCAAAAACAATGTGCCCACAAATTACCACATAGGCAGAAACCCATTAAGTACAGAGAAAGTTATTAGGGACCTGGGGACCCAAGTTGACAGCAATCTCTCCTTTGAAAACCACATTGCCAAAGTGGTTAGAAAGACCTTCTACATAGCCCACCTCATCACGAAAGGTTTCACATCTAGATCAAGAGAGGTAATCGTGCCCCTTTATTCATCCATCAGGCCCATCATAGAATACAATGCCCCTTGTGGGATGTACCTTACCCGACACCTGCAGCAATTAGAAAGACCCCAAAAGTATCTCACCAAGAGGATCAAGGGTCTCAAACAGATGCCATATGCTGCTCGGTTAAAAAAACTCCAGCTCTACTCAGTTGCTTACCGCCTACTTCGAGGCGATCTATGCCTGACATACAAAGCTATGTCAAATCCAGAATTAATGGACATGCTCCACCTCAGTAAATCTAAATCCCTTAGAGCCACACGCTCGAGGGACTTGAACCTCAGCACAGAAATAAACAGAACTTGCTGGAGGGACAGGTTCATAACCCAGAGGCTCCCTTCGCTCTGGAATAGAATTCCAGTTCATGTGAGGCAGAGCACCTCACTGAATCTCTTCAAGAAGAATCTCGATAGGTGGATGGGGGATCGTAGGTTTGTCCCAGGGATTACTCCCGTGTCACTATTAGACAGAGGCACAGTAAACTAAACCTTAAAAAGGGCACAGTATACTCAAATCAAGGGGTGGCGTAAGCCATACAGAATCGGGCTAGGCTTATAATTGCCCCAGGGCAGATAGCCTAGTATAAACCTATGAACCTATGAAATAAAAATATATAAATAAAAAATCAAATAAAAATAAACCTTATATATAAAATCAGTGGATATAAAATGTATACACACCCCTGTTAAAATACCAGGTTTTTGTGATATTAAAAAATGATACCACAAAACAATCATTTCAAAACTTCCCACCTTTAATGTGATCTATAACCTGCGCAATTCAATTGACAAACAAATCTGTCGGGGGGGGGGGGGGGCATATAAAAAAATAAAACACATACAATAAGCTGGATGCATAAGCGTGCACACAAACTAATACTTTGCTGAAACACCTTTTGATTTAATTACACCATTCAGTCTTCTTGGGTACACACCTGCCATCAAAGACAATCTGATTAACCCCAATTAAAGTTCAGTTGTCCTAATAGGATTTTCCTGACATTTACTCAGTTGCCTGCTACACCAAAAGCCACAGTTCGCTTACAAAGCATCAACGGGATCTCATTGTTGAAAGGTATCAGTCAAAAGGGTACAAAAAAATTTCTACAGAATTGGATATAACAGGGAACACAATGAAAACAGTCAAACAGTGGAGAAAATATGGGACAACAGTTGTTGTTTGTCTTTCGGCTTTTCCCTGTTAGGGGTCGCCACAGTGGAACTCCGGTTCACTAATGATTGGCAGTAGATTTTCACTAACGCCGAGGTGCCAGCTCAACATCCAAACTTCAACGAAGAGACGCCCATTTACGCATGTCTTTCAAATGCCACCCAACCACAGGGACGACATGCAGACTCCACACAGAAGGTGCTCCCAGCACTCCAGCCAAGAATCAAACACGAGAACCTCTTGCTGTGAGGCAACAACCGCGACAACAGTGACGTTACAAAAAACTGGCTGGCCTTCCAAAATTGATGAAAAGACAAGACAAAAACTGGTCAGGAAGGCTGACAAGAGACCTACAGCAGCACTGAAGGAGCTGCAGAAATTTCTGGCAAGTACTGGTTGTGTACAACATGTGACAACAATCTCCTGTATTCTCCACATGTCTGGACTATGAGGTAGGGTTGCAAGACAGAAGCCTTTCCTTAAACAAACATCCAGGCCCGCCTAAAATTTGCAAAAAAAATACATCAAGTCTCCCAAAAGCATGGGGGAAAACGTGTTACGGTCTGATGAGACCAAGGCTGAACTTTCTGGCCACAATTCCAAACTGTATATTTGGCACAAAAATATTTTGCATAACCAAAAGAACACCATCCTTACGGTGAAGCATGGTGGTGGCAGTATCAAGCTTTGGGGCTGCTTTTCTTCAGCCGGAACTAGGGCTTTAGTCAGGGTGAGGGAATTATTAACAGTTACCAATACCAATCACTTTTGGCCTAAAACCTTCAGGTGTCTGCTGCAAAGCTTAAGAAGATGAAGTGGAACTTCACCTTTCAACATAACAATGACCCCAAGCATGCATGCAAATAAACAAAAGAATGGCTTCACCAGAAGAAAATTAAAGTTTTGGAATGGCCCAGCCAAAGCCCAGAACTAAAGCCAATAGAAAATCTGTCGGGTGAACTGAAGAGGGCTGTGCATAAGAGATGGCCTCGCAATCTGACAGATTTGGAGCGCTTTTGCAAGGAAGAAGAGGCAAATATTGCCAAGTCAAGATGTGCCATGCTGATAAGACTCCTACCCAAGAAGGCTGAATGCTGTAATTAAATCAGAAGGTGCTTCAACAAAGTATTAGTTTAAGGGTGTGCACACTTCTGCAACCAGCTTACTGTACATTTTATTTTTCTATATTTTCCCCTAACAAATTTGATTTTCAATTGAACTGTACAGGGTATAGGTCACATTAAAGGTGGAAAAAGGTCAAATGATTTATTATGGTCTCACTTTTTTACATCACAAAACATTTTAACAGGGGTGTGTAAACTTTTTATATGTGTGTGTAATATGTATACACACATATACACACACACACACACAGATATAAATATATATAAATAAATGTACATACACTATTTTGTATTCCCTCCTTAGCCTGTTGTGCATCAGAAAAAAATCACTAATATTCTAAGAAAAAATATTCTGATATTCTAAGAAAGAATGTTCTGAAAACATCTGGATACAACAGCTTAATCCTCACTGCTGCATATCAACATCCCTGATTTCTGGGATAAACTAGTTTCTCTTCAGTGTAGTGTACAGTGAATAATCACTCTCCACAAACGCTGCTATAGCCAATTTCTAAAACTTTACTTTTCTACCACAGTTTTCTCAAGGTCAAATTTCTGTTGGTATCACTGCATCTTTACTAATAAAGGTCATGGTTGCTTTCTCATAGCCAAGTGTGGAGAAAGTACAGTTGTGTACACTTACCATAAATGTAGATGTTAGAGTGTATTCACTGTTGCAGTCATTACACTTGGGTTATCCTGCTGGCAGGCTGACCTCAGTCGGCCTGAACTCCAAAGTATAGGTCCAGCGTCGGCTGCCGTCGCCTCTTCCCTGACGTCAGTGCGCCATGGGGTATAAAAGATGCAGCAGACGCCATTTTCTTCAGTTTTTCTTGCCCCAGATGTCAAGTGGGCTAAAAATATGCCAATAAAACATGCATGCACCAAAATATCTAATACCTTCATCTACAGGCAAATTCACCACATAGGTTGTATAGATTAGAGAAGTGCAGATAAGTTGCAGCAAAGATATGGGAGATGGTGGGAAGGGTAACCTGGACTGCAACAGTGAATACACGCGAACATCTACATTTATGGTAAGTGTACACAACTGTACTATGTTCTTCGTGTTTCACTGTTACAGTCAGTACACTTGGGTTGAATCCCAAAGCTATGGTTGGGAGGCTTGAGTTAAGTAGCATTAGGACCGGCTATGAGGCCCTGCAGAACTCCAGTGGCAAAGCCTGTCCTGGATTTAGAATAGAGTGGTAAATGATGGTGCTTTGTAAAGGTGTGCACTGAACTCCAGGTAGCAGCCTCTAAAATGTCTTTGGTTGGTACTCCCCTGAGGAAGGCTGCTGAAGTGGCTGCTGCTCTGGTTGAATGTGGCCTAATGCCCTTAGGCACTGGCTTGCCATGCTGTGAATAGAAGAAATGAATGCAGTGGCCAAACCACTTTGAAATAGTCTGCTTTGAGATGGCCTATCCTTGTGATCCTGCAGCATATGCCACTAGTAGTTGCTCCGTCTTTCTGAAAGCTTTGGTTCTGTTCAAGTAGAAGCGTAGCTGTCTGTGTATGCCCAAAGAATGCAGAATTCTCTCCCCCTTATTCTGTAGGTTTGGATAAAAAGTAGACAGATGAATAGTTTGGTTGAGGGCCACACTGGACATTACCTTGGGCATAAATGTCGGGTTTGTCCTCAGAGAAACCCTGTGTGGATAAAAAAAAATGATAGAAGGTTCCACAGCCATGAGCGCTTGTAGCTCTGAGACTCTTCTTGCAGAGGTTATTGCTAGGAGCAGAGCTGTTTTCCAAGATAAAAACTATCAGCTGTAACAGCTGGCTCAAAAGGAGGCAGGGTGAGTTTTTCCAAAACATAATTGAGGTCCCATGCAGGTATTGGTGATCTCCTTGGAGGCTTTAAGTTTTTGGCTCCTCTGAGGTACTATAACATCAAAAATGGAACTCCTGCACGATGAGCAGATGCACGGCTCAAAACAGAAACTAATCAGGCAGAAACAAAAGGAGCAAGCATTCAGTGACCTGAAACACTTTAATGGTAAAAAAACATAGAAAACAACAAGAGACACAGACCGGTTTCGGCCAGATCAAATCACAGCCTTCATCAGTGTAAAAAAAGAACATCAATTGTTGAACCTTAAGTAAACCCATCTGCAATCTCATTGGTTGTGTCAAAAATATTCATTCAGACCAGGTGGAAATAATCCACCCAGTTTCATAATCCATTTTTTCTCTTTGGTATTTAAAACAGAATGCCACCCTGTCTTATTAGATCTGTTACCTTGTATAATGTCAATAATCATAAAAGAGAAAGTACAGTTTTGTACCTACCATAAATGTAGATGTCCGATAGGTATGCATCTGCAGTGGGTTGTCCTGCCTCAGGCAACCCTTCGGTCGGCCGGATTCCAAAGTCTGGGTCTGGCCTCGGCTGATGTCGCACTTTCCACGACGTCAGAGCGTCTGGGGTATAAAAGCATCAGCTGACGCCATCTTCCTCAGTTTTTCTTGCCCCAGATGCCAGGTGCCCTCTAGGAAGGCTAAATTTGGAGAAATACAATAAATTCCAAACATTTGTAAAAATATGCATATATATATATATATATATATATATATATATATATATATATATATATATACATATACATATATATATACATATACATATACATATATATATATATATATATATATATATATATATATATATATATATATACACACACAAACAAATACACCATAATAGATCCTCCAGCTAGCTAATAGAGGGCTAAGCACCCTGGGAATACCAGAGAAGGGAAGGAGGGAGGGTGAACCTGACTGCAGATGCATACCTATCGGACATCTACATTTATGGTAGGTACAAAACTGTACTATGTCCTTCAAGGATGCATCTGTAGTCATCACATATGGGTAGAATACCATAGCCAATCTGGGGGTGGAGGTACTAAGTAAAGGATGGTGTAGTTAATATACCCTGCAGGACTGCCGTAGCAAAGCCTACTCTGGATCTGGAGTATAAAGGTAAATTGTAATGCTTGGCAAATGTATGCACGGAGCTCAATGTAGCAGCTTCTAAAATGTCCTTGGTAGCCACCCCTCTTAGGAAGGCTGTGGTGGTGGCTGTGGCTCTCGTGGAATGAGGTCTAATGTTTGCTGGCACAGTTTTTCCATGAAAGGAGTAACAAAATCAAATGCAATTTCCTATCCATTTTGAAATTGTCTGTTTTGAAATTTCTTTTCCTTGTGCCCCAGCAGCATATGCTACAAACAATTGGTCAGTCTTTCTGTAACTTTTAGTTCTGTCCAAGTAGTAGCGTAATTGGCTGTGTATGTCCAGAGTGTGCAGAAGTTTCTCCCCTTTATTTTGTGGTTTTCGGAAGAATGTAGGCAAGTGAATTTCTTGGTTCAAGGATAACCTGGATACCACCTTTGGCATAAATGTAGGATTAGTCCTCAAAGAAACTCTGTCTTGATGAAAGATAAGAAATGGCTGCACTGCCATTAAAGCTTGTAACTCAGATACTCTTCTTGCTGAGGTTATGGCCAGAAGGAATGCAGTTTTCCAAGACTGGAACTGTAGATCCGCCGATGCTGCTGGTTCAAAGGGAGGAAGTGTTAGTTTTTCCAGCACAAAGTTAAAGTCCCAAGTAGGTAAAGGTGGTTTTCTTGGATGCTTGATGCTTTTGATTCCTCTTAGAAACTGTCTTAGGAGAGGATGCGAGAAGACAGGCGGATTAACATTGTATTCTGCTGAAATTGCTGAGGCATGTATCTTAATGGAAGAGTAAGACAGGCCATTGTGGAACAATTCTGCCAAGTATTCCAGTATATGTGCCATGTTCATCACTGTCACATCTAGGCCTTTTGTTGTGTTCCAAGTGAGAAATCTTTTCCATTTTGCTGAATATGCCTTCCTTGTGGAAGGCCGGCGAGCTTCCATAATAATGTCCTTCACTCTCTGGGATAAGTTATCCTGAGGAGGAGTCATGGTATTCTCCAGGCAGTTAGCTGCAAGGTTTTCAGGTTGGGATGCAGAGTCTTGAAATTGTTCTTCATCAGTAGAAGTGGCCATAGGGGTAGAGGCCACGGTTTCGTCTGTGACATGCTCTTTAACAGTGGGTACCAGTGCTGCCTTGGCCAGTTTGGAGCTATCAGAATCACTCTGGGCTGCTCTGCCCTGATCTTCAGTAAAACCTTGGTCATTAATGGGAGTGGTGGGAAAGCATAGACTGTTAGAGCTTTCCAGCTGAAAGAGAGAGTCCACTTTCCATGCCTGTGGGTGGTATGTCCTTGAGCAGAATGTCTTCAGTTGATGATTGTGGGGGGAAGCGAACAGATCTATTTCCGGCCTTCCCCATGATTGTGTTATGAGTAAGATGATGTCTGGGTGCAGCATCCATTCGTGTGCATCCATGGTAGTTCTGCTTAAGCTGTCTGCCAGTATATTGTCTTTCCCTGGCACGAACTGGGACTGCAGTTGTATATTGAGTTTCAAGCAAAGTTCCCATAGATTCATTGTCAGTCTGCATAGAGGGTAGGAATGGGTGCCTCCTTGCTTGTTTATGTACCACATAACTGTGGTGTTGTCTGTCCTTATGAGCAGGTGGCCTTGATGAAGGAAATGTTTGAAGGCCTCGATTGCGTGCATCACTGCCAGCATTTCCTTTTGGTTTATGTGCATGCGCAGCTCTCTTTGAGACCATAGCCCTTGGATACATTTGTCCTCCATGTGTGCTCCCCAATCTCGGTCTGAAGCGTCCGTGGTGATGGTTTTGTTGGCTCTTGGTTTGCTGAAGGGCAACTCTCTGTTTGACTGGCAGGCTTGAGCCCACCACAGAAATTCCTTTTGAAGGCATGGAATGAGTGGGATCAAAGTTTCTAAGCTGTGACTGTGCTGAGTCCATACACTCCTTAGGTACCATTGTAATTTTCTCATATGCAGCCTGGCTTGCGGAATCGGAAGAATGCAGGATGCCATGTAACCCAGGGCCTGCAGGATTTTCCTTGCAGTCAGCAGAGTTTGTCTTGTCAGATTCTTGAAGTAATCCGGTAGTTGTTTTTGTTTTTCTTCTGTGAGAAAGGCCATTTGGGTGGTTGTGTCTAGATCCGCACCCAGAAAGGTTATTCTTTGGGATGGAACAAGTCTTGATTTTTGGATGTTAACTGTATATCCCAAGGCCTGTAGTAGTTGGATGGCATAGTCCAAGTCCTTTAACAAGATTTTCTTGTTGTCCGCTTGTATAAGGCAGTCGTCCAGATATGGGTAGATTTGAATCCCCTGGAGTCTGCAGTGTGCAATTACTGATGCCAGGCATTTCGTGAATACTCTGGGCGCAGTAGATAAGCCAAAGGGAAATGCTGAGAATTGATAATGCTCTGACCCTGCAAGAAATCTGAGGTGTCTTCTGCAACTTTGTCGAATAGGGACATGCAGGTATGCCTCCTTGAGGTCTAGAGTCACCAGCCAATACTCCTTGCCCAGCATGGGAAGGAGTTGCTGTAGAGTCAGCATTTTGAATTTTGGCACAATGAGGTAAGTATTCAGTGCGGACAAGTCGAGAATAGGCCTCCATTGATTTTCTTTTCTTGGAACAAGGAATAATCTGGAGTAAAATCCTTGGCCTTGTTCTGAAAGAGGTACCTTTTCTATGGCTTTCATTTGTATTAATTTGGTAATTTGCTTCAAAGCCTCTGCCCTCTGATTTGGTGGCAGGTCTGGCATTCCTTTTCTTTTTGGCAATGTGTGGAAATGGAACCTGTATCCTTTGTCTATTATTTGCAGTGTCCATGTGTCCCTTGTAATGTAGTGCCAATTTTTTGAGAATAAAGAAAGCTTTCCGCCCAAAGGTGCTTCTAATTGAGCCCTGGTCGGCGGGGTCAAAATAAAGTCATCGAGTCTGTCCTGGTGTAGCAGTTGTGGTTCCTGCACTACCTCTCTGGTTGGGAGGCTGCCAATGACGGCCTCTGTAGGAGCCTCTAGCTTGCCCTCTACCTCTGGCACGCCTATTCCTGCCTCTCTGAGATCTGTCTGAGTCCGGAAAGGACCAATTCTTAGTAGGCCAATTTCTGCTGAATCTCTGTGGTTGGACTTGCAGAAAGTCTTTGACTGTTTGCACAGATTTTGCCTTTTCTTCAAACTTCTTTAAGACCTCCTGAGCCGTGGAACCAAATAATTTTTGCTTTTCCATAGGAGCATCCAAAAGCTTAGCTTTAACATGGTCTGGTAAAGATTGTTCCTTCAGCCAGGCATGCCTACGTATAACTGCACCTGTCATAGCTGACCTACATGAAGCTTCCAATGCATCATAACCACACTGCAAAAAATGGTTACTAACCTGCTGAGAGTTATGTACCAGATCCTGAAGGGATTTACGATCAAGGGGTTCAGAAGAGGACAGCTTCTTATGCAATTCATCTAACAAATACTCTTGGTACTGTATCATATGAAATTGACAATTTAATGCCCTCATGGAAAGAGTTGCAGAAGTATACACTTTCTTACCCCATCTCTCTAAAGCTCTAGACTCCCTTTCAGAGGGCAGAGGATTTTTAGCAGTGGCAGCTGCAACCCCTTTTGGGCCCTGGGAAATTGTTTCTGGGTCAGCAGAGTGGGCCTTGTACAGGTGTAGATGTGAATCCGGGACCCTGTAGTACCTATCAGGTTTGGCAGGAGCCGGAGGGAGTGTCAGGGGCTGTACTAGCATCAGAGTACACATCATCAATAACATTCAAAACAGGAGGTATTGCTAAAGGCCTATGCTGAGGTAAATGTAAAAAGGTCCTTAATCTCTTTCTAGAATCAGAGAATTCCTGACCCTGCCATTGAAAATGTTCTCTCAGAGTGTAGTGTCTCTCCAAAGGAAAACTCTTCAGGAGGGGAGGCCGAGGGAATAGATTCTTCAGCATCAGAATCCTCGTAGGGCGAATAAGCCTCCTCCTGGGGGTCTGACAGAGCAGAACCATCCGTGGACTCATCTGAGGAGTGGGGGTCAGAGGGCTCAACCCTGGGCCTTTTGTCTGGAGGTGGTTGAGAGCCCCTGTCCGGATGAGGTTGAGAACCTCTAATTAAAGAGATAAGATCCTCTGCTAGGCTAAGAATCTGTGAGCCAGTAGAAGGTCTCTGAGAGGAAACCTTGGGAGGCAAAGCTTTAGTGAGTTTAGCAGCTTTAGCCCTAGAAAAAGCCTTAATGGACATGGATGCAGGGGGTCTGGCTGCACCACGTGCAGGAGTAGACTTGTCTAAAGGAATGGTGTCGGACGTTTCCTGGACACCGGTTTCAGTAGGTAATTCAATAACCGACTCGGCCGGGGCCTCCGGGGCCGAGGTAGTCGGTTGTGTGGTTTCGGTAATAGGAAGTACCAAGGACTCTGTTTCAGCCGAAACCGAGACACTCGCGGTAGGCCTGACCGTGGTTTCAGCCGAAACCGCGGCCCGCTTGTGTCGGTCCTTGTCCTTCCGTTTTTTTAACTAAACGCGAAGTCGGAGTCTCCAACAGCATCTTGTAAGCAAAACTAGCTCCCAAAGAATTCCTCTGCAAACTCCGACCGACGTCTAAGAGTTCGTCGGTTGAAGGAAGCACAGGCTGAGCAGGCAGAGACGTCGTGGTCTGGGTCTAGGCAAGGGAGGCAGTAAGAGTGGAAATCCTTATGAGGTATTTGTTTCCCACAAGTTAAACAATTATTAACTTTATCTGACATCGGCTGAGGCAAGAAAGAGTCCCCAACGGGGTACTTAGCTTTTTTGAAGTCTTCGGTAGCTGAATCACAGGAGCTGGCCGACCGGCACTTGCGAACTGCTTCTGCTTCGGGCACCACGCGGCAAGATAGGCTGGGGAAGATGGCGTCGGCTGATGCTTTTATACCCCAGACGCTCTGACATCAGGGAAAGTGCGACATCAGCCGAGGCCAGACCCAGACTGGAATCCGGCCGACCGAAGGGCTGCCTGAGGCAGGACAACCCATATGTGATGACTGCAGATGCACCCTTGAAGGACATCTTGGCAGATTTATGAACCAAATGATGTTTGTAGAGTGCGTTATTAGCCCTTTTGTTTTTAATATTGCTGATGTGCTCAGAAATTCTAATTCTAAATGGTCTGGAGGTTTGACCAACATAGAATGAACCACACTGACATGTGGCCAAATACACCACCCAGTCACTACTACAGTTAGCAAAAAAATTGAGATCATAAACCAATGAGCAATTTCTGCTGGAAAACTGCTTGGATTTGTTCACCTTGTCACAGTTGGTACAGTGGCCACATGGGAAACAACCTATCAGTGGGTCACCTGTCAGTGTGGTCTGCAAAAATTGTGGATGTCGATCCATAGTACCATGTTTGTAGTGGTTAAAACAAGAAAGTACAGTTTTGTACCTACCATAAATGTAGATGTCCGAACTGGATAGCATCTGCAGTCATAACAACTGGGTTGTCCTGTCGTCAGGCAGCCCTTCGGTCGGCCGGATTCCAAAGTCTGGGTCCGGCTTCGGCTGATGTCGCACTTCACCCGACGTCATCTCTGCTGGTCTTCGGGTATAAAGGCATCAGCCGACGCCATTTTCCTCAGTGTTTCTTGCCCCAGATGCCAGTTGCCCTCTTGGAAGGCTAAATTTTGGGTAAATGCCAATGTTTCCAAAAGATAGAAGGCAAACACAAAAAATAAGCATGTATGTACATAT
Source organism: Protopterus annectens (assembly GCF_019279795.1). Lineage (NCBI taxonomy): Eukaryota > Metazoa > Chordata > Ceratodontiformes > Protopteridae > Protopterus > Protopterus annectens. The sequence goes on from NC_056735.1 coordinate 1,746,923,675, forward strand.
ATACAAACAAATACACCATAAGAGACTCCCCCCACCAGCTAGCTATTAGGTGGGTAAATACCCTAGGAGTACGACAGAGGGAAGGAGGAGGGTAATCCTGACTGCAGATGCTATCCAGTTCGGACATCTACATTTATGGTAGGTACAAAACTGTACTATGTCCTTCATGGATGCATCTGCAGTCATAACAACTGGGTAGAATACCATAGCCAACTAGCCGAGGAGGAAGAATAGATTATGGTGTGGTTAGGATCCCTTGCAGTACAGCAGTGGCAAACCCTGCTCGGGATCTGGAATACAGAGGTAGATTATAATGCTTGGCAAATGTATGCACGGAGGTCCAAGAAGCCGCCTCAATAATGTCCTTGGTTGCCACTCCTCGTAAGAAGGCTGTGGTAGTGGCTGTTGCCCTTGTAGAATGAGGCCTTATGTTCTGTGGAATTGGTTTTCCATGGAAGGAGTAACAGAATCGTATGCAATTTCCTATCCATTTGGAGATTGTCTGTTTGGAAATTGCTTTTCCTTCCCTTCCTGTTGCATAGGCTACAAAAAGCTGGTCAGTTTTTCTGTTACTTTTTGTTCTGTCCAGGTAGTAGCGTAGCTGTCTATGTACATCCAAGGTATGCAGCATTCTTTCCCCTCTGTTTTGTGGGTTGGGGAAGAAGGTAGGTAGGTGGATTGCCTGGTTTAAAGACACTCTGGATACCACCTTAGGCATAAATGTAGGATTAGTCCATAGGACACTATCTTGGTGGAAGATTAGGAAGGGTTGTACTGCCATTAGTGCCTGAAGTTCAGAAACCCTCCTTGCTGAGGTTATTGCCAGTAGGAAAGCAGTTTTCCATGATAGATGCTGTAGGTCTGCTGTTGCTGCTGGTTCAAAAGGTGCGAGTGTCAACTTTTCTAGCACAAAGTTCAAATCCCAAGCTGGCAATGGTGGTTTCCTAGGAGGTTTTACATTCTTGATCCCTCTGAGGAACTGCCTGAGTAGAGGATGTGAAAAGACAGGTGGATCAAAGCTGTATTCTGCTGAAATAGCTGATGCATGTATCTTGATGGAGGAATAGGACAGGCCTGTATGTAGAAGCTCTGCCAAGTACTCCAGAATGTTAGCAATATCTATATTCGACACATCTTTTCCTCTTTCAGCACTCCAAATGACAAACCTTTTCCATTTTCCTGCATAGTTCCTTCTTGTTGAAGGTCTGCGGGCTTCAAGGATAATGTCTTTAACCCTTTGGGAAAGATCTGGATTAGTTGCTGCTATGTGATGTTCCATGCAGTCAGTTGCAGCGTTTTTAGGTTTGGATGCATGATGCTGTAGTTGTTCTGAGTTAACATCAAAGGCATCAGGGTATTGACCACATTTTGTCCCGAGACATGCTCCTCAGCAATGGGTACCAGTGTTGTCTTGGCCAGTTCGGAGCTATCAGGATTATCCTTGGACGTTCCTCCTTGATTTTTAGTAATACCTTGTGTATCAAGGGAAGAGGTGGGAATGCATATGCTGTCAGACCTTTCCAGCTGAAGGTGTATGAATCCACTTTCCATGCAAGTGGATGGAATGTCCTTGTGCAGAATTTCTTGAGCTGGTGATTGAGAGGGGAAGCGAATAGATCTATCTGTGGCATTCCCCATTTCTTTGAGATGGTCTTGAAGATGTCCGGGTGTAGCATCCATTCGTGAGCATCCGAGGTGGTTCTGCTTAACATGTCTGCTAGAGTATTCTCCTTTCCCGGTACAAATATTGCCTGTAACTGGATGTTGTAGCTGAGTGCCAGATTCCAAAGGTCCAAAGTCATTCTGCATAGGGGTATGAATGAGTGCCTCCCTGTTTGTTGATGTACCACATGACTGTGGTGTTGTCTGTCCTTATCATCAAATGGCCTTCTTTGAGAAATGGTCTGAATTTTTGGATTGCCAGTTTTACTGCCAGCATTTCTTTTAGGTTGATGTGCAGGTGAAGCTGGTCCTGGCCCACAATCCTTGCACGCATTTGTCCAGCATGTGAGCCCCCCATCCTAGGTCTGAGGCGCCTGTTGTGATGGTTTGGCTTGCTTGATAGTTGTGAAAGGGTAGGCCTGGGTTTGACTGGCATGCTTGAGCCCACCATAGGAACTCCTGTTTTAGGCATGGGATTAGTGGAATTTCTGCTTCTAGGCTGTGCCTGTGTTGGGACCATAAATTCTTTAGGTACCACTGTAGTTTTCTCATATGCAGTCTGGCATGTGGAACCAAGATTATGCATGATGCCATGAAGCCCAAGGCCTGCAGAACTTTTCTTGCTGTTAGCTTGTTCTGTTTTGTTAGTGCCAAGAAGTAAAGAGGGAGTTCTTTTTGTTTTTCTGTAGTTAGGAATGCCATTTGTTTTACTGTGTCCAATTCCGCACCCAAGAATGTCCTTGTTTGGGATGGTATCAGCCTTGACTTTTGTAAATTGACTGTGTATCCCAGTCCTTGTAGCAAGTAAATGACCCTTTGTAAATCTGTTGTCAGCTTGCTTTTGTTGTCCCCTTGTAGCAGGCAGTCGTCCAGGTATGGATAAATTTGGATTCCCTGTAGTCTGCAGTGGGCGATTACTGATGCCAGGCATTTTGTGAATACTCTGGGCGCAGTAGATAAGCCAAAGGGCAATGCTGAGAATTGATAGTGCTCTGATCCTGCAAGAAATCTGAGGTATCTTCTGCAAATTGGTCGAATGGGGACGTGCAGGTATGCCTCCTTGAGATCTAGAGTTACCAGCCAACACTCCTTGCCCAGCATGGGAAGAAGTTGCTGTAGGGTCAGCATTTTGAATTTTGGGACAATGATGTATGTGTTTAAGGTGGACAGGTCGAGAATAGGTCTCCAACTTTTTTCCTTTCTTGGAACTAGGAATAGTCTGGAGTAGAATCCTTTGCCTTGTTCTGTTATTGGTACTCTTTCCACAGCTCTCATCTTTGTTAATTGCATTATCTGCTGTAGAGGTTCTGTTTTTTGATTTGGAGGCAGGTTTGGCATTCCTCTTTTGACTGGTAAAGTGTGGAAGTGGAACCGGTAACCTTGGTCTATGGTTTGCAAAATCCACTTGTCTTTTGTGATGTAGTGCCAGTTCTTCGAAAATAAGGTTAATTTTCCGCCTAATGGTGCTGCTATTTGTTCCCTGGTAGGCGGAGTTAGAATCAAGTCACTGTGATTGTGCTGTTGTAGTGGTAGTGGCTGTGTCTGTGCCTCTGTTATTACCTTGCCACTGTCGTCCTCTGTAGGCACCCCCTCTAGACTGATTTCTGCCTCTGGAACGTCTATTCATGCCCCTTTGGGATCTTGTGGAGTCAGGAAAGGACCAATTTTTGGCAGGCCAGTTCCTGCTAAACCTTGGGGGCTGAACCTGCAAGAAATCTTTAACCGTTTGTACAGATTTTGCCTTTTTTTCCATTTTCTTCATTACCTGCTGGGCAAGTGTACCAAACAAACTGGCCTTATCCATAGGAGCATCTAATAACTTAGCTTTAACATGATCCGGTAAGACCTGTTCCTTCAGCCATGCATGTCTTCTTATCACTGTGCCAGTCATGGCTGATCTAAATGAAGCCTCCAGTGCATCATAGCCACATTTTAAGGAATGGTTACTAACCTGTTGTATGTTATTTACCATTTCTAATACATATTTCTTATCTATAGAGTCATCAGAGGATAGCATTTTAGTTAACTGATCAAGCATAAACTCTTGGTATTGTATCATGTGAAACTGACAGTTTAAAGCTCTAGCTGAGAGAGTAGCTGAGGTGTAAACTTTTTTGCCCCATCTGTCTAAAGACCTGGCTTCCCTTTCAGAAGGAATAGGGTTTTTTGCTGTGGTCGTGGCTACTGCCTTAGGCCCCTGGGATATAGTTTCGGGTCTGCAAGTGGGGCCTTGTATAGGTGATGATGAGTGTCTGGCACCCTGTAAAATCTATCTGGTTTGGCAGGGGCTGGAGGTAAGGAATCTGGTGCAGTGCAGACATCATTAAATGCATCGTCCACAACAGAGAGGACAGGAGGTATAGCTAAGGGCCTGTGTTGTGGTAGGTGCAGAAAAGTCCTGAGTCTTTTTCTGGAATCTGAGAAATCCTGTTCCTGCCATTGGAATTGTTCTCGCATGGCATGTAAGGTTTCCCCAAAGGAGAATTCTTCTGGTGGAGAAGCAGCTGGAATGGATTCTTCAGCATCTGAGTCTTCATAATTGGAGAAAGGAGCCTCTGGCTGGTCTGTAATATCGGAGTCATCCGCAGAATCATCAGAGGACACAGGCTCGGGGCTCTGCTCTAGGTCTCTTTTCTGGGGCTGAGAGGCCCTGTCTGGGTGAGATTGAGATCCCCTAATTAAGGATATTAAATCTTCTGCCAGAGTAAGCATTTGTGAACTAGAAGTGGGCCTGGTTGAGGGGGGTTTAGCAGGCACTGATTTAGTAGATTTGGCTGCTTTAGCCCTGGCAAAGGCCTTAATAGACATGGCTGCAGGAGGCCTAGCAGCACCACGTGCTGGGGTAGAGACATCCAAAGGGATGGTGTCTGATAAGTCACTAGTAACCACTGTTGTAGGTAAAATTTCTGAGGCCGATTCAAGTAAAGTAGCAGGAACCTCAGTAGTAGTCATTGATTCGGCTGTACTTTGATCAGTTTTCTCGGTTTCAGCCGAAACCGAGACACTCGCGGTTTGCTTAACCATGGTTTCGGCCGAAACCGCGGACCACGAGTGTCGGTCTTTTTCTTTGCGTTTTTTAACAATTTGGGTAGTCGGAGGATCCGACGGCATAATGTACGCAAAATCTGAGCCGAAAAACTGTTCAGCAAACTCCAACCGACGCCTAAGCGTTCGTCGGTTGAATGAAGCACAGGCCGAACAGGCTGCTACATTGTAGTCTGGGCCTAAACAAGGCAAACAGTAAGAGTGGAAATCTTTATGAGGTATTTGTTTCCCACAAGTTACACAGTTATTGACTTTTTCTGACATCGGCTGAGGCAAGAAAGAGTCCCCAACGAGGTACTTAGCTTTAGAAGTCTTCGAAGTAGTATTCGGTAGTAGTAATCTCTGGATCTGACCGACCGGCACTTGCGAACAGCTTCTGCTTCGGGCGCCACGCAGCAAGAAAGACTGAGGAAAATGGTGTCGGCTGATGCCTTTATACCCGAAGACCAGCAGAGATGACGTCGGGTGAAGTGCGACATCAGCCGAAGCCGGACCCGGACTTTGGAATCCGGCCGACCGAAGGGCTGCCTGACGACAGGACAACCCAGTTGTTATGACTGCAGATGCATCCATGAAGGACATCCAAGGTTTTTCCCTTTCCGAAATGAAAATAGACATCTGTCAGGTATTATGTTTGTTACTTCATGGTCACATTGCAAAATGTTCCAATGCCTATGTACACGCTGTATTAATTGGTCAGAATTCCTAGCATAGGTAGTAGTAAACCTAAGGGGTACAGAATTTGTGTTGGTATGTTCCTTATAGTTCAGTAAATTTTGCCTATCTAAGGAATTAACCAGATTACTGGCACTTGAAACATAACCCATGCCATAACCCCTGGATCTAAATCTGTCAGTAAGATCCTTCCGCTGTGATTGAAATGAAGAATCATGAGAACAGATGAGTTTTATCCGAATAAATTGTGATTTTGGGATATTGCGTACAACATGTGGTGGGTGGAAACTCGAGGCATGAAGGATGGTGTTGTACTCAGGATGCTTCCTGAATACTTCTGTACCTAATGTATGATCAGGTAATCTAGTGATGGAAACATCTAAAAAAGTAATAATGTTCCTATCATAATGAACAGTAAATTGTAGGCCCCAGATGTTATTGTTCAGATAAGATATGAACTCATGTAAGCCATGTATATTGCCTTTCCATACCATCCAACAATCGTCCAAGTAACGTCTCCAGATGTCAATATATTCCAAAAAAGAATTGTTATGGCAATCGTAAATAATTTGTTGTTCTACAAAAGCCATAAATAAGTTCGCATAAATAGGGGCGAACGAAGCTCCCATGGCAGTACCCTTCATTTGCCAATAACAATTATTCTGATAAAAGAAGACGTTACTTTTAAGGACAAATTTGGCTAATTCAACCAAAAAAAAATTGAAAGTCGGTTGGTATAAAGCCGCCTTTATCCAACCAATAGGACAGAGCTTCCAAACCAGCCTGATGTGGAATGGTGGTATATAAAGAACTAACATCAAGAGTACACATCAACCAATCTTGCTCCAACTGACTATCTGAAATAATCTGTAAAAAAATTGGTGGTGTCATGTAATCTTGAATGTATCAAACTAAGTGAAGGCTTGAGATGTTTGGTGAGAAATAATGACAGAGGTTCCGTGATATACCCTCTACCTGAAACAATAGGTCTGCCAGGGGGATTAATGGGGTCCTTGTGAACTTTGGGTAGAAAATAAATATATTGGGTTGCTGGATCCTGAACCATAAGCTGTTGTACAGTGTCATTGGTAATGATAAATTCATCCCTAGCCCTAAGTAAAAAGTCCTCAATTTGTTTTTGGAACCTGAACGTTGGATTAATAGCCATAGGAGAGTAGTATCTCTATTCCAACAGTTGTCTATTGGCTTCTTTGTTATAATCACACCAGTTTAGAACAACAACAGCCCCACCTTTGTCAGCAGAAATAACAATATTTTTATTATTCTGTAGTTCCAAAATAGCTTCCCTTTCAGCCAAGGAAATATTGTTAGATTTGAAACGTACATCAGATCTAGAAAAATGAAGATCTTTGAGAATAGTATTTTGAAACTGATGTACCAATGGATGCATAGGTGGATTAAATGAATGTTTATGATATATAAATCTGTCACCACTATAGTTTCCAGTATCACCAAAAAACAATTTGAGATTGAGATTTCTACAAAATGATACCACATCCTGAGCCAATATATCCTCAGAAATCATGAAGCCAGGTACAAAAGAAAGTCCTTTATTCAAAACCAACAATTGAATGGGTGATGAAACAAAATCCGACAGGTTTAAAACATTGCTGTTGACATTGGCATTTATTTCTGCATGACCATTTTCAACAGACCTTGTATATTGGTTATGCTTCCTGTGTTTCCTACCCCCATGGTGGTATCTGGGCCTAAAGGGATTGGGCCCGTTATCCTTTTGGGGGACGGTGATCCTGATACTGACTGTAGTTAATTATCAGTGCATGATGAAATATCCTCAGTTGAAGAGCCAAATGCTAAGCTTGATTTTTTAAGGATAGAGCGAGGTCTTTTTCTTTTGGGAGTCCTTGTGGAGTTGGGTGTAAATCTAACCTGTTTGATGTAACTTGCAAAGGGATTGGCACTCGTATAGTCACCCTGATCCCTCTGAAATTTTTTAAGTTTCCTGGTGCGTAGTTGATTCTCTAAAATATTAAGGTCTGTCGCTACTTTATTGAGTTGTTTATTGAAAAAGGTTTCACCTTCAAAGGGTTTCACATCACCAACCAGCTTGGTGACTATCTATTTCCGAGTCAATAACTCTGTCATAAAACTTGGATAAAGCATCCATAAAGGACATAGTTGCCTGTTGTATTGAAGACCATTGTTCAGTGAGTTCCTGGTCAGCAACCCCAACATGGGGTTGAATACGTATTCTCAAGCCTCTACGGGTAATCCCCTTAGCCATATAGGCCTTAAACAATTTAGTGCGCCAAATGTTTGATCTAAGTGATCTGAGATGTGTATGTAATTGTTCAAATGCTAGTGCACAAATGGATTCTGAATCAGAGTGATCCATAGTACTGGAGTTTTCCTGTGGAAGAGAACCCAAGCCAAAAGCTCTAAGGTCCTCCCCTATCTGCAGATAATCCTGTCACCAAACTGGAAAGATCCATGGTCCACAATAGCTGCTGACAATAATAGTACAAAACTACGTCAGCTATTTAGTAAAAGTATTGAGGGGACAATAACAGCTCAAAAGAAAAAATGCCTATAAAGATTATTAAGTAAGTTACGGCTGTGCCCCTAATATATATACATGAGATAATTCGTGCACTAGCAAATGTTAATTTGAATACTAATATGGCTAAGGCCTATATGGCAGATCATAGTGCTGAAACAGGAAAATGACTGAACAATGGGTCGGTACAACAGCTACTTCACTCAAAAGAGACTGAGGAAAAAAGATACAGTCAACAAAACAGTATAGTAAAATATGAAATGGAGTTTGTGATGTCGGAAGATCCGACGGCATGGTGTAAGCAAATTTATCGCCGAAAAAGTCTTCAGCGAACTCCGCCCGGCGCCTGAGAGTGCGCTTGTTGAAGCGAGCACAGGCTACACAGGCCGAGACGTCGTGGTCTGGGCCCAGGCAAGGGAGGCAGAAAGAGTGGAAATCCTTATGAGGTATTTGTTTACCACAAAAAAAGACAATTGTTAACTTTTTCAGTAATTTCTGACATCGGCTGAGGCAAGAAAAGGTCCCCAACGGGGTACTTAGCTTTTTTGATGACTTCGGAATCGTAGAATACAGGAGCTGACCGACCGGCACTTGCGAACTGCTTCTGCTTCGGGCACCGCGCGGCAAGAAAGACTGAAGAAAATGGCGTCGGCTGATTCTTATGTACTCCAGCCACTCTGACGTCGGAGAGAAATGCGACATCAGCCGACGTCGGACCCAGACTTTGGAATCCGGCCGACCGAGGGCTGCCTGAGACAGGACAACCCACATGTTATGACTGCAGTTGCATTCTTGAAGGACATCAGTATAGTAAAATATGAAATGTAAAGACCAATCTCTTATGGTCAGTGTAAACCACGCTGGCTGGTCTGTAAATCCTGCACCAAGAAAAATTCAAAAATATAGAGGATTATATAAAATCCCAACATAATGTGTATTGGATAACCAAATGACTATGAGAGAAGCATAAACCCTATATAACCCTCTATGAACTTAAAACATACATTTGTCAACCCATGTAATGTATTTTAACTGTGAAAAATTAGACCACCAATTCCTAAAATCAGGTAAGAATCTACAATCCTTACCAAGGTTGATTGGTATTAGTGACAAAAATTAATAAATAATATATCATAGCAAAAAAATTTGATGCAAATATATGAGATGAAATGACTACTAAATATGAAATATCAAACAAGTAGCAACAATTCAGATAATCCTGAACGTATGAGACATTTCAACTGCAAACAATTAGATTGAAATAATCATGTAAATAGTTCCACAATGTTATGGTATAAAAACGGATCCCAGAAGCTGATATAACCACTTCTTCCTTGAAACGCAAACGTGAATGGATGAAAACAGTATCAGTGTCCACTGACTCATGTAGATAACATTGGTCCCTTCATATAAGCCACTGATCCAAGAAAATGAGGTTTGCAGTCCCATCACATAGGTCGCTTAGTCCCAAGAAAAAAAGAAATCTGTAGTGTGGCAAAATCAGTGTGTGTTTAACACACCATGTCAGATCCCAACAAGATAGATTGTCCGATCATAATACTGTTAACCAAACGACCAGAACATACTGTTAAACACATGAAAAAAACAAAAGCAATATTAGGAAAAGGACTGTATGCGTATATTTATAAATGTTCCAAAGAATGTAAACCACACAGTCACAATAATCTTAATAAAGATTACTAAATAAATGTCCATTGTATTGCAATGGTGAAAAACCCGTCCAAGTCCTGATATGATCACTGCTTCTTAGCGATGACAAAAAGTTGAAATAAAGTAAACAGTACCTGTGTTCACAGACTTGTATTGTGAACAAAATCCAACAGTCCTTAAGTGTAGCAAAAATTGCTGGATAAACCTTCCGGAGCGTCAACAACTCGCAACTGTTAAAAAAGCTGGAAACTAGAAGCAGAAATGATCAGCATATCAGCCGAAAGATGCTAGCAACTCCTGCCCGCTCGACAAAAATCTACGTAGATGAAAAAAAAACGCTGAAAATGGTGGTATGACGCCAGCAGATGGTTTATCAACTAGTTCAATTAATAAACCAAAAAGAAAGGCACCAAAACGATAGTCCTGGATAAACAGTGTCAATTTAGACAAAACCAATGTGATAGTAAAAAATATATGTCCAAACGAACCAAAATATAGATGGGTTTGAGACCGCAGAATAACTGACCGTCAGTAACAAGATCACAGGCCCCCAGCAGGAAGGAGGAGGAAGTGTAACATCAAAAAAGGAACTCCTGCACGGTGAGCAGATGCACGGCTCAAAACAGAAACTAATCAGGCAGAAACGAAAGGAGCCAGCATTCAGTGACCTGAAACACTTTAATGGTAAAAAAACCATAGAAAACAACAAGACACACAGACCGGTTTCGGCCAGATCAAATCACAGCCTTCATCAGTGTAAAAAAAAGATAATCAATTCTCTGAGGTACTTGCCTTAACAAGGGATGAGAAAAGATTCGTGGCTCTATATTGCAATGAGCCGAAATGACAGAGGCATGAATTTTAATTGATGAAAAGGATAGGCCTTTGTCCAGCATCTCAGTTAAGTATGGCAAAATCTGAGGAATATTTGGTACAGCTGTGTCAATTCCTTGTGCCTGGTTCCAAGCACAGAATCTCTTCCATTTTCCAGCTTAAGATTTTCTGGTACTAGGTCTTCTGGCCTCCAAACTGACATTCATTACAGCTTTAGTGAGAGGCGTGTTTTGTATTACTACATTATCCGCCATGCTGCCAGATTTAAGACCTTTAGTTGGCAGCGCAGAATCCGATTATTTTGTTGGGATAGTAGATTAGGTATTTGAGGCAAGGTCCAAGCCAGCATTGAGACAAGTTCCTTAGAATTGGATACCAGTGCTGGCGGGGCCAGTCTGGGGCAATCAGCATCATCTTTGGCTTCTGTTGTCTGACCTTTAGGAGTACCTTGGGGAAGAGAGGCAGTGGAGGAAAGGCATATACTGCTAAGCTTTTCCAGCTGAAAAAAAAGGGCGTCCATTTTCCATGCTTGTCTGTGATAAGTCCTTGTGCAGAATCTTTTTAGTTGGTAGTTGTGAGGAGAGGCAAATAGATCTATATCCGGGCATCCCCATCTCCTTGTTATGCTGAAGACTTGTGGATCCAATTTCCACTCGTGGGGATCCATGAGGTTTCTGCTTAGTTCGTCTGCCAGAGTATTTGTCTTTCCTGGCAGGAATTGTGCCTGCAGATGTACTTGGTAAGTCAATGCTGTGTCCCACAAAGTCATAGCTAGTCTGCAAAAGGGGTAAGAATGAGTGCCTCCCTGCTTGTTTAGATACCACATGACCGTGGTGTTGTCTGTCTTCACCAGTAGTTGTCCCAAATGAAGTAGGTCCTTAAAGGCTGTCAGGGCAGCATCTCTTTTTGATTGATATGCAGATGCATTTGGTTTGCGGACCATGTGCCTTGAATACATCTTCCTGCCATGTGGGGCCCCCCCAGGCATAATCTGATGCATCCGTTGTTAATGTCTGCCTGGCTAGGGGTAAAGGGAATGGCTGTCCCTTGTTCTGGTGACAAGCCTTCGCCCACCAACGGACCACCTGTTGCAGGCAGGGAATGAGAGTAATTATTGTTTCCAGGCTATGGCAATGTTGAGTCCAAACACTTTTTAGGTACCATTGAAGTTTCCTCATATGCAGTCTCGCATATGGAGTTAGCAGAATGCAGGATGAAGCGGAAAGCCCGCATAATTTTTCTTGCAGATAACTGGGCCTTTGTTGCCAACAGGTTGAAGTAGGTAGTCAGTTGCCTTTGTCTGGCGTGAGATAAGCCATCTGGGCAGTTGTATTTAAGCTTGCACCCAGGAATATTATCTCTTGACAGGGTACTAGTTTTGATTTCTTTTCGTTGACTGTGTACCCCAGGCCTGTTAGAAATCTCTTTACAAACGCCAGATGCTGTAGTAGAATGTCCTTGTTCTCTGATTGAATGAGGCAGTCGTCCAAGTAAGGATATATTTGTATTCCTCTGTCTGCAGAATGCAATTACTGGTGCCAGGCACTTTGTGAAGACCCTGGGCACAGTAGATAAGCCAAAGGGCAGTGCAGAGAATTGGTAGTGTATTGAGCCAGCTTTGAAACCGAGGTATCTTCTGCATGTTTGTCTGATTGGGACATGCAGGTATGCCTCTTTTAGGTGTAAAGTCACAAGCCAAGCCTTCTTGCCCAACATGGGCAGAAGTTGCTGTACAGTCAACATTTTGAATTTTGGTATATCCAGAAAAGTGTTTAGAATAGATAGGTCCAGTACTGGTCACCAGGTCTTGTCCTTTCTTGGTACCAAGAACGGTCTTGAATAAAATCCTTGTCTCTGCTCTTGCTCTGGTACTTGTTGAATGGCCCTCATGTCCATGAGGGATGAGACTTGCTTTTGTGCCTCTGCCCATTGATGTTTTGGCAGGTCTGGCCAACCATTCTTCCTTGGCAGGGTATGGAAGTGAAACTTGTAGCCTTGTGACACTATGTCTAGGACCCATTTGTTCTGGGTTATGTGCCAGTTTTGAGAAAACAGTGCTAGTTTTCCCCCCTAAAGGTGCTGCCAGAATTTTAGTGCTTGGTGCAGGCAGGGGGAAGTCATTGGGACTGTTTCCTGAATGGCTGTGATTTGTCTTCTCCACTTTTGGAGGTAAAAGCACCCCATTGTTTAGACCTGTACGAACCTTGGGGCTGGGATCTGCCTCTTGGGTGTCTGCATCTGCCCCTTTGTGGTCTGACACTGGAAAGGACCAATTCTTTGTAGGCCAGTGTCTGCTAAATCTTGGAAGCTGAACCTGTAAGAAATCCTTAACAGTTTGCATAGATTTAGCTTTGTCCTCCATTTTCTTTAACACCTCTTCTGCTTTAACACCAAAGTATCATGCTGTAATGGGGCATCTAATAACTTTGCTTTGACCTGATCAGGCAGACTTTGTTCCTTTAACAAAGCATGCCTCCTGATAACAGAACCTGTAACAGTGGCTCTGCAGGAGGCCTCCAAAGAATCAAAACCACATTGCAAAGTATGCTTTCCAATTTGTTCAGCTGCATGCAATAAATCCTGCATTTCTTTGTTTTCTGCACATTCACAATTTGTCAACATTTTCTGTTAAAGCAGTGACATAATATATTGTTGATATTTGAGCATATGAAACTGACAATTTAAAGCCCTTATAGCCAAGGTAGCGGAAGTATAAATCTTTTTCCCCATCTGTCCAATGCCCTAGAATCCTTGTCAGAGGGGGTAGGGTTTTTTGCAGCGGAAGCCTTGACCCCTTTGGGACCCTGAGAAATAGTTTCTGGGTCAGCAGCAGGGTTTTTGAAAAGGTAATTATGAGAGTCAGGAACCCTGCAGTACCTGTCCGGCTTAACAGGAGCTGAAGCCAAGGAGTCAGGGGTCAGACTGGACTCTGAAAATACATCAACAACAATGTCTAACACAGATGGAATAGCTAGGTGCCTGTGTTGTGGTAGTAAAAGGAAGTCTCTGAGCCTTTTCTTAGATTCTGAAAAATCTTGGCTCTCCCAGTGGAAATACTCCCTCATGGTATACAAGGTTTCCCCAAAAGAGTAATCCTCAGGAGGAGGGGCTGAAGGGATAGATTCTTCAACATCAGAATCCTCATAGGGAGGAAGAGAGTATTCCTGATCAGAAGAGGAAAGAGACGAAATGGAAACCTGATCTGAAGATTCATATTCTCTCTCTTGCCTAGGTCTTTTATCAGGTGGGAGATGGTTACTCCTGATCAAAGTAATTAAATCTTCGGCCATTTTGAGCATCTGTTTTTTGGGCATGGAGGCCTGTCCATGAGACTGTTGCACTTGTTTCTTTGTCTTTAATGGTGCTTTAGTCTTTGCCTTTGAAGCTGAATTAATTTTAATGTATAATTGAGTTGGTCTGAAAACACCCTCAGAAGCCGATGCCTGCTCAGCGGCTCCGGACCCATCTGAGGGAATAGTCTCTGAAGGTCCAAAACCTTGAGCTCCAGCGGCCTAGGCGACTCCACATTGGAGTCGGTAGCGGTCTGCGGGTCTAAAGTAGCTGGCATCAGGGGCTGCGAAGGCGCCTCACTGAGAACTGGCGAACGGCTTAGAAGAAGCCACATTGTCGGTTTTGGACCTCGGATGCCTGTCCTTTTATTTTTCTTTGCGTTTCTTGTGAATTCCAGTAGTCGGATGGCTATCCGATGACATTGTACAATTAAATCTTCTGCAAAACAGTGAAAAGCAAAATCGTACCGACCCATAATAGTGTGTTGGTTAAATCTAGCACAAAACCGACAACTAGCAATGTCGTGGTCTGGGCCTAGGCAAGGAATACAGTAAGAATGAAAGTCCTTATGAGGTATTTGCTTCCCACAAGAAATACAATTATTTACTTTTTCTGACATTGGTCTGGAGCAAAAAAAAAGTTTCCCCAATGGGGTACTTAGCTTTTAATGAAGACTTTGGATCTGAAATTCGAACACGAAAATCTCAAGAGTCGGCCGACCGGCACTTGCGAACTGCTGATGCTTCGGGCACCGTGCGGCAAGAAAGACTGAAGAAAATGGCATTGGCTGCATCTTTTATACCCCTGGCGCACTGACGTCAGGGAAGAGGTGACAGCAACAGACGCCAGACCTAGACATTGGAATTCAGAGAGACTGAGGGTAGCCTGCCAGCAGGATAACCCAAGTGTAATGACTGCAACAGTGAAACACGAAGAACATCACACATGATGTGCCCTTTCAATTAACAAATCCTGCTGTGGAAAACTAATCCAGCTTCTTAATTATAGTTTCAAAAATTAATAGTTTGTTCCTTCCAGTTTCGCTGGTACAGCAGAAAATCTCAGGTTCTCTGTGTGTTATAACTTATTTTTCGTAACAGCTCTTCTTGAAAAGCCACTAACTCAGCTAAACTTTTCTTCATTTCAACCTCTTGATTTTTCTAGTTTTATCAGTTCGTCTGAATATCACTTAAAGTCCCTGTTTTTTCTAGCCTTTTATTTGAGTTGATAAATTTCTAAAAAGTTTCATTAAAAAAACTTTAAGTACATTCAATTTATCTTTTCCTCAATTACTGAACTGTACCAAAGCGAAGCCTTGAATTGCAGTTTGCTGGACAGCTACAGGATTCTTCCCAGCAAGAATTCTTTGTTTTTTTTTTTTTTTTTCTTCTTTCTGGTAGATTTTTCTCTCAATTTCAAAAAAAAATTCTTCTTTGCTTACATCCAGACAGAACTGGCGAACGGCTTAGAAGAAGCCTCATTGTCGGTTTTGGACCTCGGATGCCTGTCCTTTTATTTTTCTTTGCGTTTCTTGTGAATTCCAGTAGTCTGATGGCTATCCGATGACACTGTACAATTAAATCTTCTGCCAAAAGAGTGAAATGCAAAATCGTACCGACCCTTAATAGTGTGTTGGTTAAATCTAGCACAAAACCGACAACTAGCGATGTCGTGGTCTGGGCCTAGGCAAGGAATACAGTAAGAATGAAAGTCCTTATGAGGTATTTGCTTCCCACAAGAAATACAATTATTTACTTTTTCTGACATTAGTCTGGAGCAAGAAAAAAGTTTCCCCAATGGGGTACTTAGCTTTTAATGAAGACTTCGGATCTGAAATTCGAACACGAAAATCTCAAGAGTCGGCCGACCAGCACTTGCGAACTGCTGATACTTCGGGCACTGTGCGGCAAGAAAGACTGAAGAAAATGGCATCGGCTACATCTTTTATACCCCTGGCGCACTGACGTCAGGGAAGAGGTGACAGCAACAGACGCCAGACCTAGACAATGGAATTCAGACAGACTGAGGGGTAGCCTGCCAGCAGGATAACCCAAGTGCAATGACTGCAACAGTGAAACACGAAGAACATCACACATGATGTGCCCTTTCAATTAACAAATCCTGCTGTGGAAAACTAATCCAGCTTCTTAATTATAGTTTCAAAAATTAATAGCTTGTTCCTTCCAGTTTCGCTGGTACAGCAGAAAATCTCAGGTTCTCTCTGTGTGCTATAACTTATTTTTCATAACAGCTCTTCTTGAAAAGCCTCTAACTCAGCTAAACTTTTCTTCATTTCAACCTCTGATTTTTCTAGTTTTATCAGTTCATCTGAATATCACTTAAAGTCCCTGTTTTTTCTAGCCTTTTATATGAGTTGATAAATTTCTAAAAAGTTTCATTAAAACACCTTTAAGTACATTCAATTTATCTTTTCCTCAATTACTGGAAGCCATCAACTGTACCAAAGCGAAGCCTTGAATTGCAGTTTGCTGGACAGCTACAGGATTCTTCCCAGCAAGAATTCTTTTTTTTTTTTTTTTTTTTTTCTTTTCTTTCTGGTAGATTTTTTTCTCAATTTCAAAAAAAATTCTTCTTTGCTTACATCCAGACAGCATAACTGCAAGACAGTGCTTGAATTATTACCTAAAACTAGAAATTTCAAAGGCCCTTTTGGTTTTCCACTCTGGGAGAGCTAAAATCAACCTGATCTAAGCTTCCAAGATGGCTGGAAACTGAAGACGAAAGGAATACAAACTACCTGCAAATATAAAAAGTCTGAACACCAACTTGTTTAATATCACTAGAAAAAAAGGCACTAGAATATTAGAAACGGTCAAAATATTCATACAGCACATCAGCTTCAGTCACTGAAATGCTAAGATAAAAACCTCAAACATAAGGAAAGTTGTGTAAAATCTTACCATAACCATAGATGTCCTTATCTTCCATGTTGCAGTATTCTACTTATGGGTTTACCCTTCTTTCTCTCCAGTTTGTCCGGCCAGGTTTCCAAATATTTTTTAGTCCCTCTTGGTGTGTTGGACATCTGACGTGGCTGCAGGCACATGGCCAAAAAAGTGACATCTGCGTGCACCAGCCCTCAGAATATTGTAAAAGCCCCAGTCTGAGCCAGTCCTGTAAAGGCATAGCCTGTCCAATATCAACCAGGAGAGCAAGTGCAGTCATACAAGTGGGGAAGGTGGGTGGGAAGGAATACTGCAACATGGAAGAGAAGGACATATATGGTTATGGCAAGATTTTACACAACTTTCCTATGTCCTTCTATTCAAATGTTGCAGTATTCTACTTGTGAGTGAGTGCAAAAGCTCACTTAGAATTGGGAGGTGGCCTAGATGGAGTTTCCAGGAATCTGTGTAGGATAGCCCTGGCAAACCCTGCTCTGGAGATATGGTCCAGTTTCTAGTGTTTGGTGAAGGTGTGAAATGAGGACCAAGTGGCTGCCTCAAGTATGGAGTTGGTGTCTAATCCTTTAAAGAAGTCTCCAGAAGAGGTCATTGCTCTGGTGGAGTGGGGGCCTTGACATTGCCCTGCAAGGTCTTACCATGGTATAGGCAGCAGAAGGAAATGGCCCAGGAGATCCAGACAAACAGTTTGTTTGCTCACAGCTTTCCCCAAGGCCCTGAGGTGGAAGGAGACAAACAGCTGGTCTGATTTCCTAAAGGGTTTGGTTTTATGAAGATAAAACCCAAGTTGTCTGTGGACATCTAGGGAATGTAGCACCTCTTTCACTATCCCCCTGTGGGTTACGAAAGAAGGTGGGAAGATGGATGGGCTGGCTCAAGGATAGGTCATTCACTACTTTGGGGATGAATGATGGGTTACTCCTGAGGGTCACGCTGTCCATGTGGAAGATTAGAAACATGGTGTAGCCTTAAGAGTTTGCAATTCTGAAACTCTTATAGCGGAACTCAGAGCTACCACCAAAACAGTTTCTCATGTGCAAAATTTTACGGGGGCCTTGTCCTGGCTCAAAAGGGGCTAGAGTGAGTTTTTCTAGAACAGAGTTTAGGTCCCAGGGAGGGGGAGACTGTTTCCTGGGTGGATTTAAGTGCAACACACCTTTGAGGAAAAGTTTGGAATGCAGTCTGGATGGCAAGGGGTATATCAAGGAAGAGGCAAGCAAAGATAGTAGACAGGTGTGGCCTCAGAGATGAGTAAGACAACCCTGTTTGCATGAGTTCAGACAGGTATGACAGGATGAGCAGCATATCGCTTTCCAGTGGGTCCAACTGTCTTTTGTGACACCAAATAGAAAACCTTTTCCATTTAGAGAGAGAGGATTTCCTTGTGTTGGGTTTTCTGGCCTCCTGCAGGACACTGAGCACATTCTCATTATATAGATGTCTGAAGGGGATCAGAATCCTATCAGCCACAGGGTGAGGTGGATGGATTGCCACTGTGGGTGTATCAGAGTCCCCTTGTTCTCTGTGAGCAGGTCCACTTAAGGGGGTAACTTGTAATGACTGCCCTTGGACAGGTGAATAAAGAGGGAATCAGTGATTTGGACAGTAGGGAGTTACCAGCAAGATTTTGGGAGAGTCCTGCTGAATTTTCAGTAGGACCCTTTGTCTCAATGGGAAGCGGTGCAATGCATACAGGAATTTCCCCTTCCAGGATATCGAGAAGGCATCTGCTGCCAATGCCATGGGGTCTGGTGTCCTGGTGTAGTAGCCAGGAAGCTGCCTGTTTATGGAGGAGGTAAACAGGTCTATTTGTGGAATACCCAACCTGTGGACCATACACTCAGGAAAACATCTCTTTGCAGCATCCATTCGTGGTTATTTGAAATGGTTCTGCTTAGGTAATCTGCCTGGGAGTCATGCAGAGATGGGACATAGGATGCCTGAAAAGTGATCTCCTGGGAAGTAGCCAATTTCCACACTCGCAGATCTAGTGTGCATAGAAGGTAGGATTTGGTCCTTTCCTGCTTGTTGAGATACCACAGGACTGTGGTGTTGTCTGTGAATATCTTTAGAGGGCCCTGCTGTAGGGTAGGGCTGGAAGGCCTGTAGTGCAAGGAGGATAGCCTCCTTTCTCTCACGTTTGTGTGATCTTGTTTGTGTCAGTCTCCCCACAAATCTTGTACTTTCCTTTTTCCCCAGAGTTGGCTCCCCAGCCCAGGTATAAGGCATGTGTGTACATGGTCTGGGAAGAAGAGGGTGTTCGCAAAGGCAGTGCTGGGTTTTGGGCTACCTAATCCACCTACCATCTCAGTTCCTGATGCAAGCAGGGGAGCAGTGGGATCCTGAACGCTAGATGGTGGGATTGTTGGGTCCACACCAACCAGCGGTACCACTGAAGTTTCCTCATGTGCATCCTTGGTAGGGGCAACATGGGAATGGCAGCTGCCATGTAACTTACAAGCCTCAGAAATCGTCTTGCAGTCAGTTCTGTTGATTTTTGAGCAGTAAGATGGTGATTTTGGAGGGGTACCACCTTTTCCGCTGGAAGAAAGGCCTTTATGAGATCTGTCCTGATGCTGCAACCCAGGAACACAATGTCCTGCATGGGGTTGAGGTGGGATTTTGGGATGCTGATCATAAACCCTAGAGACTTGCAGGATTATCAGAACATTCTGGGAGTGGCGGAGAAGACTTTCCTTGTCTTTTGCCTGGATTAGGAGGTCATCTAGGTAAGGGAATAACTGAATTCCCTTTTCCCTGCAGTAGGCGATGACTGGAGCCAGGCATTTTATAAATATCCTCGGTGCAGTGGAAAGGCACAGAACTGAAAGTGGGATGAGCCTGCCAGGAATCTCAGGTATTTCCTGAAGGTGGGCTTTACAGGTATGTGATGGTAAGCATCCTTTATGTCCAGGGTTGCCATGAAACCCTGTGGAAAGAGAGTAGGTAGAGTGAGCACTCTGAAAGTAGGAACTTTTAGGAAGGGGTTGAGGCATGTGAAATCTACAATCGGCCTCCATGGCCCTTCTTTTCTGGGTGCCAAAAAGATTATGGAGTAGAATCCTTTTCTTTTTGCTTGTGCAGGAACTGGTTCTATGGTGCACTGTAGTAGCAGGGTTTGCAAAACCTGATGGATGATGGGTAGCCGACTGGGAAGGGGCTGCGGTATACCCAGTCTTGCAGAAAGGGTGATCCAGGGCATGAAGCAGCCGTCCTGTATTTTGGATAGAACCCATTTGTCTGTGGTAATGAGTGACCACACAGGGAGACAGTGAGAGAGGCGGGCAGAAAGGGGAATGGATGGGTGGGATGGGGATTGAAATTTTGGTAGACAGTCAAGACACTATCTGCCCCATCAGGAAAGGGGGGCCTTTGGCTGGAAGACAAAGAAGGCCTAGCCAGAGGAGCCTGTCTTCTAGGGGGTCTTCTAGACAGTGGAGCTGCAGGCCTGGAGGTTTTCCTGATAAACTGTGTCTTTGCCGGGTAGTTCCTCTGGAACTTGGGAACAGGCAAGACCAAGATATGTTTAAGGTCCTGTAATTCTTTTCCTGTTGTAAGGATTTGAACAGGTCAGCCACTTTTTCACCAAAAAGGGCTGAGTGAACCAAAGGTGCATCCAGGAGTTTGGCCCTGAAGTCCTCTGGGAGAGGCTGTAGTCGCAGCCATGAGCATCTCCTTTGTACTGAAGCTGATGCAGCTGACCTGGCTGAGGATTTGCATGCATCACAACTGCATCCCAAGGGAGTGTCTATTCACTTCAGAGATGAGTGCCATCAGTGAACACAAGAAGGCCTTGGCTGTACAGTCAGGGATGTCATCTAAACCTTTAGTACCTTTCTCCAGCAGAGCTAATGAGTATTTGGTCATATGAGTTTGGTAGTTGATGGCTTTAAATGAGAGGGTAGCAGAAGTATAAATTTTCTTTACCACCCTCTCCATAGTCTTGCTGTCTTTGTCAGCAGGGAGGACAGTAGTGGTTAGCAGGAGCTTGGAGGCCCTGTCTGTAGAGAAGGAGAGTGTGGCAGGATCAGCAGAAGGGCACTTAATTTCTCAGTCTCAGGGACTTAGTCTGTCTGCTCTACGTGGGACTGGAGGTTGGGAGCCCGGGCTAATGC
Source organism: Protopterus annectens (assembly GCF_019279795.1). Taxonomy (NCBI): domain Eukaryota; kingdom Metazoa; phylum Chordata; order Ceratodontiformes; family Protopteridae; genus Protopterus; species Protopterus annectens. The sequence goes on from NC_056735.1 coordinate 1,746,944,431, forward strand.
AGGCTGAGGCAAAAGCATCCAAAAATGCAGGTTGAATGGGAGGGAATGGCAGAAGGACTGGGAGAGTCCATTTGAATAAGGTCATAAAACCTTTTACATACATCAGACGTATCAGAGGACTGCCACTTAAAGTGGCATTTCATTTTATTAATAGTTTCCCCAAAGGTAAGATCCTCTACAGGGGAGTCAGGTTCAAAAGAGCCCTCCTCAGGAGATCCATATCCCAGGGAGGATGAGATCTGGGAAGAGTAATAAAGAGTCGCCTCAGAGGAATCAGACAATTCCTCTTCTTCAGGCTTATCTACCCTCCTTTCCTGGGGTGGAGGTCTGGGACTAAGGATGGGAGGGAGCAGTGGCAAGGGTTCTGTAGAAGGCGTAAGGGCCATAAAGTAATTGAATAAACTCTGGCTGAAGGCCTGCCAATCCATCATGCTTTCAGTGGTTGGAGTGAATTGTCTTTTTTGTTTTTTATTTAAAGGATTTGTCGGCATCTGGCTAGGAATAGGCCTTGGGTCAGTAGTCGGAATTGTGGAGGTGGCGTCCAATGGGCCCTGAGTGAAGGCTGGTCCCCCCCCCCAGCGGCTAAAGCAGGCACTGGTAAATCCTCTCTGGACATGCTGTCCGCTTGAGATTGTGCGGGTTCCTCAGAGGTACCCGCTTTATCTACAGATCCTCAAGCCAAGCTAACATCGGTTAAAGAGTGAGATACAGCAGATAGAAGCACAGCAGATGAAGTAGGCTGCGAGGACTTGGCCCTCTTCCTAGGCGGTTCAGACAGGGTGTTGGGTGCGGCCTTCATCCCTAACGCTATTTGCTTCAAGCTTTGATTCTCTAGTATAAGGTCTGCAAATGGTGGTGTAAGGTCTTGGGAACGAATGATCGGCAAACGGCACAGTTCTTGTGGTCATGTTATCTGCCTAGACAAAACAGACACTGGTCATGCACGTCTTTGTGGGAAATCTGCCAATGCACTTACCCTTACAGGATGACATTAACAAACTAACAACAAAGTATGATTAAAAGAATCCCCAACGAGGTACTAAACAGAATCGTTTTGATCAGACATCCACGAGAAGCAGGAGCACCTGGCAAACGACTGGTGGCTTAAAAGTTCAGAGGGTTGGTGCGTGCCCATGTCACTTTTATGGCAGACGTTCCTGCAGCCACATCAGAGGTCCGACACACCAAGAGAGACAAAAAAATCTTTAGAAACCTGACTAGACAAACTGGAGAAGGGTAAACCCACAAAAAGAATACTGCAACACAGGAATAGAAGGACATTCTACAATATTCTAATTTAGAAAATTCCTGAGTCAGAGCTAGTGAGGAGAACAGACAAATATAAATGGAACAGTTGTACGACAATAATGTAATGCAAACAATATTTTGCAAAATTGCAAAAAAAAGACAGGCAAAAGCATTTTCATTCCATTAAGACTATGTTAAATGGAAAGTGTGGGGAAAACAATGTTGCAATATGTAATTTAAATAACACATTTAATAATAACCAAAGATGACCCACCAAGCAGAAAAAAAAGAGCAAATGCCATCTGGCAAACTAATGTACTCAAAAGTGGTGACATATTAAGTTTATAAAAACATTTTTCTACTCACTCTTAATGAATAGTCACTTTCAGGGACTGTATAACCCAATCTTTCCAGCCTCGTGTATCCTTTCTTCCCATTTTTTTCATCAAAAGCATCATCTGGTATTCGAATATCATATTTGTCTGTACTAAAGTCAAATTCAAACTTTCCATCTTTTGTTCTGAAAAAAAAAAAAGATATATGCAGCAAACCAGGTCTTCCTAATTTTTCATTCCAAAAATCCACAAACCTGAAACACAACTGGAATTCATACACAGTGCTCATTGGTGATATTTACTCTCTGAAAACTTTGACTCATTTCTCATTTATGTACCAAAATCGTCCAGTGTGTTGCAAGTGGTGTGAAATAAAGTTTTCTCCCAAATGGAGACAGGTATACTCCACAGTAGCATGTAGGAAAGTATTCTGTCAAGTTTGTGGACAAAGTGCCATGAGGTTATTTCACTGGACACAAAAGACAGCAAAACATAAAGCTAACAAGAAATTTACAGAATGCTGCTTGAACATGAAATGTACTACATTTCCAAATGTTTTTGCATTCAGATACATTTTATACTCTAACATATGCACTGTGGTAAACAAAACATTAGAATTGGAAGGATAAACTTGTCTATTACCGCGCAAGCAATTCAGATAATGCTGTGAATTAAATTAGAATTTATTTTACTGTTTCATATTGTATATGTTTGTGATGTGCAAACTAATATTGAGGAATTTATCCCAGTGTCCCTCACTGCAAATGGGCCCTCCCAACAGAAGTTATGCCAGTTAAACTGTAATACAGCAATTAATCAGAAAGTAATACAGATACAGTGTTTTCCTAACAAAACCTTGAATGGGCCCTGAGCAGACTGGCAATGTCTGTAATTTCCTCTTTTCTAAGGACCACTTGTTTGTCTCAAGCACCCATACTCAGGAAAGTGGTTGTGGGGATTCACTCACCTGCCAACACACATGAGCTCTACAAGGCAGCATATCTCAAAGTTCTACCAACCAGTGAAATTATCCAAGCACACCCTTAAGAGAACAAACAGGAATTTAAAATTCAAATTCTGCAGATTTACAGATTCATCCCTCTGCAAGGCAAGAACAGAGACTGTCCAGACAAACAAGCAGCAAGAAATTAACAAGCATACACAATGCAAAGAGCATTCTTAAAAAGATAATCGGCCTGTTGACTGCTCAATACATCCGATTTCAAGTGGCCCACTTCAGTAGGTAAAAATGAAAAACTCAGAAACAGCACCAAAAACAAACAAAAAAAAAAATCTCATTAGGACACAGAAGGTGGGATAGCTGAAACAGCAAGGACTCAGAGGCCTAGTCCTAATGCAGAGAGATGTCAAGCGACGTGCTTTTCTGAATCATGGTACAAGCTGCCGTGCTAACTAAAGAGCAAACAACCAACCAAAGGGCCGCAGCAGAAATGTAAGCAATTAATACACAGGTAGAAAAAACAATGGATGGCAAAGAAAGCTTTAGCTGTACTGGCTACAGGGAAGTCAGCTGTCTTAACTGCAAAAATGTTAAGGGCAAATGTACTGCATCAAAGGATCATATGAAATACAAGGCAACTGAGCCTAGTGACCAATTACACCTTAGCAGTACCCACCCGAACCTTACTCCATATACAAGTATTAAAGTTAGCCTCCATTGTGGGCCATTTTAAGTCTAGCCCATTTCCCTTTTTGTGCGCAAATTAATCCATCCCATTTGGTTAAAAACTACCCTTACCCATGCCATGGTCGGTAATTACACATTATCCTTAAGAATAACTGGGATCGTTCCATAGATAATGTGAAGGGAACCATGCATGGAATACATTTAAGAGTTGTATCTTTGTACAAGGGCAGTCCTGGTGTACATTTTCAGCTCTCCGTCAGAAGATCCAAAATGCACTTGAATATGGACAGGGATGAACTTTGTTTTATATGGATCGGTAGTATGTTCCAGTGCAGCGGTATCCTCTGCAAGATATACCTACCCCTCCAAACCATTTTGCTGGATGTTGCAAAAGATGTTTGTTTAGATCACAAGACACAGCATTTCTGATGCCATCTGACTTGCTGATGTGCAGTAAATCCATCAGTACTAGGGCAGAGGACATCTTGTAAGCCAGACACTGGTCACCTTTTAGCAGACTAAGATACAGAGTTATAGTGACAGGGCCTTCAGTCGGTTCAGATAGGACATGTTTACCAAAAGGAAATATTGTCAGCCTAGCTAACTGAAATTTTGTAAATTATGTCATTTGTGAATATTAATATGATTTATATACAAGCTGTGTGGAATTTTGTAAGTGGGTGTGTCATTGGTGAATGTCAACATGCTCATGCTTGTGTTATAGATGTGTCAGAACTGTATGTCATATTGTGCAGATGTGTGCTGAAGAGATATTTTGTAAAGTACTGAGTAGAAATGTATACGTACTACTGTAACTGTTTAGATGGATATATTTTTAACAATGGACATTGCAACAAAAGTTAACTTCAGAAGAACAGTTGAAATTAAGTCATTTTATTGCTGGGCCATAAACAAGAGATGTTATCTTTCAGTTTCAGTGCAACAGGAGACACGTCAAGAACTAGAAATGTTTGTATTTTCTTTAACTGTGGAGGAATGTAAATTATTTTACGACTTCCACCATTTGCCAAAAGATCTAAGGTTTCTATGTTTTTGCAGACAGATGCTAAAATCAATGGCTGTGAGCCTGGGAACTGACGGTCAGATGACAAGAAGTGACGGCATGGTGCCAGCTACCCCAAAAGTAATACTTGAAATATTAATTTAAGAACTCAAACAGTGCATTCTGTATTTTGTCTTTGTTCTTTGTTCTGACAAGAACATCCACTCACCACATCTGCCTGCTTGTGGCTCTGCCAGTAAGTTAACTAGGGTTTAGTAATTCTCAGATTCAGACAGGAATAAAATGAAGCACAACTTAGATGTTTTCTTTATTTGAGATTGTCCTGCAACATTGTTTTAAATATTTCCTGTGATTTTGAACTCTGATGTAACTGTTTACTTATTTAGTATTTTCTTGTTCTTTTATTTATTATTAAATATATTTAAACTCATCATTGTGGCTGATATCTGTGAGATATTTAAGTTCTGGGAGTTCTTGCACATTTATCTGGTGACACTGCGGGCCACTCCTAATAGCATTACTCTAGGTCAAACAATCATTCGTATTAATACTATCATTACACAGTAGTAAGTGGCCATCCTTTAAGGGCCTTAAAGCAGCTGATAGAGTGTAGCTGGTGGCAGTCGACACTACCACAGTCTGGGCAAAAGGGAGAATAGCTAGTAAATCTGTGCCAGCCTTTCCCAAGTGTGTGTGTGCGTGCGTGTGTGTGCGTGTGTGTGTGTGTGTGTGTGCGTGTGCGTGTGTGTGCGTGTGTTACTTGGGCAGGGACATGAAGCACTGGTTGGACACAGAGGGTGTGGAAGTCTTGGTTTGGTCACTCAGCTGAGATATCAATGCCACTGCTGTGCCAGTGGGGAGTCTTATTGGGGATCTGGAGAAAGAGGTAGAAACCAGCCCCAGACTGACTGTGGTCTCTGTGTGCTCTTAAGGGAAATTACACTTTACTGTGTGTACTTGCCATCCTCCCAGTGTGTACGTCCCCCACTGATGACAGGGTGAGGATTGTGTCTCCTTGATTACTGGGCCAGTGGTGGAGTGTCACAGGGGGTATTACATTCAATGGCCTAATGAGAGCTGAGTAAAGGGGGACAATGACATACCTAGATCTAGACACAATCTCTTCGCTTATAAGCTGCGTGATACAGAAGGAATTTCTTACAACTGGCACATCTTGGTCAAAAGTCAAATGACTGTTCACAAAAGTTCCCACAGCCCAAACAAATCGGTCAACTCTTAGGGGCAGATTGTTAATGTGGTAGTTCCCCAGGATAGAGAGCTTCCCAAAGGATATAAAAAAGTTATGTACTTATCATAACATTCCATTTGTGTTATCCATTTTTATTCTTCCTCAACTGATGGGTTTGGATCTGATACCTCAGATGCAATTCGGCCATTGTTAAAGCTTGTAGCAACCAAAAACTCTCAAACTTCTTCGTTAACCATGATGCTCCAAACCCCCAAGTACTTCATATCTTGTTTGCTGATTTACTAAAAAGGAAATATTTGTGGACAAATAGGACAACTACATCTGGAGTTAAATATAAAGGACAATAATGTCCATAAACCACTTATTCTTCCAGGAGTTTAGAAAGGATGGGGGTTGGAAGGTGGGAGTTGAGGAAGTAAGAAAATGGACAACACAGATGGAACGTCAGGGTGAATACATAACTTCTTTACCTAATGTCTATTTTCATTCTTTCCTCAAATGATGAGACACAGTAACCAGCTACCTAAAATCCTGGGTGGACTGAAGGAAGGATATTCCTGAGCAGAGTTGAACCAAATAATGCTCTACCTCTGGAGACCAAATCCAATTTGCAATGAGTAACAAAGATATGGGGACTGGCTCAAGTTGCTGCTGCACAAGTATCATCCATGGACATTCTAGAGTGAAAAACTGAGGAAGTTGCCATGATCTAGCTGAATAGGTCCATAATGGTTTTGGTTAGGTAATGCCCAATTTATTATAAATAAACGAAATACAGTCATCCAGGCATTTGGCTAAAGTTACTCTGGCAAGTGGCTTTCCCAATTTTACTTCTACAAATGAGACAAACAATTGGTGGGATTTTCTGATGTCTTTTCTTTTGTTCTATTTAAGTAAAAACATAATAGTCCGTCAACATCCAATGAATGCAAAATGTATTCACCCTTGCTAGCAAATTTAGGAAAGAATACTGGCAAGTTAATGGACTAATTGAGATTGGTTTCGGATAACACCTTAGGAAGAAAGGATGTGCTCGCTCGTAAGGTAACTACTGTGAAAATCAAGTATGGAGGTTTTGAGGACAATGCTTGAATTTCAGAAATTTGTCTTGCAGAAGTAATGGCTACCAGAAAAATTGTCTTCCAAGAAAGGTATTTAAGGTCACACTTAGCTTCTGGTTCAAATGGGGAACGAGTAAGAGCTTATAGTACCAGATTCAGGTCTCATGGGGGAGTGGGGTCTTTAAAAGGAGGTCTTAGAAAAAGAGTGCATCTCAAAAATGATTTGCATAGCTTATGAGAAGCAACCAAGAAACCCTCAAATCCAACATGAAAATTCGAAATAGCGGCTAACTGAACCTTTAACTGTTGAGGAAGTAGCTCTTCTTCAAAAAGTACAGCCAAAATTTCCAGAATGTTACCTATGGGAGCTGAAAAAGGATCAACATTACATTGGCGAGCCCAGTAAACAAACCTTTTCTGTTTACTGGAGTAGAGCTTTCCTGTAGAGGGTTTATGGGAAGATAAAAGTTTATGTTGGACAGGTGAAGACAGCATAGGTTGTATGGCTATTAATGGAATTGGAGAAGACAGGCCACCAGCCTGAGGTTTGAGAAGTCTGGATGAATCATGTCTGTCAGATGAGCCAAGAGATCTGGAGCCAGATACAAAATCCAAGGTTGGTGAAATAAATGAGGCCAAAGGAAGGGGAAACAAATCTGTTGAGGCCAGTAAGGTGCAATGAGAATGACTTTGCTCTTCAACATGGCAGCTTTCTGTAGGAACTTTGGAATTGGAAATAAGCATAAAGTAGACGGGGGGCAACTGTGAAAGAGAGCATTGCTCAGAGATCAACACTGTGGGGGGATTAGGGCAAACTAGCTGCTGCATTTGTTGTTTAGGGGAGAAACAAAACAATCACAGCAAGGTTGGCTGCACTGATGGAAAATCATTTCCACTACACTCTTCTTGAGAGACTATTTGTGAGGTAGAAGAATGCACCTGCTCAGCTTGGCTGGTATAGGTTCATAGGTAAGTAATAGGCTATCTGCCCAAGGGCATCCATAAGCCTAGCCAGAATGTGTTGGCTTTCGCCGCCCCCTTACATTAGTTCTCTGTGCCTCTGTCAAGCAGAGCCACTGCAGTGATCCCCGGGGTAAATTTTCTGTTTCCCATCCACTTGTCAAGGTATCTCTTGAAGAGTGTTAGTGAGGTGCTCTGCCTAATGTAGACTGGAATCCTGTTCCAAAGCATGGGGAGTCTCTGGGACAGGAATCTATCCCTCCAGCACGTCCTATTTATCGTTGTGGTGAGGTTTAGATCCTTGGAGCGTGTGACTCTTGGGGATTTTTTTTTTTTTAGGTGGAGCATGTCTATCAATTCCGGGGTGGACATGGTCTTGTATGTCAGGCAGAGATCACCTCTGAGTAAGCGGTATGCAACAGAGTACAGCTGGAGTTTCTTCAGTTGGGCTGCATAGGGCATCTGTTTGAGGCCAGTAATCCTCTTGGTGAGGTACTTCTGTGGTCTTTCCAGCTGTTCCAGGTGTCTTGTAAGGTACATCCCAAATGGGGTGTTGTACTCTATGATGGGTCTGACGAATGATGAGTAGAGGGGCACAATAACCTCTTTTGTTCTAGATGCGAACCCTTTTGAGATTAGGTGGGCGACATAGGATTTTCTAACCACCTTGGCAATATGATTATCAAAGCTGATTATCACGGTGGAGTTCCCTGGAATGCGCGTTGCTATGAGAAATCAGTAAGATTACAGCACCCATTGCCACACCCTGAGACCTCCTCAACACAAGGGATAAGATCAGGTTCCTCTTTGTTTGCTGACGTACCAAACTACGGACATTGCCCATATCAATTGTAATCATCAGAGGAGAGCATTCTGAAGGACCTGCAATGGTGAAAGCACTGCTCTCAGCACCGATCAAGACTTAAGCCATGGTGCATGTGTTAAATACTGTCATCTGTAGTGTGTAAGACTAGATAAATAGGGGTTCTAATCTCACTCCAGCCCACTTTGTATGTGCATCTCCCCACCAAACAAGTGCGACTCCCATAATGACTACCAAATTGCAGTAGTACTATACAATGGGTGTTGTAATCATGGTAATCGTGGCTGAGTGGTTAAGGAAATGGACTAGAACTCCATTGGGGTTTCCCCACACAGGTTCGTATCCTGTCAAGGAGGGAGGTTGGCGCAATGGCTAAGGTGCTTACCTTACAAACACAAATTGCAAGGTTTGATTCTCACATGAGGTAACTGGCTAGGCTTAAAATGGCCCATAGGGGCAGTTAGCCTAGTACTAATCTATGAATCTAGGACACTGATATGCAAATCTGGCCTCTTCGGGGGACCAAGTGCCCTGGACAGTTTTCCTCAGAAAATGCTCCACCCACCACCTGAGAAGCATCCATGGTCTCTATGGCCTTGGGCTGTGGGATAATGAACAGACAGCCCTTAAGAACCTGGTCGGATTGAAACCACCATTCAAAAACCCTCTTGCATGTGAGGATGATTCATATTGAGGTTAGCATGGGCTGGCAAAGTAGCGACCATTGTGTGGCTAGTATCCATTAAAGGATCCTCATGTAAAATCTGGCTAAAGGTGCTAGTGCTACAGCTGCCAACAATGATCTTAGAACTTGCAGGACCAAGAGGGCTGAAATCCTGGTACTGCAGATTATTTTTCTGACCTGTGACCTTAGAGTCTAAACCCTTTAAAGAGGTAATGAGGCTATCATTGACTTTATGTTGAACAGTGCTCCTATAAACTCCGAATTTTGGGTTGGTTGTAGTTGAAACTTCTCATAGTTTATGGTTATCCACAGATGAGAATATGTCTGGAAAACCTCATCTCTTGCTCTTGTGAGTTGATGCCTGGTTGGCACAGTAATGAGCCAATTGTCTATACAAAAAACACCCGGAATCCTTGCATTCTCAAGTGAGCTGTTACTACTGCCATACATTTGGTAAATACCCTGGAGGCTGTGGGGAGACTAAAAGGCAGAACTCTGAACTGGTAATGACTGGCTCCCAGCTGAAAGTGTAAATACTGTCTGGATCGCCTACTCATCTTGAAGAGCTTCATATCCTGAAGGTCTATTGAGCACATCCAGTTGTCCTTCCCAAAAAAAAGAGGGAGAATGGACTGAACCATGACCATCCGGAACTTTATACGTCAAACTGACTTATTCCAGTTGCTGAGACCCAAAACTGGTCTCAAGGCCTATGTTTTCTTTGGCACTAAAAAGAATCCTGAGTAAATTCTGGATTCTAACTGGTCTGGTGGGACTTCTTGGATGACTCTCTATTCTAGCAGCTTCAGTACCTGCTGCTTGTTCCCTCTGACTGGGAGGAACATTTGGGATTTTTATTGAAATTGGAAGAGAAAGGGAAAATGGTACTATATAACCTCTGGAAAGAATCCTGTGCGCCTAAGTATGTTATTTCTAGCCAGGCTCTCTGGCACAGGGATAGCAAACCTTTGACTGCCTCCAGAGAAGGGCAATTGGGCCTCCTTTCAGGAGGGCTGGAAGGGTCTGTCAAAGAATAAATCTCTAAACCCCTGGTTTTGCAGACCACTTATATTGCAGGGACTGCATTTACCATTAGAGCCCCCCCCCCCCATACCCCTGGGGAAACTTCCGTTACGTTTGTCATGGAAAGGTCCCCTGGGACTTTTTGAACCGCATCTTTTGACTACCTCGTTGATTCCTGGAAAAGGATCTTTGAAGTGTTGAAAAACATATGCCCACGGTAAACAGGGTCTTTCCGTCCTTCTCACACCTGGACAACGTCTCTCTCACTTTCAGGCCAAACAGATGTGCAGTCAAAAAGAGCATTGATGAATGAAGACTTGAAGGGCTCCACAAAAATCAAATAAGGCATGCCTCCTGATGGAAATGCCTTAACCCACTGCCCTTGAGGTTCCTTCAGCTACATGTGAAACGAGCCTCATGGATGAAATGGAAATAGACTGCAGGATAGCCAACTGAAGTAACAGATTGCACTTCCCCAGAAACAGATCTTGAGAGGGTATTTGAAATCTCCTTAATCAAATCCCTCTGTAACCTTGTGAAATGTGCCAAATAACTCAGTGACCTTAAGGCTAAAGTCACTAAAGCATAGATGCACTTTCCAAACCTGTCCATCACCAGAAACTCCTTGTTGGGAGGATGAGCAGTGGAACTCTCCTTGGCGAGTTCCTTTTTAGTGGCTGCCGCCATGACCCTGGCATCAACAGGAACTCCTTTTCCTCAAAACCGCTTGTCCAGCAGTGGCACCATAATTTTAGCAGGTCTCTGAAATATAGGTTAAATGTGTGTCAGGATCCTTCCATGCCTGTAGAGAGATAAACTTAATTAACTCACTGGAGGATGGAGTCACCTAGGAGGTAGATGGGACAGTACCAAAAGCCTCCAGGAATGCAGACAACTTGGACAAACGGTTGCTGGATATAGAGCCACAGCTCTGTATTATGATTTCAAGGATGTCTCCCCAAATGAGACATTCAGGAGGTGACTGTGGGGACCCTTCACAAAGTTTCTATCTTCTGTGATCCAAGTGATTCCTCCTGCATGACTTCTTACGAGCCTCCTCAGTGGGATGCTCTAGGGAGGTATCAGAAGAACTTGGGAAACCCAGCTGGGAAGCCTGGGGTTTCAGCACTGGCTGTCCATGGGGAAAAGTGGGTTGAGACAGAGTGCAGACAAGTCAAGGCTGTAGACTGAGGATACGAGGGGGTAGGCACAGTCTGTGTAGAAGAAATGGACAAAGCTCTCTCCATAGCTTTAAAGGCAGATCTCCCCAAAGAGGGAGGTGAACTCATATCCAAAAAAAGACAAGCTCTTTGCTCCAAGGTCAATCCCCCCCACCGCCACCAAGGCAGAAGCCATAGCCGAGCTAACCCTTGCTGAGGCTCCTAAGTGCAGAGACGGCTCCAACAACTTTGAAGTAGACTCCAACACCTCTGAACTGCCAAAGAAACCTTTCTGACAAAGAAAAAAGTGCACAGAGCGAATTTCGGATCAGAGAATAAAGGTATCCTCGGATAAGAGTTGGACGGAGCTGGAAGGCTCAGATCCAATGACTATGAGATTGTAGAATGAGTCAGAGGAGTAAAGTACAGTTGTATACACTTACCATAAATGTAGATGTTTGAGTGTATTCACTGTTGCAGTCATTACATTTGGGTAATCTGCTGGCAGGTTGCCCTCAGTCAGCCTGGTTAACAGTGTCTTGGGTCCTGCATCGGTTGCTGTCCCTTCTTCCATGATGTCAGGTCGTCACGGGTATAAAACATGCAGCCAACGCCATTAGTTTTTCTTGCCCCAGATGTCAGGTGCCCCCCAAATGGGGAGCCAATATTTAAATAATTAAAAACACAAAAATATACCTCCAAACAAAAGCAAATACACCAAAAAGGCTTTTAAGCATAGTAAAGGAAAGAAGAGGTATAGTAAGAGAAAAAACGGGGTTGGAGGGAGGGTAACGAGGACTGCTACAATGAATACACTAACAACTACATTTATGGTAAGCGCACACAACTGTACTATGTTATTCATGTTTCACTATTGCAGTCATTATATTTGGGTAGATTCCCAAAGCTATGGCTGGGGATGATGGATTTATACATCATTAGGAACAGCTGTAAGGCCCTGCAGGACAGCAGAGGCAAAGCCAGCTCTGGATTTAGAGAAGAAAGGTAAATGATAATGTTTGGTGAACGTATGAAGTGAGCTCCAGGTAGCAGCTTCTAGAATGTCTCTGGTAGGAACACCTCTAAGAAAGGCTGCAGAAGTAGATGCAGCCCTGGTGGAATGTGATCTCATCCCCTGGGGGATAGTTTTACCATGGTGCATATAGCAGAAACAAATACAATGGCTTATCCATTTGGAAACAGTTTGTTTTGAAATAGCCTTTCCCTCTGCCCCTGCAGCAAATGCCACCAGTAGTTGTTCAGACTTTCTCTGAGATTTTGTCCTGTTTAAGTAAAATCTAAGTTGTCTGTGTACATCCGATGAATGCAGAATCAGTTCCCCTTGTTCTGTGGATTGGGAAAGAAAGTTGGCAAATGAATGGTCTGATTAACAGCCACACTGGATGCAACCTTAGGCATGAAGGATGGATTGGTCCTGAGACACCCTGTCCGCATGAAACATAATGAAAGACTCCACTGCCATAACAGCCTGTAATTCAGAAATCCTTCTAGCTGAAATGACTGCTAAAAGGAAAGCTGTTTTTCAGGAGAGTAATTTTAAGTCTGCAGTAGCAGCTGGCTCAAAAGGAGGGAGAGTGACTTTTTCCAAAACAAAACTGAGATCCCAGGCAGGGGTTGGAGCTCTCCTGGGTGGTCTTAAGTTTTTGACCCCTCTGAGATACTGCTTTAGCTGAGGATGAGAGAAGCGGGGAGGTTCTGTGTTGTAATGAGCTGAAATGGCTGAGGCATGGATTTTTAAGGAAGAAAAGGACAGGCCCTTGTGAAGCATTTCAGTTATATATTGTAAAATCTGAGGAATATTGGGCACTGTTGTTCTTATCCCTTGTGATTGATTCTAGGCACAGAATCTTTTCCACTTGTCAACATAAGATTTTCTAGTACTAGGCCTTCTTGCCTTCAAAATGACATCCATCACAGGTTTGCTGAGGGATGCCACGGGTGAATTTAGGTGATTAGCCACGCTGCAAGATTCAAAGTCTGGAGCAGTGTGCGCAGAATTTGGTTGTTCTGCTGAGACGTAAAGTAATGTGTCTGAGGCAGGTGCCACGGTGGAAGGTGTGACACATTGCACAGGAGTGGGTACCAGTGTTGGTGAGGCCAGTCTGGAGCAATCAAAATAATTTTTTGTTTGTCCTGTTTGACTTTTAGTAGAAATTTGGAGAGCAGAGGCAGAGGGGGAAAGGCATAAACTGATAGATTTTTCCAGCTGAATGACAGAGCATCCACTTTCCAGGCTTTTTTGTGAGGAGTTCTTGTGCAAAACTTGTCCAACTGATAGATCTTTTTACCTCACCCCAGAACTATGTCCGGACTCCCCCATTTGTGTGCCAACATGTTGAAAATCCGTGGTTCCAGTTTCCATTCGTGTGGGTCCATGAGATTTCTTAGTCCGTCTGCCAGTGTATTCAACTTTCCTAGCAGGAATTGAGCTTGTATTTGAATTTGATAGGTCAAGGCCGTGTTCCACAATGCCATGGCTAGTCTGCAAAGGGGTTAGGAGTGTGTACCCCCCCCCTGCTAGTTTATGTACCACATAATGGTAACCATGATGTGGTCGATCATTAATTGTCCTGGAAGAAAGTAGTCCTTAAATGCAGTCAGTGCATTCTGTACAGCTAGCAACTATTTTTGACTGATATGAAGTTGCATTTGATTTGGGCTACATTTGCCCTGAATGCACTTCCCTGCCAGATGAGCCCCCCAAGCATAGCCTGATGCGTCTGTAGTTAGGGTTTGGGTGGCCGGGGGTGGAGTGAAGGGCAATCCCTTGTTTTGGTGGCAGGCCTCTGCGCACCATAGGAACTCTAGTTGCAGGCAAGATAGGATAGGAATCATGGTTTCCAGGCTGTGACAATGCTGACTCCATAAACTCTAAGTACCACTGAAGTTTCCTCATATGCAGTCTTGCATATGGAATTAGAAGAATGCAGGAGGCCATAAACCCCAAGGCTTGCAGAATTTGTCTTGCAGACAGCAGGGTTTCTGTGACCACCTGTTAGAAGTAAGTCACCAAATGAATTTGCTTTTCTGGCGTAAGGTAAGCCATCTGGGCAGTTGTATTCAAGCTTGCACCCAGGAATGTAATTTTTTGAAAGGGTACCAGTTGCGATTTCTTTTCGTTTATGGTGTAGCCTAGACAAGTTAGAACCTTTTTACAAACGCCAGATGTTTTCGAAGAATGTCCTTTTCTGCCTGAATTAGACAATTGTCCAGGTATGGATATATGTGAATATTTCTTTGCCTGCAAAATGCAATTACTGGAGCCAGGCACTTTGTGAAGTCCCTAGGCGCAGTAGATAAGCCAAACAGCAGTGCAGAGAACTAGTAATGCAAGTAGCCAGCTTTGAAGCTGAAGTATCTTCTGCAAGATTCCCTGATTGGGATATGCAGGTAAGCCTCTTTCAGTCTAGAGTTACCAACCAAACATCTTTGCCTAGCATTGTAAGTAACTGCTGAAGAGTCAGCATCTTAAATTTTGGAATGTCCAGAAATGTGATTAGAGTAGATAAGTCCAGAAGTGGACGCCATGATTTGTCCTTTCTGGGTACCAGGAAAAGTCTTGAATAGAAACCTTGTCCCTTTTCCTCTTCTGGGACTGGTTGAATAGCTCCCATGTTCATGAGACACAGTACTTGTTTCTGGGCCTCTGTCCACTGATTTGGGGGCAGGTCTGTCCATACGTCTGGGATTGGTAACGTGTGGAAATGAAAAATGTATCCCTGGGATACTATATTTAAAATCCACTTGTCCTGGGTTATAAGTTGCCAGTTTCTTACATGAAGTGCCAGTCTTCCCCCCAAAGGAGCGGCTGAAAGGTAAGTGCTTAAGTGTAGAGGGAAGTCATTGAGACTGCTTACCATAGGGAGGCGCCTTGCTGTTTCCAGATTTGTAGGAGGAGGAGGGACCCCATTGTTTTGTTCTAAAAGTCCCTTGAGACTGAAACCTGGAGCCTTTTGAATGTCTGGGTTTGACTTGAGTGGCTCTGGAAGGAACTGGAAAGGACCAGTTCTTAGTAGGCCAGTGCCTACTAAATCTTGGAAGTTGCACTTGTAAGAAATCTTTCACAGTTTGCATAGATTTAGCTTTATCTTCCATCTTTTTTAAAACTTCTTCAGCCGTATTACCAAAGAGACGGTCCTGTTGTAAAGGAGCATCCAACAATTTTGCTTTAACATGATTGATCAGGCAGAGTTTGCTCTTTGAGCCAAGCATGCCTTCTTAGCACAGAGACAGTTATAGCAGCCCTGCAAGAGGCCTCCAAAGAATCAAAACCACATTGCAAAGTATGTTTTCCAACTTGTTCAGCTGAATGCAATAAATCCTGTAAATCTTTATTTTCCACACAGTCAGAAATTAACATCATTTTCTGTTTAAGTAGTCCCATGATATGCTGCTGGTATTTAAGCATATGAAATTGACAGTTTAAAGCCCTGATTGCCAAGGTTGCAGAAGTGTAAACCACCTTACCCCATCTATCCAGCGCCCTAGAATCTCTATTAGAAGGGGTAGGATTTTTAGCAGTACAGGCCTTAATGCCCTTAGAACCCTGAGAAATGGTCTCAGGATCTGCAATAAGATTTTTGAAAAGGAATTTGTGGGCATCAGAAACCCTGAAGTATCTGTCTGGCTTACAAGGAGACGGAGGCAGAGAATCAGAAGCCATACTAGATTCTGTAAAAAAACATCAACAATGTCTACGACAGGAGGTACAGCCAAAGGCCTATGTAGAGGAGAAAGAAAAAAATCCCTAAGTCTCTTTTTAGATTCAGAGAATTCCTGACTTTCCCAATGGAAATGTTCCCGTAAGGAATGTAAAGTTTCCCCAAAAGAAAAATCCTCGGGGAGAAGCAGAAGGAATGGAATCTTCTGCATCAGAGTCCTCTCATAGGTAAGGTATAGACAAATCCTGTTCATTAGAAGAGTCAGAAAAAATAGAATCCTGTTCAGAAGATTCATAATCAATGCCTTGCCTAAGCTTCTTAGAAAGGGGGGGGGGGGGTCGGCTACCCCTGATCACAATAATTAAATCTTCAGCCATTTTGATCATTTGTTTTTTAGGCATAGGGGCCTGCACGTGGGCCAGATGTCAAATTTTTACATATAGATTTAGATTTTGGCCTTAGATATATATATAGATTTAGATTTTGGCCTTAGATATATATATATATATATATATATATATATATATATATATATATATATATATATATAAAACCCGCAGTGGTGGTGGTGCGGTAGCATTGTCGCCTCACAGTAAGACGCTGTCCAGTTCAGTTCTCAGCTAGAGCGTCATCTGCGTGGAAACATGCGTGAATGGGCGTACCTTCGTTGAGTGTCAGGCCTGGCAAGCCGGTACGTAAAAATCAACTGCCAATCATTAGTGGACCGGAGTTCTGTTGTGGCGACCCCTAACCGGGAAAAGCCGAAAGACACAAACAAACAAGATTTAGATTTTGGCCTTAATTTTGAAGATGGCTTCGGTCTAATATACAAATCTGTAGGCCTGAAAACACCCTCAGAAGCTGGTGACTGCACAGCGGCTCCGGACCCATCTAAGGTAGAAACATCCGCGGGTTCCATAATTGAAGCATCTCGTGCCATACCAGACTCCGAATGGGTCTCAGTAGAGCGCTGCAAATCAGAAATAGCTGGTATCAGGGGCTGCGAAAGCACCTCACTGAGTAACGGCGAACTGGCGACTGGCTTAGGAGAAGCGTCGTTGTCAGTTTTGGACCTCAACAGCCTGTCTCTTTTTCTTTGCGGTTTTTAGGTATTCCAGTAATCGGATTGCTAACCGACATCATTTCTGGATAATTAAAGCTTGAGCCAAAATATTTAGAAGCAAAAATATACCGACGTTTAACCGTGCATTGATTAAATTTAGCACAAAACCGACAGCAAGGCACGTTGTGATCAAGGCCTAGGCAAGGAATACAGTACAAATGAAAATCCTTATGAGGTATTTGCTTCCCACAAGTAAAGCAAATATTAACTTTTACTGACATCGGTAAGGAGCTAGAAAAAGTTTCCCCAACGGGGTGCTTAGCGTTTCAGTTGAAGACCTCGGTTCTGAAACTCAAAAATGTACAGCTGTGCACCTACCACAAATGTAAATGTTGAGTGTATTTCACTGTTGCAGTCATTACTCTAAGGTTATCTTGCTGGCAGGCTACCCACAGTCAGCCTGAATTCCAAAGTCCTGGTCCGGCGTCGGTTGCTGTCGCCTCTTCCCTGACGTCAGTGCGCCAGGGGTATAAAAGATGCAGCTGATGCCATTTTCTTCAGTTTTTCTTGCCCCAGGTGTCAGGTGCCCCCAAAGGGGTAGGCTAAATCGATTATGCCAATAAACATGCATGCACTAAAGTAAACATTTCCTTCAACTACAAGAAAATACACCACATAGGTTGTATAGAATAGAGAAGTACAGATAAGACCCAGTAAATGAAAGGAAAACCTGGACTGCAACAGTGAATACACTCGAACATCTACATTTATGGTAGGTACACAACTGTACTATGTTGCAGTCAGTACTCTTGGGTTGAATCCCAAAGCTGAGGATGGGTGGCTGGGCTAAATAGGATTAGGAGAGGCTATGAGGCCCTGCAGAACTGCACTGGCAAAGCCTGTTCTGGATTTAGATTAGAGAGGTAAGTGATAGTGCTTTGTAAAGTGTGCACTGAACTCCAAGTTGCAGCCTCTAAGATGTCTTTGGTTGGTACTTATCTGAGGAAGGCTGCTGAAGTGGCTGCTGCTCTGGTAGAATGTGGCCTAATGCCCTTAGGCACTGACTTGTCATGCTGTGAGTAGCAGAAACTAATGCAATGGCCTATCCATTTAGAAAGAGTCTGTTTTGAGATGGCCTTTCCCTGTGATCCTGCAGCATATGCCACTAAAAGTTGCTCAGTCTTTCTGAAAGCTTTAGTTCTGTCCAAGTAGAAGCGTAGCTGTCTGTATGTCCAAAGAATGCAGAAGTCTCTCACCCTTGTTCTGTGGGTTTGGAAAAAAGGTAGGCAAGTGAATGGTTTGGTTAAGGGCCACACTGGACACCACCTTAGGCATAAATGTAGGGTTCGTCCTCAAAGAAACACTGGATGGAAAATGTTAAGTTTCCACAGCCATGAGTGCCTGTAACTCTGAGACTCGTCTTGCAGAGGTTATTGCTAGGAGCAGAGCTGTTTTCCAGGATAAGAATTTTATATCAGCTGTTGATGCTGGCTCAACAGGAGGCAGTGTGAGTTTTTCCAAGACATAATTGAGATCCCATGTAGGTATTGGTGCTCTCCTTGTAGGTCTTATGTTTTTGGCCCCTATGAGGTACTGCCTTATTAAAGGATGAGAAAAGAGAAGTGGTTCCGTATTGTAATGGGCAGAAATGGCAGAGGCATGAATCTTAATTGATGAAAAATATAGGCCTTTATCCAGCATCTCAGTTAAGTATTGTAAAATCTGAAGAATATTTGGTACAAATGTGTCAATTCCTTGTTCCTGGTTCCAAGCACAGAATCTCTTCCATTTTTCTGCATAAGATTTTCTGGTACTGGGCCCTCCTGGCCTCCAACATAACATCCGTAACAGCTTTTGAAAGAGGAGTGTTCTGAATGGCTACATTATCCGCCATGCTGCCAGACTTAAGGTCCTGAGTTGGCTGTGCAGGATCTGATTGTTTTGTTGGGTCAGTAAGTGAGAAGTTTGAGGCAATGTCCAGGCTGGACCTTGAAACAAGTTCTTTAGGATTGGGTACCAGTGCTGGCATGGCCAGTCCTTGGCAATCAGTATCATTTTTGGCTTCTCTTGTCTGACCTTTAGGAGTACCTTGGGGAAGAGAGGCAGTGGGGGAAAGGCATATACTGTTAGGTTTTTCTAGCTGAAGGATAGGGCATCCACTTTCCATGCTTGCTTGTGATAAATCCTTGTGCAGAATCTCTGCAATTGGCAGTAGTGAGGGGAAGCAAATAGATCTATGTCTGGGCATCCCCATTTCCTTGTTATCATGCTGAAGACTTGTGGATCCAGTTTCCACTCGTGGGGATCCATGAGGTTTCTGCTTAGTTCGTCTGCCAGAGTATTTATTTTTCCTGGCAGGAATTGTGCTTGCAGGTGAACTTAAAAAGTCAATGCAGTGCTCCACAAAGTCATGGCTTGTCTGCAGAGGGGGTAGGAATGTGTGCCTCCCTGCTTGTTTATGTACCACATGACTGTAGTATTGTCTTGTCTTTATCAGTAGTTGTCCTGGATGAAATAGATCCCTAAAAGCTGTCAGGGCATTCTGAACAGCTAGCATTTCTTTTTGATTGATATGAAAATGCATCTGGCTTGCGGGCCATGTGCCCTGAATACATTTTCCTGCCATGTGGGCCCCCCAGGCATAATCTGAAGCATCTGTTAATGACTGTCTGCCTGTGGGTAAAGTGAATGGCTGTCCCTTGTTGTGGTGACAGGCCTGTGCCCACCATCGAAACTCCTGTTGCAGGCAGGGAATGAGGGTAATTAATGTTTCCAGGCTGTGGCAATGTTGGGTCCAAACACCTTTTAGATACCATTGTAGTTTCCTCATATGCAGTCTGGCATATGGAATTAGTAGAATGCAGGATGCCATTAAGCCCAAAGCCTGCAGGATTTTTCTAGCAGATAACTGGGTCTTTGTTGCCAACTTTTTGAAGTAAGAAGTCAGTTGCCTTTGTTTGTCTGACGTGAGATAAGCCATCTGGGCAGTTGTATTTAAGCTTGCACCCAGGAATATTATCTCTTGAGAGAGTACTAGTTTTGATTTCTTTTCATTCACTGTGTACCCTTGGCAAATTAGTAATCTTTTTACAAATGCCAGATGCTTTAGTAGAATGTCTTTGTTGTCTGCTTGAATAAGGCCATCATCCAAGTAAGGATATACTTGAATTCCTCTGTCTGCAAAATGCAATTACTGGTGCCAGGCATTGTGTGAAGACCCTGGGCGCAGTAGATAAGCTAAAGGGCAGTGCAGAGAATTGGTAGTGCATTGAGCCAGCTATGAATCTGAGGTATTTTCTGCAAGACTGTCTGATTGGGACATGCGGGTATGCCTCTTAGGTCCAAAGTTATGAGCCAAACCTTCTTGCCCAGCATGGGCCATAGCTACTGCAGAGTCAACATTGTGAATTTTGGAACATCCAGAAATGTGTTTAGTATAGACAGGTCCAGTACTGGTCTCCAGGCTTTGTCCTTTCTGGGCACCAAGAAAAGTCTCCAGTAAAATCCTTGTCCCTGCTCTTGTTGTGGTACTTGTTGAATGGCCCTCATATCCATGAAGGATGAAACTTGCTTTTGTGCCTCTGCCCATTGATTGTGTGGCAGGTCTGGTATACCTTTTGCCCTTGGCAGGGTGTGTAAGTGGAACCTGTAGCTCTGAGACACTATGTTCAAGACCCATTTGTCCTGGGTAATCATGTGCCAATTTGGTGTAAAAAGCGCTAGTTTTCCCCTTAAGGGAGCTGCCATCTTTTAAGTGCTTGGTTCTAGCAGAGGAAAGTCATTAGGACTGTTTACTGTATGGTTGTGATTTGTCTTCTCCGCTTTTGGAGGTAGAAGCTCCCCATTGTTTAGGCTTGTATGAGCCTTGGGGCTGAGATCTGCCTCTGGGGTTTCTGTATCTGCCTCTTTGTGGCCTGTCTGACAACGAAAAGGACCAATTCTTTGTAGGCCAGTTCTAGCTAAATCTGGGTGGCTGTACCTGTAGGAAATCCTTAACTGTCTGCATGGATTTCGCTTTATTCTCCATTTTCTTCAACACCTCTTCTGCCTTAACACCAAACAAAGTATCATGCTGTAATGGAGCATCCGATAATTCTGCTTTAACATGATCAGGCAGATTCTGTTCCTTTAACCAAGCATGCCTTCTAATGACAGAACCCGTAACAGCGGCCCTGCAAGAGGCCTCCAGTAAATCAAAACCACACTTCAAAGTATGCTTTCCCACTTGTTCAGCTGCATGCAAATAAATCCTGCATTTCCTTATCAGAACATTCAAAATTTGTCAACATTTTCTGTTTAAGCAGTGACATTAAGTATTGCTGATATTTAAGCATATGAAACTGACAATTTAAAGCCCTGAAAGCCAAGGTAGTAGAAGTGTAAACTTTTTTCCCCCCATCTGTCCAGTGCCCTAGAATTCCTATCAGAGGGAACACGATTTTTTGCAGTGGAAGCCTTGACCCCTTTGGGACCCTGAGATATAGTTTCTGGGTAGGCAGCAGGGTTTTTATATAGAAATTTATGAGAGTCTGGGACCCTGTAGTATCTGTCTGGCTTAGCAGGTGCAGGGGGTAGAGAGTCAGGAGACAGGCCAGACTCTGAAAATACATCTACTATGTCTAGAACAGGTGGAATAGCAAGAGGTCTGTGCTGAGGTAGTAAAAGAATGTCTCTGAGCCTTTTCTTAGATTCTGAGTAATCTTGGCTCTCCCAGTGAAAATGCTCTCTCATGGTTTGCAGGGTTTCCCCAAAAGAATAATCCTCAGGGGAAGAGGCTGAATGAATAGATTCTTCAGCATCAGAATCCTCATAGGGAGGAAGACAGTATCCCTGTTCAGAAGAGGAATTAGAGGAAATAGAAACCTGATCAGAAGAGTCATATTCTGTCTCCTGCCTAGGCCTCTCATCAGGAGGGGGATGGGAACCCCTGATCAAAGTAATTAGGTCTTCGGGCATTTTAAGCATCCGTTTCTTAGGCATGGAAGTCTGTCCAGGAGAATGCTGTACTTGTCTTTAGAGCTGTTTTAGTCTTTGAAGCTGAGGTTGGCTTGACATATAATTGTGTAGGTCTGAAAACACCCTCAGAAGCCGATGCCTGCTCAGCGGCTCCGGATCCATCTGAGGGAATAGTTTCCGAGAGTCCAATACCTTGAGTATCCAGAGGCCTAGTCGGCTCCACATGGGAGTCTGAAGCGGCCTGTGGCTCTGAGGTAGCGGGCGTCAGGGGCTGCGAAAGCACCTCACTGAGAACCGGCGACTGCCCTAGCGTGGGCCTCGTCTGTTTTGGACCTCAGATGCCTGTCCTTTTCCTTGCGCTTTTTATAAACTCTGTTGTTGGCTGTTCTGACGGCATTATATAATTAAACCTTCAGCCAAAGTAATGAAAGGCAAAATCGTACCGACGCTTAACAGTGCGTTGGTTAAATCTAGCACAAAACAGACAGCTAGCAATGTCATGATCAGGGCCTGGGCAAGGAATACAGTAAGAATGAAAATCCTTATGAGGTATTTGCTTCCCACAAGAAATACAATTGTTAACTTTTTCTGACATCGGTCTGGAGCAAAAAGTTTCCAACGGGTACTTAGCTTTAATGAAGACTTCGGATCTGAAATTCGATTTTGAAAATCTCAGGAGTCGGCCGACCGGCACTTGCGAACTGCTTTTGCTTCGGGCACCGCGCGGCAAGAAAGACTGAAGAAAATGGCATCGGCTGCATCTTTTATACCCATGGCGCACTGATGTCAGGGAAGATGTGACAGCAACCAATGCTGGACCAGAACTTTGGAATTCAGGCCGACTGCAGGTAGCCTGCCAGCAGGATAACCCATGACTGCAACAGTGAAACACAATGAACATCGAAAATTTCAGGAGTCGGCCGACCGGCACTTGCGAACTGCTTCTGCTTCGGGCACCGTGCGGCAAGAAAGACTAATGTAATGGAATCGGCTGCATGTTTTATACCCCTGACAACCTGACGTCATGGAAGAAGGGACAGCAACCGACACAGAACCCAAGACTTTGTTAATCAGGCCACTGAGGGCAACCTGCCAGCAGATTACCCAAATGTAATGACTGCAACAGTGAAACATGAAGAACATCTGGAAGAAGGGGTGTGACAACAGATTGGACCTCCTGACCAGAAGGGTTAGGAGCCAAAGGGGCAGCCATCAGAGTCTGTGCCCACACAATTCTTCTCACCACTCTCTCCAAATCATCTTCTGCTAAACTCCTGGAAGAGTGAGTGGAAAATCCGAAAGGAGACCTAGTTTTCCCCAAAAAGAGAACTGGATCTAGTGGAGTATGTAGTCCTTGGAAGATGAATACTGGATGGACTAGCTGGATCAGTTGGCTTATGCAACAGACCCAAAAAAGTCTGATCCCGTATGTCTTTTCTTTTGCTTCAGATACAATGTTAAGGTAGACCCCAATGAACCCCCTTATTGTGAGCTTCAGATCTGAGGTTGAAGTCAGATTGGGAAATTTAGTCTTTTCCCCTTTAGGATCAGGAGGAGAGGTCAGATCGGAAGGTCTTTTTCTTGGCTGATCCGAAGCCTTAAAGGAAGCGGTAGAAGGCTTGGACAAGGAGATTTAGATCTTTTTAGGAGAGACAGCTACAGATAAGTTCTTTCCGAAAGAAAGTAAAAGCTCTTTTAATATCAACTTATTTTTTTCCTCTACCAGGGCTCTATCGTTAAACCAGTGACAGAGCAAACTTCTTGTAAATGGAGAGGTCCCATGCAGTACATACAAAGTGTGGGCATCCGATAACGGAATCTTGTGCCCGCACTAAAGACATTTTTTTTAAACCAGCTGCACTTTTTCCTTTCTCAGCCATGGCAGAAAAACAATGACGGAAACACAATCTAAGTAAAAAGTAAAGATATACAACACACACACACATATAAATAAACGTGATAGGTAGGAAAAGAATTTACCAGCAATGGTAATAAGTAAACTACACTTCATGTAGTGAAAAAAGGAAATCAGCAATAGTAATAAGTAAATATACTGCGCATTGGGAAAAGGGAAAGAATACTCAATATTTGAAAGTACAAAAATGTACGGAAGGAGGAAAGAGATATTTTAAGTACAATAAATGGCAAAAGTAGGAAATTGGGTAAGGGATTAGAAAATAAAAGAAATACAAGAATTAGAAAGGTTTTGCTAGGAAAAAACATAAAATTCAAAATTTACAAACATATCTGCTCTAAAGTAGTGGTCACCACGTATTTCGTGTATAGCAGCAAACGAGATCTGAGGTACTTGGGGTTAGAGCATTGTGGGTAAAGGAGAAACTGAAGTTTTTGGTTGCCATCAGCCGTAGCAACATCCAAGCTGGATCCAAGGGATCAGATATGAAACCCATCAGTCAATTACAGAATGAAAACGGACATCAGATTAATGCATTGTTTTGGTATTTAGTTTCAGTCCATGATTTTTGGCACCAGTTATTTGGGACAAAACTTCCTGCAGGATGGCAAAGTAATGTAGAGAGTCAATGACTGTTCCTAGCTTGCAGTTATCTGTAAAACTAGTAAGCCAGAGCCCTCTGGTATTGGCTTTAACTTTAGAAAAGTAGATTTCAAACAGGAGAGGTTTTAGCACAGAACACTGAGGGACTTCACTGCTGTGTCTCTTTAGGAAGGTAACTTTTCCCATTTTGAATTCCTGCATCTTATCTGTAAGCTAGATGGTAATCCAGTGGGTGATGGAGGTTTATTCCCAGTCTATTTGGCTTTTCTACTATGCTTTAGTTAGATGCCGTGTCAAAAGCTATGGTCAGGTTGAGGTATGTGGTGTGTACCATTCTGCCTTCATCCACTGCTTTGGCGACCGTTTCAAAAAAATCTACTAGATTGAGTACGCATGACCTGCCCTTGATGAATCCAGAATGAGACTGGTCCAGTGTCTGGAAGTTTTCTGTGTTCTGATCAATTAGTTCCATGTTGTCTTTCCATGGCTATGCATGAGGCTGGTCAGACATATAGGATTAACTGCCTTTGTCAGTGGAAAGTCCTCCCTTATACAAAGGAATGACTTTTGCTTTCTCCAGTCACTAAGTAAAAAGCCTGTATGGAGGTTGAGACAGAAAAGTGTTATGGAGGTGGCTAAATCTTGCTTTATGCTATTTAAGATGCGTCCAGGGATATTGTCAGGATTTATCAATGCAGTAATTTTCATTTCTGACAGCACTTAAGGACTTGGTCCTGTGTGAAAGCTGGAGGTGAGTTAGTTTCAGGCATATCTTGGGAGACAGACAAGGAGAAGAGAAGGCTAAAGTTAGAGCTAAATTTATCAAACATTGTTTCACTACATCTTCAGTCTCGGAGTAATACTGCTGACAATCAGCTCAGCAAATTGCTGCATTGTGCTTTTGAGAATACAAAACTAAAAATACCTTGTGATTGTCCTGGTTTGGATAGACATTTCAGTCTCAAATTTAGCTTTGGTGGATTTTATTAATCTCTTGAGTTATTTCAGTTATCAAGTCTCAACATTCTGGGAATTCTTATTCTTTCTTCTGGTCAAAATTCTCTTCCTCTAAAAATAAATAAATAAACCTTTTCCTTTTATTGTAAAGCTTGTTGATAATATGGTTCCACCATGTGGATTTGTTTCTGGGGTTTGACCTGCAGTTATTCCTCCTATGAGGTATAGCTGCATCTACGCAACTGTTTACATGCCGGTATAGTACAGTAGTGTACATTTGTACATATTCAGTTTTTCAAGGAAGATTAGGCCAGTCAGACTGCTTAGCTAAACAGCTAGTCCCTTCTTACCAGCAAATGAGAAAAACTTGTTCTTCATATTTCTGAAGTCATGCACCCTTTCGCAGACAACACCTACAGTGATGGAGGCACAAGAAAAAAAGAAGAATAGACAGCTTTCCAATGATTTTTAGTTGCGGGAAAAGCACTAACGGCAGCTCCATCCATATCAGAATCTACAGCTCTATGATAGCATGTAAAGAAATAATAGTCCCAGAGAACAGTGTCTTAAAGATAAATTTCAGGACCACCAAACCAACCAGTATGAAAAAATGAATGCAAGCAATCTGTCTACCATGAACAAGTTCAAGGAAGGAACTAGATTATTCAATTGTGGGTAAAGCAGCAGAAATTTAAGGAATTGTTTGGCAAGCTTGTACTGGGCCACAATTATGCAATCTGCAACAACATGCAAAAAAAGATTTAAATTGAGGAAGCAGACAGCATAAAATATGAACCTAGAATAATTACTGACGTAAAATGCCTGAGGCAGGTAAGGATCAGCTGTAAACTTGCTGCTTGAGACAAAGAGGACAGTTCACTCAGATGTGGAGGGAGGGTGGCCTAATGGTTAAGGTGTTTGCCTTGCAAACACAAAGTGCAGGGTTTGAGTCTCACAAGGGATAATTGGCTAGGCTTAAAATGACTCACAAGGGCAGTTAGCCTAGCACTAATTTATAACCTTCATGGGTGGCCTAATGGTTAAGGTGTTTGCCTTACAAACACAAGGTGCAGAGTTTGAGTCTCACAAGGGATAATTGGCTAGGCTTAAAATGGCTCGCAAGGGCAGTTAGCTTAGTACTGAACTATGAACTAATTATGTAAGATCTTTCACATTTGCTGACAAGTGGATAGCTTTTCTAGCAGCTTCAGTGAACTCAAGACACATTTTACTTACTGATTAACATTTGTTAACCGGATTAGTCCAGCTGAGCCAAGGGCCCATTTTCAGTGGAGAACAGAGAAGAAAAGCTCCAGAAATACAATTATGATATTTACAAAATATTAATTAGGGTCATAGAAATACACTACAAATCAAAAACGTGTACACACCAGCACAATGCATAGGCAAAAATAACAGCAAAGGAAAAAAGATAACTTCTGCTAGAATGTCTAGCAAGATCAGGAGCTAAATAAGTAGGCAGACTTGGAGGAGGAGGAGGAGCAGGCAGTCACCCAATCGAGGAAATGTTCATGGTTTTTACCAAGACAGAGTCTTATACTGCATAGGATCCTGAATGACTTCAGAGACCTTCAATGAAGAGAATCGAAGAAAGGAGGCCCAAAAAGACAACTCCGTCAGCTCAGCTAAGGAAACTTCTGCAGCATACATACTGGGATAGATTCCTACACTGCCAAAGACAACAGAATCTGAAATCATACCTTTCTTGGCCAACAAGTGACTACAAAGGAAAGTTCTGGTCTTTTTCACAATCTATTGAACAGGTGTTAAATCTCCACAAAGACAAACTGGAACCAAAGTCACTCATCTACTTAACTGCTACACCAACCACAACCAAGGAGTAATGGCTATGGCAAAGAGATCAATCTATGGTGTGCCCAACAGCAGAAGATCTGAGACAGGCCTCCCTTATCCACAGCTGAGAAGATAGAAAAGTACAGTTGTGTGCACTTACCATAAATGTAGATGTTTGAGTGTATTCATTGTTACAGTCATCACATTTGGGTTATCTGGCTGCAGGTAGCCCTCAGCCGGCCTGAATACAAGAGTATTCAGATTTCTGCATCGGATGCTGTCGCTTCTTCCATGACGTCAGGTCGTCAGGGGTACAAAACATGCAGCCGACACCATTACATCAGTTTTTCTTGCCAAAGATGTCAGGTACCCCCACAATAGGAAGCAATTACATGGTATGGTACACCCCCATCAAAAGGCAAATACACATGAAAAAATATATACCAAAGAAAGAAAGGTAGAGCCAAGAGAAGTCAGGGGGCTGGAGGGAGGGTAAAACCAGGACTGCAACAGTGAATACACTCGAACATGTACATTAATGGTATATGTACACAACTGTACGATGTTCTTCGTGTTTCACTGTTGCAGTCTTCACATTTGGGTTCATTCCCAAAGCTACGGAAGGGAAGAGGCAGTTAAAGAGCATTAGGGCCAGCTATTAAGTCCTGCAAGACTGCTGTGGCAAACCCAGCTCTGGATTTAGAAAAGATAGGCAGGTGGTAATGCTTGGTGAAGGTATGTACAGAGCTCCAGGTAGCAACTTCCAGGACGTCCCTGGTAGGGACTCCACTGAGAAATGCCGAACAGGTAGATGCAGCCCTGGTGGAATGTGATCTTATCCTCAGTGGGGTAGGTTTTCCATGGTGCTTGTAGCAGAAATGAATGCAATCGGCTATCCATTTGGAAATAGTTTGCTTTGAAATGGCCTTCCCCTCTGCCCCTGCAGCAAAGCCAACTAGCAGCTGCTGAGATTTTCTGAGGGGCTTAGTCCTGTCCAATAGAATCTAAGTTATTTGTGCGCGTCATCAGAGTGCAGTATCTGTTCCCCTTTGTTTTGTGGAACAGGGAAAAAAGTAGGAAAATTAATGGACTGGTTTAGGAGGACACCTGACATCACCTTAGGCATATAGGAAGGATTAGTCCCGAGGGAAACCCTGTCCGCATGAAGATAATGAAGGGTTCCCACTGCCATGAGGGCCTGCAATTCAGACACTCTACTTTCTGAAGTGATGGCTAGAAGTAAGGCTGTTTTCTAAAAGGAATTTCAGCTCTACTGTTGCAGCTGGCTCAAGGGGGGGGGGGTGAGCTTTTCCACCACAAAGGTAAGGCCCCAGGCCGGAGTGGGAGCTCTCCTGGGGGTTCTTCAATTTTTGGCCCCTCTAAGGAATTGTTTTAGCAAGCTGTAAGAGAAGAGGGATGGCTCAGTATTATGTGCTGAAATGGCAGAGGCGTGAATCCTAAATGACGTTAAGGGTAGGCCCTTGTGGAGCATTTCTGTTATGTACTCTAGAATAAGAGACAAGCTGGGCACCGCTGTGCCCATCCCTTGAGCCTGCCTCCAAGAACAGTATCTTTTCCACTTCAGCATTGGATTTTCTGGTACTAGGCCTCCTTGCCTCCAGAATGATATACAGCATGTACTTACTGAGGAATGCTAGAAGAGAGCTCATGGAATTAGCCAGTCTGCAAGGTTCAGGGTTTGAAGCTGATGGTGCAGAATCTGGCCTGCCTGCTGGGACAGCAGGGAAGGGGTCTGAGGAAGGTGCCATGGCTGTAGCAGTGTCATACTGCCAGGAGGGGGTACCAGTGCTGGCGTGGCCAGTCTGGTGCAATCAGTATTGCCCTTGGCTTGTCCTGTTTAATCTTTAGTAGAACCTTCGAGAGGAGAGGGCAGAATGGGAAAGGCAAAAACTGAGGGGCTTTCCTAGGTAAAGGACAGGTCATCCACTTTCCAAGCTTGACTACGGGGAGTTCTGGTGCAGAATTTATTCAATTGGTAGTTCTGAGGGGAGGCAAACGGGTCTACCTCTGGAGTCCCCCATTTTTCCTCAAAAGGTTGAATATTTTGGGTTCTAGTTTCCATTTGTGTGGGTCCATGAGATTTCTGCTTAACTCGGCCAGTGAATTTAGTTTGCCTACTAGGAATTGAACTTGGTGTACTTGTTAGCTCAAGGCCGTGTGCCACAGAGCCATGGCTAGTCTGCAGAGAGGGTAGGAGTGGGTTCACCCCTGCTTGTTTATGTACCACATAACTGTGGTGTTGTCTGTCTTTACCAATAGTTGTCCTGGAAGAATAAAGTCTTTGGAAACTGTCAGAGCATTCTGTACAGCTAACCTTTCTTTTTGATTGACATGCAGATGCATCTGTCTCTGGTTCTATTTGCCCTGAATGCACTGCCCTGCCATGTGAGCCCCCCGATGCATAGTCAGAGTCTGTTAGGGTTTGGGTGGCAGGGGGTAGAGTGAAAGGGAGTCCCTTGTTGTGGTAGCAGGCCTCTGCCCACCAAAGGAACTCTATCCTTAGACAAGGAAAGATAGAAATCATTGTTTCCAGGTCCTGAGAAAGTTGACACCATAGACTTTTTAGATACCATTGGAGTTTCCTCATATGCAGTCTTGCATATGGATTTAGCAGAATGTAGGAGGCCATGAACCCTAGAGCTTGCAGTATTTTCCTTGCAGATAGCTGGGTTTTTGTGGCCAATACTTTGAAGTAGGTTGTCAAATAAACTTGTTTCTCTGGAGTGAGGAATGCCATCTGGGAAGTTGTATTCAAGCTTGCTCCCAGGAATACACTCTGCTGGCAGGGTACTAAGTGAGATTTCTTTTCGTTGATGGGTGTACCCCATTGAGGTTAGAAGTTTCTTCACAAATGCCAGGAGTTGTAACAGCAAGTCCTGGCTTTCTGCCCAAATCAGACAATCGTCCAAGTATGGGGAAATTTGAATATTTCTCTGCCTGCAAAATGCAATGGCTGGAGCTAAACACTTTGTGAATACCCTGGGTGCAGTAGATAAGCCAAAGGGAAGTGCGGAGAACTGAAAGAGCATGGAGCCCGCCCTGAAATGTAGGTATTGTCTGCAGGATTCTCTTATTGGGATGTGCAGGTAAGCTTCCTTTAAGTCTAGAGTTGCCAGCCAGGCATCCTTGGCTAGCACAGGAAGAAGCTGTTGAAGAGTTAGCATTTTGAAATTTGGAACCAGCAGAAAGGTGTTGAGAATAGAGAGGTCCAGGATATGATGCCAGGAGTTTTCTTTTCTGGGTACCAGAAAAAGTCTTGAATAAAAAGCTTGTCCCCTATGTTCTGCTGTGACAGGATGAATAGCCCTGATACTGACAAGGAGGAGAACCTGCTGTTGGGCCCTCCACCCATTGATTTGGGGGAAGGTCTCTCCAACCATTTGGGGTTGGTAGTGTGTGGAATTGGAGTCTGTATCCTCGGGAAACTATGTTCAAAACCCATTTGCCCTAGGTAATGAGGTCTTAGTTTTTAACATGCAGGGTGAGCTTTCCTCCTAAGAGAGCAAGTTGTTGAGCAGGGCTTGGAAGGGATAAGGTTAAGTCATTGTGTCATTTTTCCATAGGGGGGGTGGATTACTACTTGCTTTGGAAGTGGGAGCCCTCCATTGCTTAGATCTGTGCGCGTAGCCTGAGACTGAAGTCTTGGTGGTCTGCTGTTCCTGGGATTGGACTGAAGTTCTGGAAGGGACTGGAAAGGACCAGTTCTTTGAAGGCCAAAGCCTACTGAATCTGGGAGGCTGTACTTGTAGGAATTCTTTAACAGTCTGCATAGATTTAGCTTTTTCCTCCATCCTTTTGAGGATGACCTCTGCATTGTTGCCAAAAAGGCAGTCTTGGTTTAAGGGTGCATCCAGTAATTTAGCTTTAACATGATCTGGCAAGTTTTGTTCCTTAAGCCAAGCATGCCTTCTAAGTACAGACCCAGTGACAGCAGCCCTGCAAGATGCTTCTAAAGCATCAAAACCACATTGCAAAGTATGTTTACCAACTTGTTCAGCAGAATGCATAAAATCTTGCAAGTCTTTGTGTTCAGCACAGTCAGGAATCAACATCATTTTCTGTTTAAGTAGCCCCATAATATGCTGCTGATACTTTAACATATGAAACTGGCAATTTAAATCCCTAATGGCCAAAGTAGCAGAAGTCTATACCTTCTTACCCAATCTGTCTAAGGCTCTAGCATCTCTATCTATTTTTTCCTTGGAAAATGGTCTCTGGATCCGCATTAAGATTCTTGAAGAGGAACTTGAGAGAGTCAGGTACTCTGTAGTACTTGTCAGCTTTTCTGGAAGCTAGAACTAAACTGTCTGGGGTAAGGCTAGACTCCAAGAAAACATCATCTACAATAGCCAGAACAGGAGGGACAGCTACAGGCCTGTGTTGAGGCAGGAGTAAGAATTCCCTAAGCCTCTTTTTGGACTCAGAATAGTCCTGGCTTTCCCTGCGGAAATGCTCTCCAAGTGTATGGAAGGTTTCACCAAAAGAAAAATCTTCTGGAAGTAAAGCAGATGGAATGGAATCCTCTGCATCAGAATCCTCATAAGTAGATAAGGGCAAATTCCTGGTAATCAGACGGAGCAAAGATAGCAGATTCCTGATCAGAAGAATCAGAAAGAAAATCGGTTCTAGGTCTCTCAGAGGGGGAAGGCTGGCTTCCCCTAATTAATGTAATAAGGTCTTCAGCCATTCTAAGCATTTGTTTTTGAGGCATATGGGCCTGAGTCTGCTATTTGGTCATCGGTTTTCTAGGGGTAGTGCGAGTTTTAGGCCTGAGGAATTCGGTACTTCTAATTGGAAACTATGCCGTTGGTTTAATATGAAAGTTTGTAGGCCTGAATACACCCTCAGAAGCAGATGCCCGCAGAGCGGCTCCAGACCCATCCAACGGAGAGACGTCTGGAGGTTCCATAGTCGAAGGATCTCGTGGCATACCGCACTCCGAATGGGTCTCAGTAGAGGCCTGTGAATCTGTAGTTGTGGGTATCAGGGGTTGCGACAGCGCCTCACTGATTATCGGTGAACTGGCGACTAGCTTAACGGAAGCATCGTCGGCAGTTTTGGACATACGCAGTCTGTCTCTGTCGTTATCCTTACGTTTTTTCAGAAGATCAGTAGTCAGCTGGTTTAACTAAGCCATTTCGGAGTATGGAGATTGATAACTAAAGTATTTGGCTACAAAAACAGCCAGACAACGAATAGTTCGGGCGTTGGAACAAGGCACAAAACTGACAGCGAGGGACGTCTAGGTCTGTGCCTAAACAGGTGAGTGACGCAGTAAGAATGAAAATTTCTATGAGGTATTTTCTTTCCATAGGCAAGACCATTGTTAATTTTTTCTGACATCGGTTAGAGCAAGAAAAAAGGATCACCAACGGGGTACTTACCTTTTTCGAAGACTTTGGGTCTGAAACTCAAACGAAAATGTCAGGAGACGGTCGACTGGCACCTGCGAACTGATTCGGCCAGCACACGGCAAGAAAGACTGATGTAATTGCTTCGGCTGCACGTTTTATACCCCTGGCGACCTGACGTCATGGAAGAAGCAACAGCATCCACGCAGAAATCTGAAGACTCTGGTATTCAGGCTGGCTGAAGGCTACCTGCAGGAAGATAACCCAAATGTGATGACTGCAACAGTGAAACACGAACAGCATCTGAGACTGAAGTATCACACATTCACTACCTGTAGTAAAACAATGGTTGTGAAGATGACCCCAAACAACAATCTGCTGCCAGACCCACAATATGTTTTTTTTCCCCACAGTAAGTACACAGAAGACCACCCTGTCTGATCACATAAGAAAACAAGTTTTGACTACATACAGCAGTAGCTCTTCTAACATCCTAAATGGACAGCAGTACCACCTAAAGATTATGTAGGATTAATTCCAACCCCTTCTTCTCTAGAAGTCCCACCGGCCCTGCACCAGGGGTACACAAAGACGACCCACTAACAGGGCATTACTCATTAGCATCTGAGGAGGGGGGCTCAGTTACAGGAGCAAACATCACACTAAATGGCAGGAATAGCTCACCACTCTATAGCCTGCTGACAAGTTTGACAAGATGTAGATCTGAGATGGCAAAATGGCTCTGCTACTGGTACCCTGACGTCCACTGAAACAGTCCAAGTACATACAGATAAGTGAAACAAAGTACAGTTGTGTACACTTACCATAAATGTAGATGTTAGAGTGTATTCACTGTTGCAGTCATCACATTAGGGTTATCTGCTTGCAGTAGCCCTCAGTCGGCCTGATTATCGAAGTCTTGGGTCCTGCGTCGGTTGCTGTCTCATCTTCTATGACGTCAGGTAGTCAGGGGTATAAAGCATACAGCCGATGCCATTACATCAGTTTTTCTTGCCCCACATGTCAGGTACACCCCTAATGGGAAGCAATTAAATATATATACAAGGTTATATCTCCAACAAAAAAGCAAATACACCAAAAAGCTTTTAAGCATAGTAAAAAGGAATAGAGGTATAGCCAAAAGAAGTCAGGGGGCTGGAAGGAAGGTAATAAGGACTGCAACAGTGAAAACACTCAAACATCTAAGTGTACACAACTGTACTATGTTCTTCGTGTTTCACTGTTGCAGTCATCACATTTGGGTAGATTCCCAAAACTAAGGATGGGAGTAGGCATTTAGATAGCATTAGGACCAGCTAGAATGCCCTGCAAGACTGCAGTGGTAAAACAGGCTCTGGATTTAGAGAAAATTGGCAAATGGGAATGCTTGGAGAAAGTATGTACAGAACTCCAGGTAGCAGCTTCTAGGATATCCCTGGTAGGGACACCTCTGAGAAAGGCTGTAGAGGTAGATGCATCCTTGGTTGAAAATGGTCTTAGCCCCTGTGGGATAGGATTTCCCATGGTGCTTATAGCAGAAATTAATGCAATGGCCTATCCACTTAGAAATGGTTTGCTTTGAAATGGCCTTCCCCTCTGCTCCTGCAGCAAACACCAACAGCAGCTGTTCAGATTTCCTGAGAGGTTTAGTCCTTGTCCAAGTAAAATTTAAGTTGTCTGTGCACATCTAAAGAGTGCAGTATCCATTCCCTTTGTTCTGTGGATTAGAAAAGAAGATGGTCAAATTAATGGGCTGATTAAGAGCCACACTGGATACAACCTTGGGCATGAAGGAGGGATTGTTCCTGAGGGATACCCTGCCTGCAGGAAAGATGATGAAAGGTCCCACTGCCATAAGGGCCTGTGATTCAGAAACCATTCTTGCTGAAGTGATGGCTAAAAAGAAGGCTGTTTTCCAAGAAAGGAATTTCAACTCTGCATTTGCAGCTGGCTCAAAAGGAGGTAGAGTAAGTTTTTCCAATTCAAGGTTAACGTCCCAGGCTGAAGTAGGGGCGCTCCGGGGTGGTCTTAAGTTTTTGGCCCCTCTGAGGAAAGTACAGTTGTGTACACTTACCATAAACATAGATGTTCGAGTGTATTCACTGTTGCAGTCATTACATTTGGGTAATCTGCCGGCAGGTTGCCCTCTGTCGGCCTGAATATCAAAGTCTTGGGTCCTGCATCGGTTGCTGTCTCCTCTTCCATGATGTCAGGTCGTCAGGGGTATAAAACATGCAGCAGACGCCATTTTATTCAGTTTTTCTTGCCCCAGATGTCAGGTGCCCCGCAAATGGGGAGCAAAAATATAAACAGCCATATATATATGAAAATACACTTACAGCAACATAAACTTTACCTTTATCTAAAAGCAAATACACCACAAAGGCTTTAGAATATAGTGAAGGAAAGAGAAATTCTTGATAATAGGGGGAAGGTGGGTGGGTAACCTGGACGGCAGCAGTGAATACACTCCAACATCTACATTTATGGTAAGTGTACACAACTGTACTATGTTCTTCGTGTTTCACTGTTGCAGTCATTACATTTGGGTAGAATCCCAAAGCTATGGATGGGAGGATGGAAGTAAATAGCATTAGGAGCAGCTATAAGGCCCTGCAGAACTGCAGTGGCAAAGCCTGCCCTGGACTTAAAGAGGAGCAAATGATAATGCTTTGTAAAAGTATGAACAGAGCTCCAAGTAGAAGTTTCTAGAATGTCTTTGGTTGGAACTCCTCTGAGAAAGGCTGCTGAGGTAGAGGCAGTCCTGGTGGAATGTGATCTGATTCCCTTGGGCACCGTTTTACCATGATGCAAGTAGCAGAAACGAATGCAGTGGCTTATCCACTTAGAAATAGTCTGCTTTGATATAGCCTTCCCCTCTGATCCTGCAGCAAATGCCACCAGTAGCTGCTCAGAATTTCTTAGAGATTTGATCCTGTTTAAGTAGAATCTTAGTAGTCTGTGTACGTCCAATGAATGCAGAATCCGCTCCCCCTTGTCCTGCGGATTTGGGTAAAATATTGGCAGATGAATAGTTTGGTTAAGAGCCACACTGGATACCACCTTAGGCATAAAGGAAGGATTGGTCCTGAGAGACATCCTGTCCGGGTTGTTGTTGTCTCTTTCGGCTTTGTCTGATTAGGGGTCGCCACAGCAGAACTCCTGTCCGCTGATTGTCAGTAGATTTTTTACGTACAGAGTTGCTGGCCCTGCCGCACAACCTTCAACGAAGGTACACCCATTCACACGTCTCCACATAGAAGACGCTCTAGCTGAGAATCGAACAGGACAACGTCTTACTGTGAGGCGACAATGCTACCGCAGCACTACCACCGTAGTGACTGAAATGTAATAAAAGGCTCCACAGCCATGAGGGCCTGTAGTTCTGAAACCCTTCTTGCTGAAGTGACTGCCAAAAGGAAAGCTGTCTTCCAGTATAAAAACTTTATATCCGCAGTAACTGCTGGTTCAAATGGAGGAAGGCTGAGTTTTTCCAGCACAAAACTGAGGTCCCATGCAGGAGTTTGTGATCTTCTGGGCGGCCTTCAATTTTTGGCCTCTCTAAGATACTGTTTTAGCAGAGGATGAGAAAAGATCGGAGGCTCCGTGTTGTAATGAGCTGAGATGGCAGAGGCATGGATTTTTATTGAAGAAAAAGATAGGCCCTTGTCAAGCATCTCAGTCAAGTACTGTAAAATCTGAGGAATATTTGGTTTTGCTGTGCCCGTTCCTTGTGCTTGGTTCCAAGCACAGAATCTCTTCCATTTATCAGCATAAGATTTTCTAGTGCTAGGCCTTCTGGCTTCCAAAATGACATCCATCACAGATTTACTGAGAGGTGATGTTTGAATAATTACATGATCAGCCATGCTGTCAGGTTCAGAGTTTGGAGCGAAGTGTGCAGAATTTGTTTGCTCTGCTGAGAAAGTAGATGATGTATTTGAGGCAAGTACCAAGGAGGGAGTTGAGACATACTCCTTAGAATTGGGTACCAGTGCTGGCGAGGCCAGTCCAGGGCAATTAGGATCATTTTTGGTTTTTCCTGTCTGACCTTTAGTAAGACCTTAAGGAGAACAGGCAGATGAGGAAAGGTGTAGACTGATATGTTTTTCCAACTGAAGGATAGGGCATCCATTTTCCATGCTTGTCTGTGATAAGTCCTTGTGCAGAATTTGTCCAGGTGATAATTTTGGGGACAGGCAAATAGATCTATGTCTGGGCTCCCGCATTTTTGTGATACCATGTTGAAGACCTGTGGATCTAGTTTCCACTTGTGAGGGTCCATAAGATTTCTGCTTAGGTCGTCTGCCAGAGTATTTTGTTTTCCTGGCAGGAATTGTGCTTGAAAATGTACTTGGTAAGTCAAGGCAGTGTCCCACAATGCCATGGCTAGTCTGCAAAGGGGGTAGGAATGTGTACCCCCCTGCTTATGTACCATATAACTGTGGTGTTTTCCGTCTTTATCAGTAGTTGTCTTGGATGAAGTAAGTCCTTGAAGGCTGTCAGGGCATTCTGAACAGCTAGCATCTCTTTCTGGTGGATATGCAGATGCATTTGTTTTAGGTTCCATATGCCTTGAATGCATCTCTCTCCACCAGGTGGGCCCACCAAGCATAGTCTGATGCGTCCATAGTTAGGGTTTGGGTGGCAGGGGGTAGAGAGAAAGACCATCCCTTGTTTGGGTGACATGTCTCTGCTCACCAAAGAAACTCCTGCTGTAGGCAGGGAATGAGAGGAATCATTGTTTCTAGACTGTGACAATGTTGACTCCATAAACTTTTTAGATACCACTGAAGTTTCCTCATATGCAGTCTTGCATATGGAATTAGAATGTGGGATGCCATGAAACCCAAAGCCTGCAGAATTTGTCTTGCAGATAACTGGGTTTTTGTTGCCATCTGTTTGAAGTATATATTCAGTTGCCTTTGTTTGTCTGGAATAAAGTAAGCCATCTGGGCAGTTGTATTCAAGCTTGCACCCAGGAATGTAATTTTTTGAGAGGGTACCAGTTGGGATTTCTTTGCGTTTGAGTACCTAGGCATGTTAGAAGCCTTTTTACAAATGACAGATGTTGAGGAATAATGTCCTTGTTTTCTGCTTGAATGAGACAGTCGTCCAAGTAAGGATAGATTTGTATGCTTCTGTCTGCAAAATGCAATTACTGGTGCCAAGCACTTTGTAAAGACCCTGGGTGCAGTAGATAAGCCAAAGGGCAGTGCAGAGAATTGGTAATGCATAAAACCTGCCTTGAAGCAGAGGTATCTTCTGCACAATTTCCTTATTGGGATATGCAGGTATGCCTCTTTTTAAGTCTAGAGTCACTAACCAAGTGTTCTTGCCCATCATTGGGCAGTAGCTGTTGTAAAGTCAGCATTTTGAATTTTGGAATGTCCAAGAACGTGTTCAAAATTGATAAGTTCAGTATTGGACACCAGGCATTGTCTTTTCTGGGTACCAGGAACAGTCTTGAATAAAAACCTTGTCCTTTTTCCTGTTCTGGTACTGGTTAAATAGCCCCCATATCCATAAGGGACGTAACTTGTTTCTGAGCCTCTGCCCATTGATTTTGTGGCAGATCTGACCAAACGTTTGGAATTGGCAAAGTAAGGAAATGAAATCTGTACCCCTGGGATACTATGTTTAATACCAACTTGTCCTGGGTAATTAACTGCCAATTTTGAGCATGAAGTGCTAATTTTCCCCCAAGGGGGCTGCCAAAAGATAAGCGCTTGGTGATGGTAGAGGGAAGTCATTGAGACTGCTTACTGAAGGGGCTGTGCTTTGTTTCCTCCAGATTTGGAAGTAGAGGCACGCCATTGCTTTGACCTGTAAGAACCCTGTAATTGGTATCTAGAGCCTTTTGAGTGCCTAGATTTGCATTGTGATGCTCTGTTGGACGCAGGAAAGGACCAGTTTTTAGTGGGCCAGTGCCTACTGAATCTGGGTGGCTGTACTTGTAAGAAATCTTTTACAGTTTGTATAGATTTAGCTTTGTCTTCCATTTTCTTTAAAACCTTCTCCACCTTATTACCAGAGTATCATGCTGTAAATGTGTATCCAACATTTTAGCTTTAACATGATCAGGCAGATTTTGCTCCTTGAGCCAGGCATGCCTTTTAATCACAGATCCAGTAACTGCGGCCCTGCAAGAGGCCTTCAAGGAATCAAAACCACATTGCAAAGTATGCTTTCCAACCTGTTCTGCTGCATGCAATAATTAATGTAATTCTTTATTCTCAACACAATCAGAAATAATAATTTTCTGTTTCAATAAGCCCATAACATGCTGTTGATATTTAAGCATATGAAACTGGCAGTTTAAGGCCCTAATTGCCAAGGCTGCAGACGTAAAAACCTTCTTTCCCCATCTATCCAGCGCCCTGGAATCTCTATCAGAGGGAGTAGGATTTTTGGCTGTAGAGGCCTTTACACCTTTGGGGCCCTGTGAGATCGTTTCAGGATCAGTAGCAGGATTTTTGAATAAAAAATTGTGGGAGTCAGGAACCCTGTAATATCTGTCTGGCTTACTAGGAGCCGGAAGTAGGGAATCGGGAACAATGCTTGATTCCGAAAACACATCAACAATGTCTAATACAGGAGGTATAGCCAAAGGCCTATGCTGAGGAAAAAGGAGGAAATCCCTTAGTCTCTTTTTTGATTCGGAGTAATCCTGACTCTCCCAATGAAAGTGTTCCCTTAAAGTATGCAGGGTTTCTCCAAAATAATAACCCTCAGGAGGAGATGCAGATGGGATGGATTCCACTGCATCAGAATCCTCATAGGGTGGTACAGAAAATTCCTGATCAGAAGAGAAATCAGAAGAAACAGAAACCTGATCTGAAGATTCATAATCAATGCCTTGCCTAGGCGTCTTGGCGGGGAGGGGGGGGGGGGATTGGGAGCCCCTGATCAAGGGAATCAAGTCCTCAGCCACTTTGATCATCTGTTTTTTAGGCACAAGGGCCTGAGCACATGGCTCATGCATCAGTTTTTTAGACTTAGAAGTTGTTTTTGCTTTTGTCTTTGAAGATGGCATCGGTTTTATATAGAAATGTTGAGGCCTGAAGACACCCTCAGAAGCCAGTGCCTGCTCAGCAGCTCCGGACCCATCCGAGGGAGAGACATCCGTGGGTACAATACTCTGAGAATATCGTGGCATACTGGACTCCGCATGGGTCTCGGTAGAGGCCTGCGACTCAATAGTAGCGGGTATCAGGGTCTGCGAAAGCGCCTCACTGAGTACCAGCGAATTGGCGACTGGCTTACGAGAAGCTTCGTCGTCAGTTTTAGACCTCGACGGTCTGTCTCTTTTTCTTTGCGTTTTTGTGAACTCCAGTAGTCGGATTGCTTTCCAACGACATTTCAGGGTAATTAAATCTGGATCCAAAATATTCTGAAGCAAAAATATACAGACGCTTAACAGTGCGTTGGTTAAGTCTAGCACAAAACTGACAGCAAGGCATGTTATGATCTTGGCCTAGGCAAGGAATACAATACAAATGAAAATCCTTTTGAGGTATTTGCTTCCCACAAGTAATGCAATTATTAACTTTTACTGACATTGGTAAGGAGCAAGAATGCGAAAATTTCAGGTGTCGGCCGACTGGCACTTGTGAACTGCTTCTGCTTAGGGCACCTCGCGGCAAGAAAGACTGAATAAAATGGCATCTGCTGCATGTTTTATACCCCTCTCGACCTGACGTCATGGAAGAGGAGACGGCAACCGACGCAGGACCCAAGACTTTGATATTCAGGCCGACTGAGGGCAACCTGCTAGCAGATTACCCAAATCTAATGACTGCAAAAGTAAAACACGAAGATAATCTACTTGAGCCTGGATGAGAGAAGAAGGGTGGTTCCATGTTGTAATGAGCTGAAATGGCTGAGGCATGAATTTTGATGGAGAAAAAGGAAAAGCCCTTGTAGAGCATTTCAGTTAAGTATTGAAAAATCTGAGGAAAATTGGGCACTGCTGTGCTCATCCCCTGAGTTTGATTCCAGGAAGAGAATCTTTTCCATTTTTCAGCATAAGATTTTCTAGTACTAGGCCTCCTTGCCTGCAGAATGACATCCAACGGAGAGATCAGGTTATTAGCCAGGCTGCCAGGTTAAGGGTTTGAAGCTTAGGGTGCAGAAGCTGGCCCTTCTGCTGGGACAGTGGGGTAGGGGTCTGAGGCAGGTGCCACAGAGCCAGCAGTAACACTGCGTAAGAGGGGGTGTACCAGTGTTGCTGTGGTCAGTCTGGTGCAATCAGTATCGTCCTTGGTTTGTCCTTATTGACCTTTAGTAGTACCATGGAGAGGAGAGGTAGAGGAAGAAAGGCATAAACTGATAGATTTTTCCAGGTGATGGACAGGGCATCCAATTTTCAAGCTTGTTTGTGGGGAGTCCTTGTGCAGAATTTGTCCAATTGGTAGTTCTGGGGGGAGGCAAACAGGTCTACCTCTGGGCTCTCCCACTTATTTCTCAACATGTTGAATGTCGTTCATTCCAGTTTCCACTCATGTGGGTTCATGAGATTTCTGCTTAGATCGTCTGCCAGTGTATTTAGCTTTCTTGGCAGGAATTGAACCTGTAGGTGCAGAGAGGGTATGAGTGGGTTCCCCCCTGCTTGTTTACATACCACATAACAGTGGTGCTGTCAGTCTTTACCATTAATTGTCCTGGAAGAATGTGGTCCTTGAAGGCGGTCAGAGCTTTCTGTACAGCTAACATTTCTTTTTGATTGATATTCAGGTGCATTTGACTTGGGTTTCATTTGCCTTGAATGCACTTCCCTGCCAAGTGAGCCCCCATGCTTAGTCTGATGCGCCTGTTGTTAGGGTCTGGGGGGGCAGGGGTAGAGTGAATGGCAGTCCCTTGTTTTGGTGGTAGGCCTCTGCCCACCAAAGAACTCTTAACTGTAAGCAAGGTATGATAGGAATCATTGCTTCTAGATCATGAGAATGTTGACACTATAGGCTTTTTAGATACCATTGTAGTTTCCTCATATGCAGTCTTGCATATGGAATTAGGAGAATGCAGGAGGCCATGAACCCCCAAGGCTTGCATTATTTGTCTTGCAGATAACAGGGTCTTTGTGGCCATTAGTTTGAAGTAAGCTGTCAAATGAACCTGTTTCTCTGGCGTGAGGAAAGCCATCTGGGAAGTTGTGTTCAAGCTTGCTCCCAGCAACACAATTTGTTGGCAGAGTACCACATGCGATTTCTTTTCATTTATGGTGTATCCCAGAGAAGTTAGCACTTTTTGTACAAACACCAGATGATTCAATAGTATGCCCTGGCTTTCTGCCTTAGACAATCGTCCAGGTATGGGTATATTTGAATATTTCTTTGCCTGCAAAACGCAACGACTGGAGCTAAACACTTTGTGAATACCCTGGGCACAGTAGATAAGCCAAAGGGCAGTGCAGAGAACTTATAGTACATGTATCCTGCTTTGAAGCGTAGGTATCTTCTGCAAGATTCCCTGACTGTGATGTGCAGGTAGGCTTCCTTTAAATCCAGTGTTGCCAACCACGAATCTTTGCCTAGCATAGTAAGCAACTGGTGAAGAGTTAGCATCTTGAATTCTGGGATCACCAAAAAGGTGTTTAGAGTAGAGAGATCGAGGCTAGGACGCCAGGGGTTGACTTTTTTGGGCACCAGAAAAAGTCTAGAGTAGAAATCTTGTCCCCTTTCCTCTTCTGGAAGGGTTTGAATAGCCCTTATACTTAGAGAGAGAGAACTTGCTTTTGAGCCTCTGCCCACTGATTTAGGGGTAGATCTGGCCAACCGTTTGGGGATGGTAAAGTGTGGAAGTGGAATCTGTATCCTTGGGAAACTATACTTAAAACCCATTTGTCCTGGGTAATGACTTCCCAGTTTTTTGCCTGCAGAGAAATCTTTCCCCCTAAAGGAGCAGTCAGTGGAGAAGGGCTTGGAAGTTTTTAAGTTAAGTCACTGAGACAGTTTACCATAAGGGTGAGTCTTACTACTCCCTGCTTTAGAAGTGGGCCCCCCCCCCCCCACACACTGCTTAGTCCTGTACGTACCTTGGGACTAAAGCCTGAGTGTTCTGCTGGTTCAGGGTTTGGACTGAGAAGGCCTGGAAGAGGCATGAAAAGACCAATTCTTAAGAGGGCCAATGTCTACTAAATCTTGGAGGCTTTTCTTGCAGTAAATCTTTAACGGTTCGCATAGATTTAGCTTTTTCCTCCATCTTTTTAAGTACTGCTACTTTGTTGCAAAACAGGCGGTCCTGGTTTAAGGGAGCATCCAGCAATTTAGCTTTAACATGATCTGGCTAAGATTGCTTCTTAAGCCAAGCATGCCTTCTAAGTACAGACCCAGTGACAGCAGCCCTGCAAGATGCCTCTAGTGAATCAAAATGACATTGCAAAGCATGTTTCCCAACTTGTTCAGCAGAGTGCATTAAATCCTGTAAATCCATATTTTCACCACAGTCAGGAATCATCATTGTCTGTTTAAGCAATCCAATAAAATGCTGCTGATACTTGAACATATGAAACTGGCAGTTTAAGGCCTTAATGGCAGGTTGCAGAAGTGTATACCTTCTTATCCCATCTATCCAGCGCCCTGGAATCTCTATCAGAGGGGGAAGGATTTTCAGCAGTAGTAGCCTTAATGCCCTTGGGTCCCTGTGAAATGGTCTCAGGATCTGCAGTAGGATTTTTAAAGAGGAACTTGTGAGAGTCAGGAACCCTGTAATATCTATCTGGTTTTCTGGGAGCAGGAGGTAAGGAGTCAGGGGCCAAGCTAGATTCCGAAAAGGCATCATCAACTATGTCCAGTACAGGGGGGATAGCTAAAAGCCTGTGTAAGAAATCCCTAAGCCTCTTTTTAGAATCAGAGTAATCCTGGATTTCCCAATGAAAATGCTCCCCAAGAGTATGCAAGGTTTCACCATAAAAGAAATCCTCTGGAGGGGAAGCAGAGGGAATTGAGTCCTCTGCATAAGAATCCTTACAGGTAGATAACGGTAAATCCTGGTAGGAAACAGAAATTTCAGAATCCTGATCAGAAGAATCATAAGCAAATTCAGTCCTAGGTCTCTTAGAAGGGGAAAGGTTGGCTTCCCCTGATTAAAGTAATAAGGTCTTCAGCTATTCTATTTGTTTTTTAGGCATAGAGGCCTGACCATGCGGTCTGGGCATCGGTTTTCTAGGCATGGATCGAGTTTTAGCCCTTGAAGGAGATGGCGTTGGTTTAATATGCAAGTCAATAGGCCTGAATCCACCCTCAGAAGCCGGTGCCTGCACAGCGGCTCCAGACCCTTCCAAGGTAGAGGCCATCCACAGGCTCCACAAATGAAGCATCTCGTGGCATACCGGACTCCA
The DNA here is from genome assembly GCF_019279795.1 of Protopterus annectens. Classification (NCBI taxonomy): domain Eukaryota; kingdom Metazoa; phylum Chordata; order Ceratodontiformes; family Protopteridae; genus Protopterus; species Protopterus annectens. The sequence continues at coordinate 1,746,988,309 of NC_056735.1, forward strand.
AATGGGTCTCAGTAGAGGCCTGCGAATCTGAAGTAGTGGGCATCAAGGGCTGAGAAAGCACCTCACTGAGTACCAGCGAACTGGCGACTAGCTTAGGAGAAGAGTATTCGGCAGCTTTGGACCTATGCGGTCTGTTTCTGTCTTTATCTTTGCATTTTTTCGGAATGTCTGTAGTCGGGTGGCTTACCGAAGCCATTTCTGGGTAATTGAACTGAGTACCAAAATATTTAGAAGCGTAAATATAACTACGACAAATAGCTTTTTGCTTAAATAAGGCACAAAACTGACAGCGAGGTACGTCGTGGTCAGGGCCTAGGCAAGGAATACAGTACAAATGAAAATCTTTATGAGGTATATGCGTTCCACAAGAAATACAATTATTGACTTTTACTGACATCAGTTTAGAGCAAGAAAAAGTTTCCCCAACGGGGTACTTAGCTTTAGTTGAAGACTTCGGTTCTGAAACTCGAAAACAAAAATTTCAGGAATCGGCCGACCGGCACTTGCAAACTCTTTCTGCTTCAGGTACCACATGGCAAGAAAGACTGATGTAATGGCATCAGCTGCATGCTTTATACCCCTGACGTCATGAAAGATGAGACAGCAACCGACGCAGGACCCAAGACTGATAATCCGGCCGACTGAGGGCTACTGCAAGCAGATAACACAAATGTGATGACTGCAACAGTGAAACACAAAGAACATCAGTGACAGTGCAGGCTGTCATAAAACCCAAAAGGCATAGAAGGGTTCAAAGTACAACCTCTCTCTACTTCATTATGAAAAACACCACAACCATAATTTACATGTGGGATACACATCACTCTCTCTACTGCTGTGTGTACACTCAGAAGCCATTCCTCCCCCATCATCTCAAACATTTTTATCATATCTGCTGTGACCTCATTTGAGTCTGCTGCTTTCCCTGATTTAGTTTTCCTTAGTGTTGTTCTATGATGGGCTCCTCTCCTCTTTCACCACTCTGTCTGGGGGCTGTACAGCTTCTGTGAGGTCTTCATTCAGAAGCTGTTGGAGTACTCCTTCCACCTGCCTTTGATGTTCTGTGGACAGGTGAGCAGGCTGCTGTTACCATTCCTTGTGAAGGGTGCCCGACTTCTCTTTCTTTCTGCCTTTGTTTTGCATTCTGATACAGTTTCTTTGTGCAGCCTACGGAGTCACTTTCCAGAATTTGGTAGAGTGCCTATAATGCCTTCTTTGCTACTGCAGTAACTCTCTTAGCCTCTGTTAGCCAACCAGTATCCCTTCCTAACCTAGTCCGTCTTTTGTCTATTTTTTTCTGCACTCCTCCTTTCTTTTGATAATTTCTGGGACTTCTGCATTCCACAACCAGCTTTCCTTATTTACCTAACTTCCATACCTGGCTCGGCCACATGTCTGTTCTGTACATATCACACAAGCTGTTTTGAGGCACTACCATTCTTCTTCAAATCAAGTTACTTCCTCCGCTTCCTGAGGTGCTAGAACCCAAAGTAATTCACCAAACTGCTGTGGTTTCTTTCCAGTCAACTTCCAGGTCTTCAGCCTGGTCTCTGTTGACCTTAGAGCCTTCTCTAACCACTGCTTGGACAGTATGCACATTAAAGCAGTAATGGTTCCTCAAGGATAGCATGCCTTTAACTGACTTGGCAAGAAAATGTCACTCAGATTGAAAGACTGCTGCAAGTCTAAACAATTTCATACAAAAAGGAGGCATTATACTTTATTACTAGCCTGAAAAGGGAGGAGGAGCAGAAGAGGGATGGTAACTTCCTTAGATTGCAAAGAAATACCTAGTGGAATTCAGTTGGAGCATTTATGATGGTGTTGAATTAACAAACATCATTATGAGTCGCAGGCTTTACTGTGAGACTTGACATCAGGGAAGTAGATATTAAACTGGAGTGGCCCTGAACCAGTTCCTGGGGACAGAGCTGGTACCTACTCTTTTTAAGGTGTGTGCCTCCAACATTAAGACTGGAATCTACCAGTGAGCAACTGTGCCAGCCAGTGGGTAAAGCAGGAGTTTACTTTTAATGACATTATCTTAACAATGCTAGACTGTGGAATGGTATAAAATGTCTTAAGTCAAGTCAGGGTATGTATGCAGTGTGCACCAATCTGACAGTCTAAGACCTCTGTCACTTGCACAAAAAGTCTGCAGAGTTTTAAAGAGGCAGAAACTGTCTTTAACAAACCCAAACCGGTTTGGATTCAGGATTTGAAGACTGCCTAATGTCACTGGTTAAAAAGTTACATTAAACTGAGCTGCACTGCCTTACAGATATGGCTGGTGAAGCTTATGCGTGTCCAGTTACCCAAATCAGTAATGGGTCTCCCATTTATGAAGTGGGAGGATTACAGCAGTTTCACCAAATCTCTGGCAAAATCCAATGGAGAGGCTAACTGCTCTGCCAGACAATGTTTGGTGCTGACAAGAAAACAGCCTGATACATTACCCAGGCCCATGGAGCTAGTATTGGAAATAACATTCTGGACTTGACCAGAGAAGTTGGTAGGTACTATAGGCATGCTAATGTGCTATGAAAAGACTGGGGGTGAAAGGTGAGTAAAGTCTGAACTGAATTTGTCTGTTAGTGCATTGCATACATGTTCAGGAAGGAGCAAGGGGATTATTCTGCATTAGCTACAAGCATTGCCAAACACAACTACACAGTAAACAAATACCAACACAAACCTCTGTACGGTAGGGCCAGTGATGGTTAATCTGTGGCAAAACATATCACAATTCAAGCAGCTCAGAGTTACTTTGATACATTCAAGGGTGTAGTTTTTCTTTAATAGAGCACTTTATAATGGAGACCTTAAAATCTTAAAGATTTAGCTATCTACAGAAAAAGTACAGTTTTGTACCTACCATAAATGTAGATGTCCGACAGATATGCAACTGCAGTCATAACATATGGGTTGTCCTGCCTCAGGCAGCCCTCGGTCGGCCGGATTCCAAAGTCTGGGTCCGGCGTCAGCTGGTGTCGCCTCCTCTCCGACGTCAGAACGGCTGGAGTATAAAGGCATCGGCCGACGCCATCTTCTTCAGTGTTTCTTGCCCCAGATGCCAGGTGCCCTCCTAGGAAGGCTAAATTTGGTGAATGGATAAACAATTCCAGACATGCACAACAGTAATAAACAGATACACCATAGAGATACCCCCAAGCTAATAGGAGTAGGGGTAGTGGACCCATAAAGAAGGATGCAGAGGGGTAGGAGGGTGGGAGAATCTGACTGCAGTTGCATATCTATCGGACATCTACATTTATGGTAGGTACAAAACTGTACTATGTCCTTCAAGAATACAACTGCAGTCATAACATATGGGTTGAATACCATAGCCAAGCTGGGGGCGGTTGGAACTAAGAAAGTGATGGTGTAGCTAAAATGCCCTGCAGGACTGCCGAAGCAAAGCCTGCTCGGGATCTGGAGTATAAAGGCAGGTTGTAGTGCTTGGTAAATGTATGCACGGAGCTCCATGTAGCAGCCTCTAGAATGTCCTTTGTAGCCACTCCTCTTAGGAAAGCTGTAGAAGTGGCTATAGCTCTGGTGGAGTGTGGCCTAATATTGGCTGGCACACCTTTTCCATGGAAGGAATAGCAGAATCTGATGCAGTGTCCAATCCATTTTGAAATTGTTTGTTTGCAGATTGCTTTTCCTCGTTTTCCAGCAGCATAGGCTACAAACAGTTGGTCAGACTTTCTGGTGGCCTTAGTTCTGTCCAGGTAGTAGCGTTGTTGCCGGTGTATGTCCAAAGTATGCAGCAGTGCTTCCCCCCTGTTTTGAGGATTGGGAAAGAAGGTAGGCAGGTGAATGGCTTGATTTAGAGACACCCTTGAAATTACTTTTGGCATGCAACCTGTATTCAAACTGGAACCTTAGTTTGAGAGGCAGCCTTACAGAACTATATTCAAGTTTATAGAGCTAAGTATATTTTCTGTGTTATTCTGTATTATAGAGCTAAATTGCCTGCTTGATATCTGTGTCTTGTGTTGAAACTGCCCCCACCCCCCTCATTTCCTGCCTTGTCTTTCAGCTGATATAATTTAGCTAGTGCTGTGTCTCCTTTTAATTAACAACATGTATTCAAACTGGAATAGGGTTACCACCTGTCCCACTTTGGGAGGGACAGTCCCTCTTTGGGCAGTTGTGTCCTGACAGAAATTATTAAAAATGGCAAATGTCCTGTGATTGTAGGACATAATTATGTCCCATATTTTATGTAATAGTTGCATAAAACAGTTATTCTGTATCTAAAATACCTAAATGTTACAAAACATTGAATAAGCAACTAAAATGCTACAAGAATAAGCTTTTATGTAGGCAAAAAAGTTAAGTTCTATCCTTTGAACTGACCGTGGGTATGTGTCGGCCTGTAAAATCTGATGTGTGTCTTGAAAATGTCCCACTTTGGCCATTTGAAAAGGTGGCAACCCTAAACTGGAACCTTAGTTTGAGAGACAGCCTTACAGAACTATATTCAAGTTTATAGAGCTAAGTATATTTTCTGTGTTATTCTGTATTATAGAGCTAAATTGTCTGCTTGATATCTGTCTCTTACTGCTCTGCAAATCTATAGAAAACAGTATATATATTTTTTTATAATTTGCACATTCCTTACATCTGTGTTGAAACTGTTCCCCCATCCCCCTCCCTATTCTTGGTTGTAGTTTAAATTTGGTGGCTTTTGCAGTGCCCGCCCCACTGTAGATTTGATCTAAGACACTCCCCTAGGACATCTCTTTACCGCATTCTACCTAATAGACCCTTTCTGCACTTGCTTTTAGTCCTTTTTAATTTAATTACATTTTTTCAAACTGTGTGTGGATGAATATTGCAACATATTCAAGTGTGCCAGCTTGCACTGCATGAGAATTGTATTTACTACTTTACTACTGCTTTTGCTACTTTTCTAAAAAAAAAAAAAAAAAAAAAAAAAAAAAAAATTCTGCTTTTACTGTACTTGTGATTCTTCCTACTTTATTTTGCTTTTGCGTCATCTTAAACGTTCTCAATTGTATTTATTACTGCTTGGTGTAACTCATTCTAAGCCTTTTAGTTTAAACACTTGGGCTTCAGACCAGTTTTACATTGAGAGGGTTTGTGGTCTGCACTGTAGTGGCAGAACAGGTAGCTTACATCCTCTAAGTTGGGAACTGCTGACTGAGGGCTCAGTGTCTGTTATTCTAAAAGTGTATTAATTCTGGTTTAAGCACTTGGGCTTTCAGGCCAGTTATTTTACATTAAGAGGGTTCATGGTCTGCACTCTTGTGGGAGGAGAGGCTGGACTCTGCCCTTCTGAGCTGGGAATTTCTGGTTAAAGGCTTATAGTGCATGTATATCTGAACTGCTTCTTACTGAAATTGGTACACCTTGTTTGCTGTAGCAGAGACTAGATCCAGGCCTGCTGAATCTAGCTTTGTTTGTATAACTTGAGCACTAATCCAGGCATTATTTAAAGTATTCAGTTGTATTTATTACTGCTTGGTAGTAACTTGGTTAAAGTGTAGCTATCATTCTAAGTCTTTTGGATTAAGCACTTGGGCTTCAGACCAGTTGTTCTACATTAGGAAGGTTTGTGGCATGCACTGTGGTGGCAGGACAGGTAGCTTTCATCCTTCTAAGTTGGGAACTGCTGATTGAGAGCTCAGTGTCTGTTCTTCTTAAAGTGTATTAGCTCTGGTTTAAGCACTTGGGCTTCAGGCCAGTTATTTTACATTAAGAAGGTTCGTGGTCTGCACTCTTGTGGGAGGAGAGGCTGGACTCTGCCCTTCTGAGCTGGGAATTTCTGGTTAAAGGTTTATAGTGCCTGAATATTTGAACTGTATCTTACTGAAATTGGTACACCTTGTTTGCTGTAGCATAGACTAGATCCAGGCCTGCTGAATCTAGCTTTGTTTGTATGCTTGTTATTTCCTGGAACGCTAATTCCACCTAAAACGCGGCTTCTCAGCTTCTGTGGATCCCTAGTGATATCTGCATTGCTTACTGTACTTATTTCCTTGCTTTGCTTGAAAGAAAGTTACTGTTTGTCGCTTTTGCATTTAAGTTACCTGTAACACATTGCACTTGTTACCTGGCACTTGCTCACTAAAGCAATTATAAGTCAGCACTAAAAATTAAAAGCACTACACCCTCGCTCCCCATCGGCCCTTGTTTTCAATTATAAAGGAATTCCCAATATTATTCTAGCATGTCCAAAGGTCAGTTGTCAATCTCCTCTCTGGTCCAGCTGGTGAATATGGGAATCTTGAGGCAATGTTACAACTGCCTCATGTACACGGACAACCCTCTCCTCCTCCCAACAAATTCCAACACATGTGAGAGATGCAACCATATAGCCAAACTGGAGGCTAAGCTCTCTCAACTCAGTACTGGCAAAACCAGTCAGGAGGAGAAGGAAACCACACTCACTACAATTCCAGTCTCACATAGACCTACCACGACAGCAAACCAAACACATAATCACACAAAAACATACTCGGAGTCTAAATAAAGATCTGCCTAAGCAGCAGAGACCTCCAAAGCAGACACCCAAGCAACCGCTACCCCCCAAAAAAACGCAACACATATCTCACAAAGCCAGTGTGCCGAACAGTCACAGCCCTTAAGGCTAAACAACACACCCGATACACTTGTAATAGGTGACTATCACCAGGCACACTGACGTCCCGCTCACCAGGCTGAACAAGGAGAAGGTCACGGTGAGCAGCCTGTCTGGCGCTAGGATCCGCCACATAACACAAGCACTCAGGTCACTCCAAGGCAAGTACAAATATGACTCCGTCATTGTCCATGCTGGTGTGAATGACCTGAGACGTACCTCCCTGGACTACATGAAGAGACATAGAGGAGCTCTCTGAGCATGTAGCCCAGGCTGGTATGACCCTGACCTTGAGTAGCATCTTACCCTCACCAAGAATGATGCCACAGTATGAAGACAGGATGATCAATTTCAACAATTGGCTTAAGTATTGGTGTCATTCAAAGGGGATCCAATGCCTATCAGCTTGGGATGATATGCACGACAAGCCACGATGCTTTGCTAGGGACGGCTTGCACCTGTCACCCCTGGGCTTTCGGATATTGGCAAAGGCTCTTGCTACCCCCATAGTGCCTTTTTTAGGCAAGGCTCAAAAGACAAACCCACCTCCATAGGTATCACAAGAGGTAAGAAACTAAGAGTAATGCTACTCAACGCTAGAAGTCTAAACCTCAAGATGCACGCACTTTGAAACTCTCCTTAGCATGGAGAACATCGATATCTGTGCAGTAACAGAAACCTGGTTCAGGGGTCCCGAGCACCCCAGCACTACCAGGTTATACCTCATACCATGCTTTTCGCCCCAAAACTTGGACCGAACCACAAAAGGAGGGGGAGTATCGATATTCATCAAAGATACCCACACCTCCAGGTTGGTGGCAAAGCACGAAGCATCAGAGACTATCCATGTGCAACTAACAGTGGGTAAAACTGCCTTCCAGTTTATAGCCTGCTACAGACCACCCTCCCAAACCCAGGAACCCCACTCGGCCTTCCTGAGAAGACTGGAAAATATGAAGGTCTCTCCTAACACCATTATATTGGGCGACTTCAACTACCCAAACATAGACTGGGAGCATTACTCTAGCTCCAACACCCTTGCCCAAAGGTTCCTAGAATTCATAAACTCAAATGCTATGGAACAACTTGTTACCACTCCCACAAGAGGGGAAAACATACTGGACCTGATCATCACCAACATGGGGACTCTATGCTCCAGACTAGAAATGTATCCCTCACTGGTAAGATCAGACCATAAACTGATCTCACTGGATATTCACATCCTGACCCCACCCCCTGCCCAGAAAACCACAGTGAAAAACTTCTCTAAAGCAAATTTCACACTCCTCAAAACCAAGGTGGAATCCTTCAAAGCCCCCGGGCCTGTGGAAAATACGGCCCAGACCGCTGAATCCTTTATAAATGCATTCTATGAACACCTTCAGGACTGCATGGATCATGCAATCCCAAATAAAACCAAGACCCAATCCTCCAAAGGCAGACGACCTGTCTGGTGGACCCCAGCCATAAACAAACTATACAATAGGAGGAGGAAGCTACTACATGATAGAGCAAAATCCCAAAAAGGGAAGGCATCTCTGATCAGTATTAGCAAAAAACTAAGGGCACTCATAAAATCGTCAAAGGCCAGCTTCGAGAGAAAAATTGCACAGGACACTAAGGATAATCACAAGGCTTTCTTTAGTTATGTTAGGAACCTGGGTGGGAATTCCCAGATATGCTCAGAATTAGTCCAAAATGACAAAAATACACTGATCCCACAGACATTGCCAACATCCTAGCTGACAGGTTCAGCGCAAACTTCTCCCCATCAAAAGGGCAAATATCTATCCCAGCAGAGTGCTGCCCCCCTGACATCTCAGATGCTCAGGTGGGAGCCGCCCTCTCCAAAGCAAAAAACACAGCATCAATGGGACCAGACGGTGTCCCAGGCTGCGTCCTACATGAACTCCAAGAAGAGCTAAACCCAAACATAAAACTACTGTTCAATCTCAGCCTTACTACAGGATATGTACTCAAAGAGTGGCGTACAGCAACAGTGGTCCCTCTCCACAAAGGTGGTGCCTCAACGGACCTTGGAAACTATCGCCCCATAAGCCTGACTAGCTTGGTCTGCAAATCTATGGAAAGGATCATCATGGACCTCATAAATAAAGATATTGGGGACCTACAGACACTGGATCCTACCCAGTTTGGCTTTGTTAAGGGCAGATCCTGCCTCTTAAACCTGGTTAACTTCTTTGAAACAGTCACCAAGGCCATTGACGAAGGGAAGGTGGTCCACACAGCCTATCTGGACCTCGCAAAAGCCTTCGATACAATACCCCACTCGGGCATTATAGATAAGCTCACCAGCTTAAATATAAACCCCTATGTCACTAGATGGGTTGCAAACTGGCTCAAGGACAGAACCCACATGGTTAGAATTGCTGGAGCCATGTCAGACTCCAAACCATTTACAAGTGGCGTCCCACAAGGCTCAGTCCTGGGACCTCTCTTGTTTGGTATATATTTCTCGGAGGTACAGGCCAACACGGAAGGACTGTGGCTGACCAAGTTCGCAGATGACTGCAAACTGGGCGCCATAATCGACTCTCCAGCCGACACAAGCATCCTCCAAAAGGGCCTCGTAGAAACAGACAACTGGTGCCAGAGCCATGGCCTCAAGCTAAACGCCAAAAGTGTATAGTCATCCCTTTGGCAAAACAAAGTGCCCACAAATTACCACATAGGTGGTAATCCATTAAGTACAGAAGAAGTAATTAGGGACCTGGGGACCCAAGTTGATAGCAATCTCTCATTTGACAACCACGTGGCCAAAGTGGTTAGAAAAACATTTTATATAGCCCACCTAACCATGAAGGGATTCACATCTAGATTAGGGGAGGTCATCGTGCCTCTTTACTCATGCCTCATCAGGCCCATAATTGAGTACAATGCCCCTTTTGGGATGTACCTTACCAAACACCTGCAGCAACTGGAAAGACCCCAAAAGTACCTCACCAAGAGGATCAAAGGGCTCAAACAGATGCCATATGCTGCTGGTTAAAGAAACTCCAGCTCTACTCAGTGGCATACCGCCTGCTCAGAGGTGACCTGTGCCTGACGTATAAGGCCATGTCCAACCCGGAATTAAGGGACATGCTGCACCTCAAAAAATCCAAATCCCATCGAGCTACACGCTCGAGAGACTTGAACTTCAGCACTGAAATAAATAGGACATGCTGGAGGGACAGATTCATAACCCAGAGGCTCCCTTCATTCTGGAATAAAATCCCAGTCCAGGTTAGGCAGAGTCCCTCATTGACTCTTTTCAAGAGGAATCTTGATGAGTGGATGGGAGATCGTAGGTTTACTCCGGGTATCACTTCTGTGTCACTGTTAGACAGAGGCACAGTATACTAACCTCGAAAAAGGGCATAGCAAAATTAATTTAAAATGGGTGGCGAAAGCCAAACATACTCTGGCTAGGCTTATAAATGCCCTAGGGCAGATAGCCTAGTATGAACCTATGAATGAAGGATTGGTTCTTAGAGAGACTCTGTCCTGATGAAAAATGAGAAAAGGAGGTACTGCCATAAGTGCCTGTATCTCAGAGACTCTTCTTGCTGATGTGATTGCCAATAGGAAAACCGTTTTCCATGAGAGAAATTGCATTTCTGAAGTTGCTGCTGGTTCAAAGGGAGGAAGAGTTAATTTTTCCAAGAGGAAGTTGAGGTCCCATGCAGGTACTGGCTGTTTTCTGGGAGGTTTGATATTCTTTATCCCCCTTAGGATGTGAAAACACCGGTGGATCACAATTGTATTTTGCTGAGATTGCTGAGGCATGAATCTTTATGGAAGAATATGAGAGACAAGTATGAAACATTTCTGCCAAGTATTCCAATATCTGAGGTATACTCAATACTGTTGTATCCTGACCCCTGCTAGCATTCCAGATGATGAATCTCTTACACTTGGCTGAATAGGTTTTTCTGGTGGAAGGTCTGCGTGCTTCCAGTAAGATCTCTTGAACTTTTTTGGAAAGAGAGATATCGGAAGGAGCTTTGGTAACCTCCAGGCTGTCAAATGCAATGTTTTCAGGTTTTGATGAACCGTCCTGTAATTGTGTTGTGTTAGAAGTAGAGGCCCTAGGGGCAGAGGCCACAGTTTGGTCCGAGATATGCTCAACAGCAATGGGTACCAGTGCTGCCTTGGCCAGTGTGGAGCAATCAAAATTGCCTGTTGGTTGTTCTGCTTTGATCTTCAGTATCACCTTGGTCAGCAGTGGTAGAGGAGGAATTGCATAAATTGTTAGGGACTTCCAGCTGAAGGAGAGAGCATCCGTTTTCCAGGCTAAAGGATGGTGGGTCCTTGTACAGAACTGCTCCAGGTGATAGTTCATGTGAGAAGCAAAGAGATCTATGTCCGGTCTTCCCCATGTCCTTGTTATTTGTGAGAAAATGTGAGGATGCAGTATCCATTCGTGTGGATCCAAGAAATTTCTGCTCAGCTTGTCCGCCAGTACATTGTCCTTGCCTGGCACAAACCGGGATTGCAAATGTATCTTCATATTTAGGGATTTTTCCCAGAGGATCATTGTTAGTCTGCAGAGGGGATAAGAATGAGTGCCTCCCTGCTTGTTTATATACCACATAACCGTGGCGTTGTCTGTCCTTATTAGCAAATGTCCTTGTTGAAGTGATTTTTCGAAAGTCTTGATTGCATGTATCACTGCCAACATCTCTTTTTGGTTTATGTGCAGATGCCTTTCCCTTGGTGTCCATTGACCTTGAATGCATCTGCCCTCCATGTGCACCCCCCATCCATGGTCTGAGGCATCTGTTGTAATCATTTGACCTGCTTGAGGTTTGTTGAAAGACATGCCTTTGTTTAACTGACTTGCTTGAGCCCACCACAAAAATTCTCTTTGCAGACATGGAATGAGTGGGATTACGTCCTCTGGGCTTTGGCTGTGTTGGGACCATAAGCTTTTTAAGTACCATTGCAGCTTTCTCATATGAAGTCTTGCCAAAGGTATCAGAAGAATGCAAGATGCCATGAATCCCAGGGCCTGCAGGATTTTCCTTGCAGTCAGCTGGGAGAGCTTTGCTAGGCCTTTGAAGTACTCTGGTAACTGCTGTTGTGTTTCCTCTGTGAGATAAGCCATCTGTGTTTTTGTGTCCAGTTTGGCTCCTAGGAAAATAATCTGTTGGGATGGCAGTAGTCTTGATTTCTGAATGTTGACTGTGTATCCCAAGGCCTGTAGTAATTGAATGACATAGTCCAAGTTTGCTAACAAGGTTTGCTTGTTGTCTGCTTGTATGAGGCAGTCATCCAGGTAGGGGTATATTTGAATCCCCTGGAGTCTGCAGTGTGCCACTACTGATGCCAGGCATTTCGTGAACACTCTGGGCGCAGCAGTTAAGCCAAACGGCAATGCTGAGAATTGATAATGCTCTGACCCTGCAAGCAATCTGAGGTATCTTCTGCAGCTTTGTCTGATTGGGACATGCAGGTATGCCTCCTTGAGGTCCAGAGTGACCAGCCAAGACCCCTTGCCCAGCATGGGAAGGAGTTGCTGCAACGTCAGCATTTTGAACTTTGGCACAATGAGATAAGTATTTAGAGTAGACAAGCCCAGTATAGGTCTCCATTTGTTTTCCTTTCTTGGAACAAGGAACAGTCTTGAATAAAATCCCTGGCCTTGTTCCCGTGGAGGAACCTTTTCTATTGCATTTATGTTTAACAGCTTTGAAACTTGCATGAGTGCCTCTGCCCTTTGATGAAGTGGCAGGTTTGGCATGCCTTGTCTTATTGGTAAAGTATGGAAGTGGAATCTGTAACCTTTGTCTATTAAATCCAGAATCCAGTTGTCCTTGGTTAAGATATGCCAGTTTTTTGAGAATAAGGATAATTTTCCACCCAAAGGTGCTTCTCTTTGAGCCATTGCAGGTGGTATGAAAGTCAAGTCATTGTGGTTGTCCTTGTGGTGCAGCTGGACTGTCTGCGCCACTTCTTTGATTTGATGGTTGCCATTGGCGGCCCCTGTAGGAACCTCGGTATTGCCCTCTACCTCGGGCACGCCTGTTTTTTCCCCTTTGAAACATGTCAGTGTCTGGAAAGGACCAATTCTTTGAAGGCCAATTCCTGCTGAATCTGGGTGGCTGAACCTGGAGGAAATCTTTGTCTGTACTGATTTAGCTTTTTCCTCAATGGACTTCAACACATCTTGTGCATTAGCACCAAAAAGCTTCTGTTTTTCCAGAGGTGCATCAAGTAAAGTACAGTTTTGTACCTACCATAAATGTAGATGTTCGAAGATCCACATTGCTGCAGTCCTTACTTATGGGTAGTCCGCTGTCCTCGGTCGGCCCGAATACCAAAGTATTAGGCTGACGTCGGTCATGGGCGCTTAGATCTGACATCAGAGCGTCAGGGTATAAAGGCGCATGACCGACGTCATATCCTCAGTCTTTTCTTGCCCCAGATGTCAGAAGGCCAAAACAGAAAGGCCACAGCCAAAAACAGAATACCTCCCAAAAACATGCCCAACCACAACCATCACCTAAAGCATAGCACTACAGAGGGGAAGGAGGGAGGGTAAATTGGACTGCAGCAATGTGGATCTTCGAACATCTACATTTATGGTAGGTACAAAACTGTACTATGTTCTTCATCTCACATTGCTGCAGTCCTTACTTATGGGTAGAATCCCAAAGCAACGGGAAAGGGAGGATGGCAAAAATCATAAAGCATTAGGGGCCGCTAAAATGCCCTGTAAAATTGCAGTGGCAAATCCAGCCCTAGACTTAGAATAAAGAGGAAGGTGGTAATGTTTAGAAAAGGTATGCACTGAACTCCAAGTAGCTGCCTCCAAAATGTCTTTTGTAGCTACCCCCCTTATAAAGGCCGTAGAAGTAGCAGTAGCCCTAGTGGAATAAGGCCTGATTCCAGCAGGAATCTCCTTACCATGATGGGAATAACAGGAAGAAATACAAAACCCAATCCATTTAGAAATAGTTTGTTTTGAAACAGGTTTACCCTGTGAACCCAAAGCAAAAGAAACAAACAATTGCTGAGACTGTCTGAACTCCTTGGTTCTGCTCAAATAATAACGCAACTGCCTGTGAATATCCAAAGTATGCAAAATTTTCTCCCCTTTACTTTGGGGGTTTGCATAAAAAGTAGGCAAATGAATAGTTTGATTTAAGGCCACACTAGAAACCACTTTAGGCATAAAGGAAGGATTAGTACGCAAAGATACCCTATCCTTATGAAAAAATCAGGAAAGGCTCCACTGCCATGAGGGCCTGTAATTCAGAAACCCTTCTTGCAGAGGTAATGGCCAACAAAAAAGCAGTTTTCCATGATAAATACTTTAACTCGGCAGTAGCTGCAGGCTCAAAAGGTTGTAGAGTAAGTTTTTCCAACACAAAATTGAGATCCCAAGCAGGAGTAGGAGCTCTACGTGGGGGCCTTATATTCTTTGCCCCTCTAAGAAATTGCTTAAACCAAGGATGAGAGAATAAAGGAGGGTCACAATCATAGTGAGCAGAAATGGCTGCAGCATGGACCTTTATTGAGGAGAAAGACAAACCCTTGTCCAATAATTCAGTAAGATATTGAAGAGCAACACTTAAATCAGGTTTGGAGACATCAAAGTCCTTTCCTTTGCTCCAAATAAAAAATCTCCTCCATTTATCAGCGTAAACTTTCCTGGTACTAGGCCTCCTGGCCTCCAAAATAACATTCAAAACTTGTTGTGGAAGCTGAGACCCTCCAGGGTCTAAAACAGACTATGCCAGGCTGTTAGATGCAGAGACTGAATCTTGACATTGAGGAAGTGACTGTCCTCTTGTGACAAAAGGTGCGGAATCAAAGGCAGAGGCCACGGAGATTCTCGTACTAAACTCCTCAGTAGTGGGTACCAGTGTTGTCGAGGCCAATCCGGTGCTATCAAAATCATGGTTGGCTTGTCTTGTCTGGCCTTCAAAAGTACCTTGGGAAGAAGAGGCAGAGGTGGAAAGGCATAAACATGCAGATTGTTCCAACTGAAAGATAGAGCGTCCACCTTCCAAGCTGTGTGATGAAACATTTTTGTGCAAAACCTTGGCAACTGGTAATTTAGTGGAGAAGCGAACAGATCTATGTCTGGAGTTCCCCATAACACTGTCAACTGTTGAAATACATGAGGATCCAATTTCCACTCGTGAGGATCCACTATTTGTCTGCTCAATACATCTGCTAAGGAGTTCTGTGCTCCTGGTAGAAACCTTGCCTGAAGATTGAGGTGTAGATTGAGAGCAGTTTCCCACAGAATCATCGCTTGCCTGCAAAGAGGGTAAGAATGTGTTCCCCCCTGCTTGTTGATGTACCACATGACAGTAGTGTTGTCTGTTTGAATCAACACCTGCCCTGGACGAAGTAAATCTTTGAAAGCCATCAATGCAAACTGGACTGCTAACATTTCCTTCAAGTTGATATGCAAATGTTGGAGTTTGACAGGCCACGTGTTTTGCACCCATTTTCCATTGAGGTGTGCTCCCAAGCCTTGTCCGAGGCATCTGTCGTTAGAATCTGACTCGCCTCTGGCCGGGTCACAGAGAGTCCCTTGTTTAGGTGACATTCCTGAGCCCACCACAAAAACTCCTTCTGAATGCAAGGTATTATCTGAATGACAGTGTCTAGATCTTGGCAGTGCTGGGTCCACACATTTTTGAGATACCATTGAAGCTTCCTCATATGCAATTTGGCATTGGGAAGCACCAGAATACAAGATGCCATGAACCCCAAGGCTTGAAGGACTGTCCTTGCAGTCAGCCTGGACCGTAGAGACATTTGCTGGAAATAAAGAGAAAGGCTTCTTTGTTTGTCCGGGGTCAAAAAAGCCATCTGGGAAGCTGTATTCAGTCTCACACCCAGAAAGCACATGTCCTGAGAGGGTACTAGACTGGACTTTGTTTCGTTCACAGAATACCCTAGGCATCTTAACACTGCCATCACATACTGTAGATGATGAAGAAGTTCGTCCTTTTCTTGTGCAATAATCAGACAGTCGTCCAAATAAGGATAAATCTGTTTTCCTCTTAGTCTGAAAAATGCTATCACTGGAGCCAGAACCTTTGTGAACACTCTGGGCGCAGTAGATAAGCCAAAGGGCAATGCAGAGAACTGATAATGTAAATTTCCAGCCCGAAAACGCAGGTACCTCCTGCAACTGGGCCTGATAGGAACATGAAGGTAAGCCTCTTTGAGATCCAGAGTAACCATCCAGTGATCTTTTCCTAACAGAGGCAAAAGCTGTTGTAAAGTCAGCATCTTGAACTTTAGAATGTCCAGATAAGTGTTGAGGATAGATAAATCCAAAATTGGTCTCCACGTGTTTCCTTTCTTTGGAACTAGAAACAGGCGAGAATAAAATCCTTGGCCCACTTCTGACAGAGGAACTGGCTGTATAGCTCCTATTTGAAGAAGTAAAGAAATTTGTCTGTGAGCCTCTATCCTTTGCCGAGGAGGGACGTCTGGCATGCCTTTGAAAGGAGGCATGGTATGGAAATAGAACTTGTAACCTCGGTTTATAATGTCCAATACCCATTTGTCCTGGGTGACTAAATGCCAATTTTGCTTGAAAAGAGCCAACTTTCCTCCCAAAGGAGCTGCCAGGCAAGAGGAATCTGGCAGCTGAAAATGCAGGTCATTGGGCCTGTTTACGAAAGGACTGGCCCCTGCCCTCACCAGCAGATTGAGCAGGCGAACTCCATTGTCTCGGCTTGAAGGTACTCTGAGCTCTGCCCCTACCACGCCTAGATCTGCCCCTAGACTGAGAATCAGAAGAAGGGTACGTCCACCCCTTAGTAGGCCAATTTCTACTAAACTTTGGAGGTTGTACCTGCAAAAAACTTTAACAGTCTGCATAGACTTAGCCTTGTCTTCCATTTTCTTTAAGACTGACTCCACAGGAGGACCAAACAAAACTTCAGACTGCAAAGGGGCATCCAGAATTCTAGACTTAACATGCTCAGACAAATTCTGATCCTTAAGCCAGGCATGCCTACGAATAACTGAACCAGTGGCAGCCACCCTAGAAGAAGCCTGTAAAGCATCAAAACCACATTGCAAAGAGTGCTTACCCACCTGTTCAGAAACATGCACTAAATCCTGCAATTCTTTACACTCTATGCCCTCTGCCAAAGCATTCACTTTAGATCTTAGCTGAGAAAGGAGGAAATTCTGATACTTCAACATATGAAACTGGCAGTTCAAAGCTCTCATTGCTAAAGTAGAAGAGGTATACACCTTCTTACCCCATCTATCCAAAGCTCTAGCTTCCTTATCCAGAGGAACCAGATTCTTAACAACAGAGGCTCTAACACCCTTAGGCCCCTGACTAATAGTTTCTGGGTACGCTCTAGGACTCTCATACAGATATTTATGAGCCTCAGGCACCCTGTAATACCTGTCCGGTTTAACTGGGGCAGGAGGCACAGAATCTGGATTAAGGGAAGCTTCCGAGAAAACATCTGAAACAACATCCAAAACCGGAGGTATAGCTAAGGGTCTATGCTGTGGTAAAAACAAGAACTCCCTAAGCCTCTTCCGGGAATCAGAGTAATCCTGTCCCTCCCACTTAAAATGCTCCCTCATGGAATGGAGAGTTTCTGAAAATGAAAAATCCTCTGGAGGAGAAGCAGAAGGAGTGGAATCCTCTGCATCAGAATCAGAATAAGGAGGGAAATTTTGAATGTCCTCAGTAGAAGACTCTGAATCATCTGAGGCCTGCTCCAAACTTTCCAACTCTGGCTCCATTCTGGGCCTCTTATCAGGAGGGGGCATAGAACCTCTAATTAAAGTAATCAAATCCTCTGCCATTTTAAGCATGTGCTTTTTAGGCACAGACCCTGAAGAACCAGAACTGACACCAGAGGAAGGCAAAACAGACCTGCCCTTAGAAGGAGCCTTAGAAACAGTAGCAGAAGGCCTAACCACCTTAGGCATAGAAGGGAGAATAGTAACCTGAGAGGCCCCTTCAGCCTGGCCTGCCTCCTGAGAGGCCACATCTTGTAAAATCAAAGTTTCCCCCTGGGACTCAACAGAAACTTCAGCCGGATCCACCTGTTCAGCTGTAGCTTCTAAAGGTCCGGCGTCCGAAATGGACGAATCATCCTGCCTAGGCTTTAAAGATTTGTCTTTGCGCTTCTTAGTAGAAGCAGGCGTCGGAACATCCGACGGCATATTATAGTTACACCTCTTGTCAAAGACTAACCTAGCGCAATCTAACCTCCGTTTAATAGTGCGCTTATTAAACCTAGCACAAAAACGACACCCGACTACGTCGTGCTCCGGTCCCAAACAAGGAATACAAAGCGAGTGGTAATCCCTATGCGGTATCGGTTTCCCACAAGAAATACAATTATTCACTTTTTCTGACATCCGGTAAGTAACTGAGGCAAGAAAAAACAAAAATATTCCCCAACGGGGTACTTAGCCCAACTTGGTATCGGTCTGAAACTCCGAAAACGAAAAATTTCAGAACGCCGAACGGCACTTGCAACTCTGCTTCTGCATCGGACCATGCGGCAAAAAAGACTGAGGATATGACGTCGGTCATGCGCCTGTATACCCTGACGCTCTGATGTCAGATCTAGGCGCCCATGACCGACGTCAGCCTAATACTTTGGTATTCGGGCCGACCGAGGACAGCGGACTACCCATAAGTAAGGACTGCAGCAATGTGAGATGAAGAACATCTTTACTTTAACATGGTCTGGCAGTGGCTGTTCTTTTACCCAAGCATGTCTACGTATAACAGCTCCAGTCATAGCTGCCCTACATGAAGCCTCCAGTGCATCATAACCACACTGAAAAAAATGATTGTTAACCTGCTGAGAGTTGTGTACTAGATCCTGCAATGCCTTAATATCAGTAGGCTCAGGGGAGGCTAGCTTTTTCTGTAAGTCATCCAGTAAAAAATCCTGGTACTGAAACATATGAAAAAGGCAGTTAAGTGACCTCATGGCCAGGGTGGTAGAGGTATAAACTTTTTTACCCCATCTCTCCAGGGACCTAGCTTCCCTATCCGCTGGCAGTGGATTCTTGGCTGTGGAAGTAGCCACTCCCTTGGGGCCCCGTGAAATAGTTTCTAGATCCACAGAATGGGCCTTAAAGAGATGCTTGTGGGTGTCAGGGACCCTATAATATCTGTCTGGCTTGACAGGAGCAGGAGGGAGAGAATCAGGGTTAGCACTGGAGTCGGAGAAAACATCATCCAGGACATCCATAACTGGAGGGATAGCTAAAGGTCTGTGCTGGGGAAGCTTGAGGAAGGTACGTAGCCTTTTCCTGGAATCAGAGAATTCCTGACCTTGCCACTTAAAATGCTCCCTCATAGAGTGTAAGACTTCACCGAACGAAAAATCCTCTGGAGGAGAGGCAGAGGGAATTGATTCCTCAGCATCAGAGTCCTCATAGGCCTGGAAGGATTCTTCTTGGGTATCTGAATGCTCAGAATCCCCAGAGGCTTCATCTGAAGAGAGGTTGTCGGCCTGCTCAGTTCTGGGCCTTTTCTCTGCAGGCGGCTGAGAACCTCTGTCTGGATGAGGCTGAGACCCCCTAATAAGAGAAATAAGATCTGCAGCAAGAGACATGATCCGTTTATCAGTAGAAGGGGCCTGGGCAGTAGCTTTAGGATGGGCCTTGGCCTGGCTGGCGGCCTTAGCACGTGCAAAGGCCTTGATGGACATGGATACAGGAGGTCTAGCTGCCCCACGTGCAGGAGTAACCTTGCCCACAGGAATGGTGTCGGATAGATCCAGAACCTCGGTTTCTGGAGGAAAGTCAACAACCGGCACCGGTGTAGACTCAGAGACCGAAGGACGAGTTAACGCTGTGTCGTCGGCCTGGAGTGGTTGAATTACTGCTTCCGAAAGGACCGAAGCACTCGCGGAGGGTTTAGGAGGAGTATCGGTGGAGGACGTGGGCCAAGGATGTCGGTCCTGGTCATTACGTATTTTGGAAGATTGAGTTGTCGGTTGATCAGATGGCATGATATAAGCGAAAGAATCGCCGAAAAAGTCCTCGGCAAATTCTGCCCGGCGCCTGAGAGTGCGCTTATTAAAGCCAGCACAGGCCGAGACGTCGTAGTCTGGGCCCAGGCAAGGAAGGCAGTAAGAATGGAAGTCCTTATGAGGTATTTGTTTATCACAAGACAAACAATTAACTTTCTCAATTTGTTCTGACATCGGCTGAGGCAAGAAAAAATGTTCCCCAACGGGGTACTTAGCTTTTAGATGACTTCGGTACTGAAAACACAGGAGCTGACCGACCGGCACTTGCGAACTGCTTCTGCTTCGGGCACCGCGCGGCAAGAAAGACTGAAGATGGCGTCGGCCGATGCCTTTATACTCCAGCCGTTCTGACGTCGGAGAGGAGGCGACACCAGCCGACGCTGGACCCAGACTTTGGAATCCGGCCGACCGAGGGCTGCTTGAGGCAGGACAACCCATATGTTATGACTGCAGTTGCATTCTTGAAGGACATCATCCAGACTCCACTGGTCCTCTGCAGTTAATCTCCAAACTTGGGCAAACTTAAATACCCTCTTTCCCACATGCAATCCTGTGGGAATCCCTTTGATACTTGCCACTTGAGAGGTATGGCAGAGGAACCCAGTGGAATCAAAGTACAGTTGTGTAAACTGAAAATAAATGTAGGTGTTAGAGTGTATTCACTGTTGCAGTCATCACACTTGGTTTACCCTGCCAGGGGTAGCCCTCAGTCGGCCCGAATACCAGAGGATTAGTATTCCTGCATCGGTTGCTGTCGCTCCAGGACTGACGTCAGGTCGTCAGTGGTATAAAATCAGGCAGCCAATGCCATTACATCATTTTTTCTTTCCCCAAATGTCAGGAGCCCTCAAATAGGGAGCTAGGATATGGTGGAAGAAAACCAGCAGTAGAAAGTAAATACCAAAACTTCCTGTAAGGAGTGAAGAGAGAGAGACACAAGGAGAATGGAGGGTGGGAAACTCTAACATCTACATTTATGGTAAGCATACACAACTGTAACATGTTCTTCGTGTTTCACTGTTGCAGTCATCACACTTGGGTTGATTCCCAAAGCTGAAGAAAATGGTGGAGGCAGTCAAGAAGACTGGGGGCTGGCTAGGATGCCCTACAAAGACTGCTGTTGCAAAGCCTGCCCTGGATTTGGAGAAGATAGACAGGTGGTAATGCTTGGTGACGGTATGAACTGAACTCCACGTTGCAGTCTCCAGGATGTCCCTGGTAGGGACCCCTGTGAGAAAAGTTGCAGAGGTGGATGTTGCCCTGGTGGAATGCGTCCTGACCCCCTTAGGGGAAGGTTTCCCGTGGATTTTGTAGCAGAAATGGATAGTGTGTTATCCATTTGGAAATTGTTTGGATATGGCCTTGCCCTCTGCCCCTGCTGCAAAGCTGACTAGCAATTGGTCAGTTTTTCTAAAATATTTAGTCTTACTCCAGGTAGAATCTGAGATGTCTGTGCACATCTAAAAAAATGTAGAATCCTTTCCCCCTTGTTTTTTCGCTTGGGGAAAAAAGTGGGCAAATGAATTGATTGGTTGAAAGTCACACTGGACACCACTTTAGGCATGAAAGTTGGGTTAGTCATGAGGGAGACCCTGTCAGCATGAAAAATGATAAAGGGCTCCACAACCATGAGTGCTTGTAGCTCTGAAACTCTTCTAGCTGAGGTGATGGCCAGAAGCAAGGCTGTTTTCCAAGAGAGGAATTTTAACTCTGCTCAAGCTGCAGGCTCAAAGGGGGGGGGGTAGGATGAGCTATTCCAATACAAAGTTAAGGTCTCAAGCTGGGGTAGGAGCTCTTCTGGGTGGCCTTAAATTCTCAGCCCCTCTTAGGAACTGTTTGATGAGAGGGTGAGAAAAAAGGTGGTGCTGTGCTGTAATGAGCAGAGATGGCAAAGGAATTAATTTTAATAGAAAAGAAGGATAGGCCCTTATGTAGCAGGTTTGATAAGTAGTCCAGGAAGAGAGATAGGGAGGGCTGTGCTGTTTCAGCTCCTTTAGCCTGGATCCAGGTGCAGTACCTTTTCCACTTGTCAGCATAGGATTTTCTAGTGCTCGGCAGCTTGCCTCCCATATAAAATCCAGGACTTGCTTGCATAGGCTGGGAACTGGAGGCGAGATCAGGGAATATGCCAGGCTGCCAGGTTCAGGGTCTGCAGATGTGGATGCATGTGCAGATGTGGATACATGAATTCTCCATTCTGCTGGGTCAGGAGATTTGGGATCTGAAGTAGGTGCCATGATGGCAGGGGTGACAGACTGCGCAGCAGTGGGTACCAGTGCTGGCGGGGCCAGTCGGGGCAATCAAGATTACTCTCGGTTTTTCCTCCCTTATTTTTAGTAGTACCCTTAAAAGTTGAGATAGAAGAGGAAATGCATAGATCAAGAGGTTTATCCACTGGAAGGATAAGGCATCCACTTTTCAGGCCTTGCTGTGAGGTTCCTTGGTGCATAATTTGCTGAGCTGGTGATTATTGTGGGAGGCAAAGAGGTTCACCTTCGGGGTGCCTCATTTCTGGGTAACCAGGTTGAAGCTGCTGTGGTGTAGCTGCCACTCGTGTGGGTCTAGGAGATTTCTGCTTAGGGTGTCTGCCAAAGAGTTTTGGGAGCCTGGCAGGAATTGTGCTTAGAAGCCATGATGCAAAGGGTCATGGTGAGCCTGCTGAGGGACTAAAAGCGAGTTCCTTCCTGCTTTTTGATGTACCACATCACTGTGGTGTTGTCTGTCTGGATTACTAGAGGCCCCGGGGATAGTAGGGGTCTGAAAACTGTCAGAGCATGCTGAACAGCTAGCATCTCTTTTTGGTTGATGTGCAGATGTATTTGGGTTGAGCTCCAATGGCCCTTAATGCATCTGCCGTCCAGGTGTGCATCCCAGGCATAATCTGATGCGTCGATGGTTAGGGTCTGGGCGGCATGAGGTTCTGAGAAGCGAAGACCCTTGTTGTGGTTGCACGCTGCTGCACACCAAAGAAAATCTTTAGACAGGGTATCATAGGTATGATAGTTTCCAGGTCCTGAGGATCTTCACACCAAATGCTTTTTAGGTACCACTGAAGTTTCCTCATATGCAGTTTGGTATATGGAATAAGTAGAACGCAGGATGCCATGAACCCTGGAACTTGCAGGATTTTCCTTGTAGATAAAGTACAGCTGTGTACACTTAACATAAATGCTGATGTTAGAGTGCATTCACTGTTGGAGTAATCACACTTTGGTTATCTGCCTGCAGGTAGCCCTCAGTCGGCCTGATTATCAAAGTATTGGGTCCTGCGTAGGTTGCCGTCTCATCTTCCATGACGTCAGGTAGTCAGGGGTATAAAGCATGCAGCCGATGCCATTACATCAGTTTTTCTTACTCCAGATGCCAGGCGCCCCCATAATGGGAAGCAATTATATACAAGGTTACACCTCCAACAAAAAAGAAAATACATAAAAAAGCTTTAAGCATAGTAAACAAGAATAGAGGTATAGTCAATAGAAATCAGGGGGCTGGAGGGAGGGTAAAGTACAGTTTTGTACCTACCATAAATGTAGATGTCCGAACTGGATAGCATCTGCAGTCATAACAAATGGGTTGTCCTGTCGTCAGGCAGCCCTTCGGTCGGCCGGATTCCAAAGTCCGGGTCCGGCTTCGGCTGATGTCGCACTTCACCCGACGTCATCTCTGCTGGTCTTCGGGTATAAAGGCATCAGCCGACACCATTTTCCTCAGTGTTTCTTGCCCCAGATGCCAATTGCCCTCTTGGAAAGCTAAAATTTTGGATAAATGCCAATGTTTCCAAAATAGTAGAAGGCAAACACAAAAAATAAACATGTATGTACATATATACAAACAAATACACCATAAGAGACCCCCCCCCCCCCAGCTAGCTATAAGGAGGGTAAATACCCTAGGAGTACCGCGGAGGGGAAGGAGGGAGGGTAATCCTGACTGCAGATGCTATCCAGTTCGGACATCTACATTTATGGTAGGTACAAAACTGTACTATGTCCTTCATGGATGCATCTGCAGTCATAACAAATGGGTAGAATACCATAGCCAACTAGGGGAGGAGGAATAATAATTATGGTGTAGTCAGGATCCCTTGCAGTACAGCAGTGGCAAACACTGCTCGGGATCTAGAGTATAGAGGTAAATTATAATGCTTGGCAAATGTATGCACGGAGGTCCAAGTAGCCGCCTCAATAATGTCCTTGGTTGCCACTCCTCTTAAGAAAGCTGTGGTAGTGGCTGTAGCCCTTGTAGAATGAGGTCTTATGTTCTGTGGAATTGGTTTTCCATGGTAAGAGTAACAGAATCTTATGCAATTTCCTATCCATTTGGAGATTGTCTGTTTGGAAATTGCTTTTCCTTCCCTTCCTGTTGCATAGGCTACAAAAAGCTGGTCAGTTTTTCTGTTAGCTTTGGTTCTGTCCAGGTAGTAGCGTAACTGTCTATGTACATCCAAGGTATGCATTATTCTTTCACCTCTGTTTTGTGGATTGGGAAAGAAGGTAGGTAGGTGGATTGCCTGGTTTAAAGACACTCTGGATACCACCTTAGGCATAAATGTAGATTAGTTCTCATGGACACCCTATCTTGATGGAAGATTAGGAAGGGTTGCACTGCCATTAAGGCCTGTAGTTCCGAAACCCTTCTTACTGAACTAATAGCCAGTAGGAAAGCAGTTTTCCATGACAGGTGTTGTAGGTCTGCTGTTGCTGCTGGTTCAAACGGAGGGAGTGTCAATTTTTCTAGTACAAAATTCAAGTCCCATGCTGGTAATGGTGGTTTCCTAGGAGGTTTTACATTCTTGATCCCTCTGAGGAACTGCCTGAGTAGAGGATGTGAAAAGACAGGAGGATCAAAGCTGTATTCTGCTGAAATAGCTGATGCATGTATCTTGATGGAGGAATAGGACAGGCCTGTATGTAGAAGCTCTGCCAAGTACTCCAGAATGTTAGCAATATCTATGTTCGACACATCTTTTCCTCTTTCAGTACTCCAAATGACGAACCTTTTCCATTTTCCTGCATAGTTCCTTCTTGTTGAAGGTCTGCGGGCTTCAAGGATAATGTCTTTAACCCTTTGTGACAGGTCTGGGTTAGTTACTGCTATATGATGTTCCAGGCAGTCAGCTGCAAGGTCTTTAGGTTTGGATGTATGATGTTGTAGTTGTTCTGAGTTAACATCAGAGGCATCAGGGGTATTGACCACATTTTCTCCCGAGACATGGTCCTCAGTAATGGGTACCAGTGTTGTCTTGGCCAGTTCGGCGCTATCAGAATTATCCTTGGACGTTCCTCTTTGATTTTCAGTAGTACCTTGTATATCAAGGGAAGAGGTGGGAATGCATATGCTGTCAGGCCTTTCCAGCTGAAGGATAGAGAGTCCACCTTCCATGCAAGTGGGTGGAATGTCCTTGTGCAGAATTTTTTGAGCTGGTGATTTTGTGGGGAAGCGAATAGGTCTATTTGTGGCATTCCCCATTTCTTTGTGATGGTCTTGAAGATGTCCGGGTGTAGCATCCATTCGTGAGCATCCGAGGTGGTTCTGCTTAAAATGTCTGCTAGGGTGTTTTCTTTTCCCGGTACAAATATTGCCTGTAACTGGATGTTGTAGCTTAGAGCCAGATTCCAAAGGTCCAAAGTCATCCTGCATAGGGGGTAAGAGTGAGTGCCTCCCTGCTTGTTGATGTACCACATGACTGTGGTGTTGTCTGTCCTTATCAAATGACCTTCTTTGAGGAATGGTCTGAATTTTAGGATTGCCAGTTTTACTGCCAGCATTTCTTTTTGGTTTATGTGCAGGTGCAGCTGGTCCTGAGTCCACAGTCCTTGTACGCATTTGTCCATCATGTGTGCCCCCCATCCTAGGTCTGAGGCATCCGTTGTGATGGTTTGGTTTGCTCGAAAGTTGTGGAAGGGTAAGCCTGTTTGACTGGCATGCCCGAGCCCACCATAGAAACTCCTGTTTTAAGCGTGGGATTAGTGGTATTTCTGTTTCTAAGCTGTGCCTGTGTTGAGACCATAAATTCTTTAGGTACCACTGTAACTTTCTCATATGCAGTCTGGCATGTGGGACCAAGATTATGCATGATGCCATGAAGCCCAAGGCCTGCAGAACTTTTCTCGCTGTTAGTTTGTTCTGCTTTGTTAATGCCAAGAAGTAAAGAGGGAGTTCTTTTTGTTTTTCTGCAGTTAGGAATGCCATCTGTTTTACTGTGTCCAATTCCGCGCCCAAGAAAGTTCTTGTCTGGAATGGTG
Source organism: Protopterus annectens (assembly GCF_019279795.1). NCBI lineage: Eukaryota > Metazoa > Chordata > Ceratodontiformes > Protopteridae > Protopterus > Protopterus annectens. Next base: position 1,747,014,171 of record NC_056735.1, read on the forward strand.
TCAGCCTTGACTTTTGTAAATTGACTGTGTATCCCAGGGCTTGAAGCAAGTAAATGACCCTTTGTAAATGTGTTGTCAGCTTGCTTTTGTTGTCCGCTTGTAACAGGCAGTCGTCCAGGTATGGATAAATTTGGATTCCCTGTACTCTGCAGTGAGCGTTTACTGATGCCAGGCATTTTGTGAATACTCTGGGCGCAGTAGATAAGCCAAAGGGCAATGCTGAGAATTGATAATGCTCTGATCCTGCAAGAAATCTGAGGTATCTTCTGCAATTTGGTCGAATGGGGACGTGCAGGTATGCCTCCTTGAGATCTAGAGTTACCAGCCGACACTCCTTGCCCAGCATGGGAAGAAGTTGCTGTAGGGTCAGCATTTTGAATTTTGGGACAATGATGTATGCGTTTAAGATGGACAGGTCGATAATAGGTCTCCAGTTTTTCTCTTTTCTTGGTACTAGGAATAGTCTGGAGTAGAATCCTTTGCCCTGTTCTGTTAGTGGTACCCTTTCCACAGCTCTCATCTTTATTAATTCCGCTATCTGATGCAGGGCTTCTAATTTTTGATTTGGGGGCAGGTTTGGCATTCCTCTTTTTACTGGTAAAGTGTGGAAGTGGAACCGGTAGCCTTGGTCTATGGTTTGCAAAATCCACTTGTCTTTTGTAATATAGTGCCAATTTTTCGAGAATAAGGCTAACTTTCCGCCTAATGGTGCTGCTATTTGCTCCCTGGTAGGCGGAGTCAGATTCAAGTCACTGTGATTGTCCTGTTGCAGTGGCAGTGGTTGTGTCTGTGCCTCGGTTATTGCCTTGCCAATGTCGTCCTCTGTAGGCACCTCCTCTGGATTGATTTCTGCCCCTCGAGCGTCTGTTCCTGCCCCTTTGTGACCTTGTGGAGTCAGGAAAGGACCAATTTTTGGCAGGCCAGTTCCTGCTAAATCTTGGGGGCTGAACCTGTAGGAAATCTTTGACTGTTTGTACAGATTTTGCCTTCTCTTCCATTTTCTTCATTACCTGCTGGGCAGGTTCCCAAATAGACTGGCCTTATCCATAGGAGCATCCAATAGCTTAGCTTTAACATGATCCGGCAAGACCTGTTCTTTCAACCATGCATGCCTTCTTCTAACTGTGCCAGTCATGGCTGATCTAAATGAAGCCTCCAGTGCATCATAGCCACATTTTAAAGAATGGTTACTAACCTGTTGGATGTTATTCACCATTTCTAATACATATTTCTTATCTAAAGATTCATCAGAGGACAGCTTTTTAATTAACTGATCAAGCATAAACTCTTGGTATTGGATCATGTGAAACTGACAGTTTAAAGCTCTAGCTGAGAGAGTAGCAGAGGTGTAGACTTTTTTCCCCCATCTCTCTAATGACCTGGATTCCCTTTCAGAGGGAATAGGGTTTTTTGCTGTGGTCGAGGCTACTGCCTTAGGCCCCTGGGATATGGTTTCGGGGTCTGCAAGAGGGGCCTTGTATAGGTGGTGATGAGTGTCTGGCACCCTGTAAAATCTATCTGGTTTGGCAGGGGCTGGAGGTAAAGAATCAGGTGCAGTGCAGACATCATTGAATGTGTCGTCCACAACAGATAGGACAGGAGGTATAGCTAAGGGCCTATGCTGTGGTAAGTGCAGAAAAGTCCTAAGCCTTTTTCTTGAATCTGAGAAATCTTGTCCCTGCCATTGGAATTGTTCTCTCATGGCATGTAAGGTTTCCCCAAAGGAGAATTCCTCTGGTGGAGAGGCAGCCGGAATGGATTCTTCAGCATCTGAATCTTCATAATTGGAGAAAGGAGCCTCTGGCTGGTCTGTAATGTCTGAGTCATCCACAGAATCAGAGGACACAGGCTCGGGGGGCTCTGCTCTAGGTCTCTTTTCTGGGGGCTGAGAGGCCCTGTCTGGGTGAGATTGGGATCCCCTAATTAAGGATATTAAATCTTCTGCCAGAGTAAGCATTTGTGAACTAGAAGTGGGCCTGAGTGAGGGTGGTTTAACAGGCACTGATTTAGCTGATTTGGCTGCTTTAGCCCTGGCAAAGGCATTAATAGACATGGCTGCAGGAGGCCTAGCAGCACCACGTGCTGGGGTAGAGATATCCAAGGGGATGGTGTCTGATAGATCAGTAGGATCCACAGTTGTAGGCAAAATTTCTGAGGCTAGTTCAGGTAAGGTAGCAGGGGCCTCAGTAGTAGTCGTGGATTCGGCTGTAGATTGACCAGTTTTCTCGGTTTCAGCGAAACCGAGACACTCGCTTGCTTAACCGTGGTTTCGCCGAAACCGCGGACCGCGAGTGTCGGTCTTTTCTTTGCATTTTTAACAATTTGGGTAGTCGGAGGATCCGGCGGCATAATGTACGCAAAATCTGAGCGAAAAACTGTTCAGCAAACTCCGACCGACGCCTAAGCGTTCGTCGGTTGAAGGAAGCACAGGCCGAACAGGCTGCTACGTCGTGGTCTGGGCCTAAGCAAGGCAAACAGTAAGAGTGGAAATCTTTATGAGGTATTTGTTTCCCACAAGTTAAACAGTTATTGACTTTTTCTGACATCGGCTGAGGCAAGAAAGAGTCCCCAACGGGTACTTAGCTTTTTAGAAGTCTTTGAAGTAGTATTCGGTAGTAGTAATCTCTGGATCTGACCGACCGGCACTTGCGAACAGCTTCTGCTTCGGGTGCCACGCGGCAAAAAAGACTGAGGAAAATGGCGTCGGCTGATGCCTTTATACCCGAAGACCAGCAGAGATGACGTCGGGTGAAGTGCGACATCAGCCGAAGCCGGACCCGAACTTTGGAATCCGGCCGACCGAAGGACTGCCTGACGACAGGACAACCCATTTGTTATGACTGCAGATGCATCCATGAAGGACATCCAGGACTGCATCAGTGAATGCACTCTAACATCTACATTTATGGTAAGTGCACACAACTGTACTATGTTCATGTTTCACTGTTGCAGTCATCACATTTGGGTAGCTTCCCAAAGCTAAGGATGGGAGGAGGTAATTAGATAGCATTAGGAGCAGCTATAAGGCCCTGCAAGACTGCAGTGACAAAGCCAGCTCTGGATTTAGAAAAAATTGGCAAGTGGTAGTGCGTGGTTAAGGTATGTACAGAACTCCAGGTAGCAGCTTCTAGGATGTCCCTGGTAAGGACACCTCTGAGAAAGGCTGTAGAGGTAGATGCAGCCCTGGTTGAATGTGGTCTTATCCCCTGCGAGGTAGGATTTTCCATGGTGCTTATAGCAGGAAAAGAATGCAATGGCCTATCCAATTAGAGATGGTTTGCTTTGAAAAAGCCTTCCCCTCTGCCCATGCAGCAAATGCAACCAGCAACTGTTGAGATTTCCTGAGAAGTTTAGTCCTGTTTAAGTAAAATCTAAGTTGTCTGTGCACGTCCAGGGAGTGCAATATTCGTACCCCTTTGCTCTGTAGATTAGAAAAGAAGGTTGGCAAATGAATGGACTGATTAAGGGCCTCACTGGATACCAGCTTGGGCATAAAGGAGGGATTGTTCCTGAGGGACTCCCTGTCCGCATGAAAAATGATGAGTTTCCACAGCCATGAGGGCCTGTAATTCAGACACCCTTCTTGCTGAAGTGATGGCTAGAAAGAAGGCTGTTTTCCAAGACAGGAATTTCAACTCTGCATTTGCAGCTGGCTCGAAGGGAGGTAGAGTGAGTTTTCCAATACAAAGTTAAGGTCCCAGGCTGGAGTAGGGGCTCTCCTGGGTGGTCTTAAGTTTTTGGCCCCACTGAGGAATTGGTTCAGCAGTGGATGAGAGAAGAGGGGTGGTTCTGTATTGTAATGAGCTGAAATGACTGAGGCATGAATTTTGATGGAGGAAAAGGTAAGGCCCTTGTGAAGCATCTCAGTTAAGTACTGAAGAATCTGAGGAAAATTGGGCGCCGCTGTGGAATCTTTTCCATTTTTCAGCATAGGATTTTCTAGTACTTGCCCCCAGAATGACATCCATCACTTGCTTACTGAGGGATTTGAACGGAGAGATCAGGTAACTAGTCAGGCTGCCAGGTTCAGGGTTTGAAGCTATGGGTGCAGAATCCGTCCCTCCTGCTGAGACAGTAGAGCAGGGGTCTGGGGCAGGTGCCATCAGTGACACTGGGCAAGAGGGGGTACCAGTGTTGGCGTGGCCAGTCTGCTGCAATCAGTATTGTCATTGGTTTGTCCTGTTTGATCTTTAGTAGTACCTTGAAGAGGAGAGGCAGAGAGGGAAAGGCATAGACTGATGGGTTTTTCCAGGTGAAGGATAGGGCCATCCACTTTCCAAGCTTGTTTGTGGGGAGTCCTTGTGCAGAACTTGTCCAAGTGGTAGTTTATTTTTGGGGGGGGGGCAAACAGGTCCATCTCTTGGCTCCCACATTTGTTTCTCAACAGGTTGAACAGCTTTGGTTCCAGTTTCCACTCGTGTGGGTCCATGAGATTTCTGTTTGTTGTCTGCCAGTGTATTTAGCTTTCCTGGCAGGAATTGAGCCTGTAGGTGCACTTGGTAGATCAAGGCGGTGTTCTACAGAGCCATGGCTAGTCTGCAGAGAGGGTATGAATGGGTTCCCCCCTGCTTATAGGTTCATATGTTCATACTAGGCTATCTGCCTTGGGGCATTTATAAGCCTAGCCCGATTGTGTTTGGCTTATGCCACCCCTTGATTTGAGTATACTGTGCCCTTTTTAAAGTTTAGTTTACTGTGCCTCTGTCTAATAGTGACACGGAAGTAATCCCCGGGACAAACCTACGATTCCCCTATCCACTCAAGATTCTTCTTGAAGAGAGTCAGTGAGGTGCTCTGCCTAACATGAATCGGAATTCTATTCCAGAGCGAAGGGAGCCTCTGGGTTATGAATCTGTCCCTCCAGCATGTTCTATTTATTTCTGTGCTGAGGTTCAAGTCCCTCGAGAGAGTGGCTCTAAGGGATTTAGATTTACTGAGGTGGAGCATGTCCATTAATTCTGGGTTGGACATAGCTTTATAGGTCAGGCATAGATCGCCTCGAAGTAGGCGGTATGCAACTGAGTAGAGCTGGAGTTTTTTTAACAGAGCAGCATATGGCATCTGTTTGAGTCCCTTGATCCTCTTGGTGAGGTACTTTTTGGGTCTTTCTAATTGCTGCAGGTGTCGGGTAAGGTACATCCCAAAGGGGGCATTGTATTCTATGATGGGCCTGATGAGGGATGAATAAAGGGGCACGATTACCTCTCGATCTAGATGTGAATCATTTCATGATGAGGTGGGCTATGTAGAAGGTCTTTCTAACCACTTTGGCAATGTGGTTGTCAAAGGAGAGATTGCAATAAACTTGGGTCCCCAGATCCCTAATTACTTTCTCTGTACTTAATGGGTTACCACCTATGTGGTAATTTGTGGGCACATTGTTATTGCCAAAGGGTATGACCATACACTTTTTGGCATTTAGCTTTAGACCATGGCTTTGGCACCAGTTATCCGTCTCTGCGAGACCTTTTTGAAGGATGTTTGTGTCAGCTAGAGAGTCAATTATGGCGCCCAGTTTGCAGTCATCTGCGAACTTGGTGAGCCATAGTCCCTCCCACGTTGGCCTGTACCTCAGAAAAGTAAATACCGAACAAGAGAGGTCCCAGGACAGAACCTTGTGGGACGCCACTTGTGACCGGTTTCGAGTCTGACATGGCCCCAGCAACTCTGACTCTGTGGGTTCTGTCTGAGCCAGTTTGCGACCCATCTTGTGACATAGGAGTTTATATTTAGGCTGGATAGCTTATCTATGATGCCTGAGTGGGGTATTGTGTCAAATGCCTTTGCGAGGTCGAGATAGGCTGTGTGGACTACCTTCCCTTCATCTATGGCTTTGGTGACTGTTTCGAAGAAGTCAACCAGGTTCAAAAGGCAGGATCTGCCCTTGACAAAGTTGAACTGGGTAGGATCTAGTGTCTGTAGGTCCCCAATGTCTTTGTTTATGAGCTCCATGATGATCCTCTCCATAGCCTTGCAGACTAAGCTAGTCAGGCTTATGGGGCGAGAGTTTCCAGGGTCTGCAGAGGCGCCACCTTTGTGGAGTGGGACCACTGTTGCTGTACGCCATTCTTTGGGCACATATCCTGTAGTGAGGATGAGATTGTACAGCAGTTTTATTTGAGGGATTAGTTCTTCTTGGAGTTCATGTACGACACAACCCGGGATGCCACCTGGTCCCATGGAAGCAGTGTTTTTTGCTTTGGAGAGGGCGGCCTTCACCTGAGCATCAGAGATGTTTGGGAGGCTGCACTCTGCCGGGATAGACACTTGCTCTTTTGGGGGGGGGAGAAGTTTGCATTGAACCTGTCTGCCAGGATATTGGCGATGTCTGTGGGTTCAGTGTATTTTCTGTCGTTTAGAATCAACTCAGAACAAGTCTGGGAGTTGCATCCCAGGTTCCTAACATAACTGAAAAAAGCCTTATGATTGTCTTTAGTGTCCTGTGCAATTTTTCTCTCGAAGCTGGCCTTGGAGGATTTTATGAGGGATCGTAACTTTTTGCTAGTACTTATCAGAGATGCCTTCCCTTTTAGGGATTTTGCTCTATCATGTAATAGCTTCCTCCTTCTGTTGTACAGTTTATTTATGGCTGGGGTCCACCAGACTGGACGCCTGCCTTTGGATGATTGGGTCTTGATTTTGTTTGGGATAGCATGATCCATGCATTCCTGGAGATGTCCGTAGACTGCGTTTATATAGGATTCTGCAGTTTGGGCAGTAGTTTCCACTGGCTCTGGGGCCTTGAAGGATTCCACTTCGGTTTTGAGAAGTGTGAAGTTCGCTTTTGAGAAGTTTTTCACTGTGGTTTTCTGGGCTGGAGGTGGGGTCGGGATGTGGATATCCAGTGAAATTAATTTATGGTCTGATCTTACCAATGAGGGATATACTTCTGGTATGGAGCATAGCGTCCCCATGTTGGTAATTATCAGGTCTAGTATGTTTTCCCCTCTTGTGGGAGTGGTGACTAGTTGTTCCACAGTATTTGAGTTTATAAATTCCAGGAACCTTTGGGCTAAGGTGCTGGGGCTTGAGTAATGCTCCCAGTCTATGTTTGGGTAGTTGAAGTCGCCCAATATAATGGTGTTCGGAGAGATCTTCATGTTCTCCAATGTTTTCAGGAAAGCCAAGTGGGATTCCTGACTTTGAGAGGGTGGTCTGTAGGATGCTATAAACTGAAAAGCAGTCTTGCCCACTTGTCAGTTGCACATGGATGGTCTCCGATACTTCGTGCAATGCCACTAACCTGGAGGTGTGGATATGCTTGATAAATATGGAAACTCCCCCTCCTTTTGTGGTTCAGTCCTGGTTTTGGGGTCGAAAAGCATGATATGAGGTATAACCTGGTAGTGCTGGGGTGCTCTCTGGAGCTTTGAACCAGGTTTCTGTCACTGCACAGATAACAATGTTTTCCATACTGAGGAGAGCTTCGAGTGCATGCATCTTGAGGTTAAGACTTCTGGCGTTTAGCAGCATTACCCTTAGTTTCTTGTTCCTTGTGCTGTCTATGGAGGTGGGTTTGACTTTTGAGCCTTGCCTAAAAAGGCACTATGGGGGTGGCAAGAGCCTTTGCCAATATCCGAAAGCCCAGGGGTGACAGGTGCAAGCCGTACCTAGCGAAGCAGCGTGGCTTGTCGAGCATGTCATCCCAGGCTGACAGACCCTGGATCCCCTTTAAATGACACCAAAACTTTAGCCAATTGTTAAAATCGATCATTTTGTCTTTATACTGTGGCATCATTCTAGGTGAGAGTAAGATGCTGCTCAAGGTCAGGGTCATACCGGCCTGGGCTACATGATCAGAGAGCTCCTCTATGTCTCTATTCATGTAGTCGAGGGAGGTATGTCTCAGGTCATTCACGCCAGCATGTACAATGACAGAGTCATATTTTTATTTGCTTTGGAATGACCTGAGTGATTGCGTTATGTGGCGGATCCTAGCGCCAGACAGGCAGCTCACTGTGACCTTCTCTATTCAGCCTGGTGAGTGGGATGTCAGTGTGTCTGACAATAGAGTCACCTATTACAAGAGTATCAGGTGTGTTTTTCAGCCTTAAGGGCTGTGACTGCTTGGCACACTGACTTTGTGTGCTATGTGTTGTATGCGTTTTGTTTTGGGGTAGCGTTTGCTTGGATGTCTGCTTTGGAAGTCTCTGTTGCTTAGGTAGATTTATATTTAGAGCCTCAGAGTATGTTTTTGTGTGTTTGGTTCGCTGTTGTGGTGGGACTATGTGATACTGGAATTGTGTTGTGTGAGGTTACCTTCTCCTCCTGACTGGTTACACCAGTTTTGAAATGAGAAAGCTCAGCCTCCAATTTGGTAATATGGTTGCATCTCTCACATATATTCGAACCTGTTTGGAGGAGGAGGGGGTTGTCCGTGTACATGAGACAGTTGTAACATTGCCTCAAATTCCCAGATTCACCAGCTGGACTGGAGAGGAAACCATTGACTGACCTTTGGACATGCTAGAGTAATATAGGGAACTGAATTAAAATGGACCAATAGGGGACATGGTAATCGTAGAGAGTACAAGAGTAAGTAGTGCTTATGGTTTATTAGTGCTAACTTGTAAAATTACTTATTTGGACCAGTGAGGGCCTTAGAATGAGAATATTGTATTTACCTTAAGAGAGAGAGCAGTTCTAAGGGAAAAAGTGAAGAGCAGACTTCGTGGAGCCAGGAATAGTTTAAACCCCATTAGGCGGCGCTGCCTGATGTTGCGCTATGCGCAAAACAGGGTTTTAAGAGCGAGAGATCAAGTAGTTAGGAATTGACCCAAAATGGCCAATAAAACTACAGTTTCAAGGCAGTAACCACTCCCACGGGGGCAGGCAGGCTGCTCAATGTTCATCACTGCCACTGATGAACACAGAGACTTCCCTTTAGCCCAAGCAAACAATGGCCTCCAAGAAACTTACAAACAGTTCAGAACAGCAAATCTGTAACTGAACTTTTTTAAATCTCAGAAAAGTGGGAAAAAAGCAAGATTTTTTTTTTTTGTTTTTAAGGAAAGCAGAGGTTCACAGGTATCAACAAGTTAGAACAGTGCAGTAAATGACCCCATACGAGTGCTAAGCCAGAGACAGATAAAATGCAAGTTTTAAGAAAAAAACGATTTTAAAAATAAGTGCAGGCAGGAAATGCAATAATCAGCTCTAGGTTGTGTTCTAAATACAGTTACCAACACAGAAATCACGTTTAACAAGCCAGAAAATGCTCAAAAGTAGGCGGCAATGCAGAAAATCTTAAATAATCTGAAGCAAAATACTTAAAATCTCAAAAGTGGCTCCTTTCTTCTCTCAGCGTTTTCTCCTCTTGGTGGGTGCTTCACCAACAGCCAAGTCTTAATAGTGGTGCTGTCCATCTTCATCAATAACTGTCCTGAAACAATGTGGACCTTGAAGGCTGTCGGAGCATACTGTACAGCTAACATTTCTTTTTGATTGATATGCAGGTGCATTAGACTTTGGTTCCATGTGGCCTGAATACACTGCCCTGCCAAGTGAGTCCCCCCGTGCTTAGACTGATGAGTCTGTTTTTAGGGACTGGGTGGCAGGGGGTAGAGTGAATGGCAGTCCCTTGTTTTCGTGGCATGCCTCTGCCCACCAAAGCAACTCTATCTGTAGACAAGGTATGATAAGAATCATTGATTCTAGACACAGAGAATGTTTACACCATAGGCTTTTTAGATACCATTGTAGTTTCCTCATATGCAGTCTTGCATATGGAATTAGTAGAATGCTGGAGGCCATGAACCCCAGGGCTTGCAGAATTCTCCTTGCAGATAGCAGGGTCTTTGTGGCCAGTAGTTTGAAGTAGGCTGTCAAATGAACATTTTTCTCTGGCGTGAGGTAGGCCATCTGGGAAATTGTATTCAAGCTTGCTCCCAGGAATACAATTTGTTGTCAGGGTACAAGATGTGATTTATTTTCGCTTACGGTGTACCCCAGAGAAGTTAGCAATTCCTTTACAAATGCCAGATTTAATAGTATTGTCCTGGCTTTCTGCCTGAATTAGGCAATCGTCCAGGTATGGGTATATTTGAATATTTCTTTGCCTGCAAAATGCAATGACTGGAGCTAGGCACTTTGTGAATACCCTGGTCGAGTAGATAAGCCAAAGGGCAGTGCAGAGAACTGATGGTGCATGTAACCTGCTTTGAAGCGTAGGTATCTTCTGCAAGACTCCCTGATAGGGATGTGCAGGTATGCTTCTTTTAAGTCTAGTGTTGCCAACCATGCATCCTTGCCTAGCATAGGAAGCAGCTGGTGAAGAGTCACCATTTTGAATTTTGGAATCACCAGAAAGGTGTTTAGAATAGAAAGGTCCAGGATAGGACGCCATGTATTGCCTTTTTTGGGTACCAGAAAAAGTCCTGAATGGAAACCTGGTCCCTTTTCCTCTTCTGGTACCAACTGAATAGCCCCCATGATTGAGAGAGTACTTGATTTTGGGCCTCTGCGCACTGATTTGGGGGTAGATTTGGCCACCCGTTTTGGTGTTGGTAACATGTGGAAATGAAATTTGTATGCTTGGGACACTATTTAAAACTCATTTGTCCTGGGTAATGAGTTCCCAGTTTTTGGCCTGCAGACCAATCTTTCCGCCTAAAGGAGCATTCAGTTGGGAAGTGCGTGGTAGTTTTAAAAGCAAGTAATTGAGACAGTTTTCCATAGGGGGAGTCTTACTACTCCCAGGTTTGGGTGCGGAAACCCTCCACTGCCTAGTCTTGTGCGTCCCTTGACACTGAAACCTGGAGTTTTTGCTGTGTCTGGGTTTGGCTTGAGAAGACATGGAAGGGGCTGGAAAGGAAATATTTTTAGAGGGCCAGTGCCTACTAAATCAAGGAGGCTGAACTTGTAAGAAATATTTTACAGTTTGCATAGATTTAGCTTTATCTTCCATCTTTTTTAAGAACTTCCTGAGCCTTGTTGCCAAACAGGCGGTCCTGATTTAAGGGAGCATCCAACAATTTAGCTTTAACATGATCAGGCAAACCTTGCTCCTTAAGCCAAGCATGCCTTCTGAGCACAGACCCAGTAACAGCAGCCCTGCAACAGGCCTCTAATGAATCAAATTGGCATTGCAAAGTATGTTTGCCAACCTGTTCAGCAGAATGCATTAAATCCTGTAATTCTTGGTTTTCAGCACAGTCAGGAAGTAACATCATTTTCTGTTTAAGCAAAATAACATGTTGTTGATACTTTAACATATGAAACTAGCAGTTTACAACCCTAACAGCCGAGGTTGCAGAAGTGTAAACTTTCTTACTGCATCTATCCAGCACCCTGGAGTCCCTATCAGAGGGGGTAGGATTTTTAGCAGTAGAAGCCTTAATGCCTTTGGGTCCCTGTGAAATAGTCTCTGGATCCGCAACAGGATTTTTAAAGGAACTTATGAGAATCAGGAAAGTACAGTTTTGTACCTACCATAAATGTAGATGTCTGAGAGGTATGCATCTGCAGTCCTAACAAATGGGTTGTCCTGGCCTCAGGCAGCCCTTCGGTCGGCCGGATTCCAAAGTCTGGGTCTGGCCTCGGCTGGTGTCGCACTTCACCCGTCATAGCTGCAGTTCTTCGGGTATAAAGGCATCAGCCGACGCCATTTTCCTCAGTGTTTCTTGCCCCAGATGCCAGATGCCCTCTAGGAAGGCTAAATTTGGATAAATGCAAATGTTTCCAAACAGAGAGCAAATAGAAATAAACATGTATATACATATATACAAACAAATACACCATAATATATTCCCCCAGCTAGCTACAAGATGGGCAAATACCCTAGGAGTACCACAGTGGGGAAGGAGGGTGGGTAATCCTGACTGCAGATGCATACCTCTCGGACATCTACATTTATGGTAGGTACAAAACTGTACTATGTCCTTCAAGGATGCATCTGCAGTCCTAACAAATGGGTAGAATACCATAGCCAAACTGGGGGAGGAGGCCCTAACAAGATTATGGTGTAGTTAAGATCCCTTGCAAAACAGCAGTGGCAAAACCTGCTCGGGATCTGGAGTATAAGGGTAGATTATAATGCTTGGCAAATGTATGCACGGAGCTCCAAGTAGCAGCCTCTAAAATGTCTTTTGTAGCCACTCCTCGTAATAAAGCTGTAGTAGTGGCTGTAGCCCTTGTGGAGTGAGGTCTGATATTCTCTGGAGTTGCCTTTCCATGATAAGAACAAAATCTAATGCAATTTCCTATCCATTTTGAGATTGTCTGTTTTGAAATTGCTTTTCCTTCCATGCCTGTGGCATATGCTACCAGAAGCTGGTCAGTTTTTCTATTGTTCTTGGTTCTGTCCAGGTAGTAGCGCAATTGCCTATGCATATCCAAGGTATGCAGCAGTCTTTCTCCCCTGTTCTGTGGGTTGGGGAAGAATGTAGGTAGGTGGATTGCTTGGTTTAAAGATACCCTGGAGACCACCTTTGGCATAAAGGTAGGATTAGTTCTCATGGACACTCTATCCTGATGGAAGATAAGGAAGGGTTGCACTGCCATTAATGCCTGTAATTCAGAAACCCTTCTTGCTGAAGTGATTGCAAGCAGGAAAGCAGTTTTCCATGATAAGTACTGTAATTCTGCTGTTGCTGCTGGTTCAAAAGGGGGAAGTGTCAACTTTTCTAGCACAAAGTTCAAGTCCCATGTAGGCAATGGTGGCTTCCTTGGTGGCTTTACATTTTTGATTCCTCTCAGAAATTGCCTGAGTAGAGGATGAGAGAAGACTGGAGGATCCATGTTGTATTCTGCTGAAATAGCTGACGCATGAATCTTAATGGAAGAGTAAGACAGGCCATTGTGGAAAAGCTCTGCTAAGTATTCCAGGATGTTAGCTATGTTTACCAGTGCTACATTTTGCCCTTTTGCTGCACTCCAAAAGAGATATCTTTTCCATTTCGCTGAGTAAGTTTTTCTTGTTGAGGGTCTGCGAGCTTCCAAGATAATGTCTTTAACCCTTTGAGATAAATCTGGGTTATTTTGTCTTATGCAATACTCCAAGCAGCTAGCTGCAGTGTTTTCAGGTTCGGATGCAGGGTTTTGAAGTTGTTCTGTGTTAGCAGTAAAGGAACCTGGGGTAGAGGCCATGCGAGTTCCGAGACATACTCCTCAGTAGTGGGTACCAGTGCTGCCTCGGCCAGTCTGGAGCTATCAGGATGATCCTTGGGTGGTCTTCTTTGATCTTCAATAGCACCTTGTGCATCAAAGGAAGAGGTGGGAATGCATATGCTGTCAGGTTTTCCCAACTGAAAGATAAGGAGTCCACCTTCCAAGCAAGTGGGTGGTATGTCCTTGTGCAGAATTTTTTCAATTGGTGATTGTGTGGGGATGCGAATAGGTCTATTTCTGGTAGTCCCCATTTCCTTGTGATGGATTTGAAGATGTCTGGATGCAGCATCCATTCGTGGGCATCCGTGGTAGTCCTGCTTAAGATGTCTGCTAGTATGTTCTCTTTCCCTGGCACAAATATTGCCTTGAGCTGTATGTTGAGGCTTAGGGCCACATTCCAGAGATCCATTGCCATCCGGCATAGAGGATATGAATGTGTGCCTCCTAGTTTGTTGATATACCACATAACTGTGGTGTTGTCAGTCCTTATCAGCAATTGTCCCTGTTGGAGAAACGGTCTGAATGCCTGAATTGCCAGTTTTACTGCCAGCATCTCTTTTTGGTTTATGTGTAGGTTTAGCTGGTCTTGAGTCCATAAGCCTTGTATGCACTTGTCCAGCATGTGTGCCCCCCAACCAAGGTCGGAGGCGTCTGTGGTGATAGTCTGGCTTGGTTGAGGGCTGTGGAAGGGCAGTCCTTTGTTCAATTGACAGGCCTGAGCCCACCATCGGAATTCTTGCTTCAGGCATGGAATTATTGGAATTTGGGTTTCTAGGCTGTGCTTGTGCTGAGACCATAAATTCCTGAGGTACCATTGCAACTTCCTCATATGCAGTCTGGCATGTGGGATCAAATTATGCAGGATGCCATGTAACCCAGGGCTTGCAGGACTTTCCTTGCTGTAAGCTGGTTCTGCGTTGTTAATGCCATGAAGTAGAGTGGAAGGTGCTTTTGTTTTTCTGCTGTGAGGGATGCCATTTGATTTGATGTGTCCAGTTCTGCACCCAAGAAAGTTATCCTTTGGGATGGCAACAGCCTTGACTTTTTTATATTGACTGTGTATCCCAAGGCTTGCAGTAGATGAATGACCCTTTTCAAGTCTTTTGTTAATTTGTTTTTGTTGTCCGCTTGTAGCAGGCAGTCGTCCAGGTAAGGGTAAATTTGAATTCCCTGAAGCCTGCAATGAGCAATTACTGATGCCAGGCATTTCGTGAATACTCTGGGCGCAGTAGATAAGCCAAAAGGCAATGCTGAGAATTGATAATGCTCTGATCCTGCAAGAAATCTGAGGTATCTTCTGCAATTTGGTCGTATGGGGACGTGCAGGTATGCCTCCTTGAGGTCTAGAGTTACCAGCCAATACTCCTTGCCCAGCATGGGAAGAAGCTGCTGTAGAGTCAGCATTTTGAATTTTGGGACAATGAGGTATGTGTTCAGTGCGGACAGGTCTAGAATAGGTCTCCATTGATTTTCCTTCCTTGGTACCAGGAAAAGTCTGGAGTAAAATCCTTGCCCTTGTTCCATAGATGGTACCTTTTCTATAGCTCTCATCCTTTTTAAGTTGTCTATTTGTTCTAGAGCGTTTGCCATTTGATTTGGAGGTAGGTTTGGCATTCCTCTCTTCCTTGGTAGAGTATGGAAGTGAAACCTGTAACCTTTGTCTATTGTCTGTAAAATCCATTTGTCTCCTGTAATGCAATGCCAGTTTACTGAAAATAAGGCTAGCTTTCCGCCTAAGGGTGCTTCTAGTTGTTCCCTGGTAGGCGGCTTCAGAGCCAAGTCACTGTGATTGTCCTGTGGAAGTGGTAGTGGCTGGGTCTGCAGCAGTACTTCGCTGGTTGTTAGGCTGCCACTGACGTCCTCTGTAGGCATCTCTGGATTGACCTCTGCCTCTTGTGCGCCTATTCCTGCCTCTCTGTGCTCTGTTGGAGTCTGGAAAGGACCAATTCTTGGAAGGCCAGTTCCTACTAAACCTTGGAGTCTGGACCTGTAAGAAATCCTTGACTGTCTGGACAGATTTTGCTTTCTCTTCCACCTTAAGCACTTGCTGTGCAGGAGAGCCAAACAAATTGTGTTTATCCATGGGAGCATCTAGGAGCTTTGATTTTACATGGTCTGGTAAGGACTGCTCTTTTAACCATGCATGCCTTCTGATCACTGTACCAGTCATAGCTGATCTAAAGGAGGCCTCCAGTGCATCATAGCCGCATTTTAAGGAATGATTACTGACCTGCTGTATGTTATGTACCATTTCCTGAAGAGACTTTCGGTCTAAAGGTTCAGGTGAGGACAGCTTTTTAGATAACTGATCTAACAAATTCCTGATACTGAATCATGTGGAATTGACAGTTTAAGGCCCTAGCAGAAAGAGTTGCAGAAGTATAAACTTTTTTACCCCATCTCTCCAAGGCCCTAGATTCCCTTTCAGAGGGGAGTGGGTTTTTGGCAGAGGTAGCTGCTACCGCTTTGGGGCCCTGTGAAACAGTTTCAGGATCTGCAAAAGGAGCCTTATACAAGTGATTATGTGTGTCCGGAACCCTGTAGTATCTGTCGGGCTTAGCAGGGGCCGGAGGGAGTGAATCAGGAGCAGTACAAGCATCATTAAATGCATCATCCACAACTGTAAGTACTGGAGGAATGGCTAAAGGCCTATGCTGTGGCAAATGCAAAAAAGTTCTAAGCCTTTTCCTAGAGTCTGAGAAATCCTGACCCTGCCATTGAAATTGTTCCCTCATAGCATGCAGGGTTTCCCCAAAGGAAAATTCCTCAGGAGGAGAGGCAGAAGGAATGGAGTCTTCTGCATCAGAGTCCTCATATGGAGGATAAGGGCCCTCAGGAGGGTTTGTATTTTCTGATTCGTCTGAGGAGTAATCAGTGGAAACTGGCTCAGGGGGTTCTGCTCTAGGCCACTTCTCTGGAGGGGGTTGAGAGGCCCCATCAGGGTGAGACTGGGATCCCCTGATCAAAGAAATGAGATCCTCTGCTAGACTAAGCATTTGTGTACTAGAGCTAGGCCTGTGAGAGGGGGCTTTAGTAGGCACAGCCTTGGAAGGTTTAGCTGCTTTAGCCCTGGCAAAGGCCTTAATTGACATGGATGCAGGGGGCCTAGCAGCTCCACGTGCAGAAGTAGATACAACTAGGGGAATAGTATCTGATAAATCCTGAGAAACTGTAAGAGCAGGAGGAATTTCAGTAGCAGATTCAGCCATGCTGGAAGAGGCCTCGGTAGTAGGAGGCATGCTTTCGGCCGAAGGAAGAACCGCAGACTCGGTTTCAGCCGAAACAGAGACACTTGCGGTTGGCTTACCGCGAGTGTCGGTCCTTTTCCTTACGCTTTTTAGCTAAATGCGAAGTCAGAGTCTCCGACGGCATGATATAAGCAAAAGCGGAGCCGAAAAACTCCTCGGCAAACTCCGACCGACGTCTAAGCGTCCGTCGGTTGAAGGAAGCACAGGCTAAACAAGCTGCTACGTCGTGGTCTGGGCCTAAACAAGGTAGGCAGTAAGAGTGGAAGTCTTTATGAGGTATTTGTTTCCCACAAGTTAAACAGTTATTCACTTTTTCTGACATCGGCTGAGGCAAGAAAGAGTCCCCAACGGGGTACTTAGCTTTTTAGAAGTCTTCGGTAGTAGTAATCTCTGGATCTGACCGACCGGCACTTGCGAACAGCTTCTGCTTCGGGTGCCACGCGGCAAGAAAGACTGAGGAAAATGGCGTCGGCTGATGCCTTTATACCCGAAGAACTGCAGCTATGACGTCGGGTGAAGTGCGACACCAACCGAGGCCAGACCCAGACTTTGGAATCCGGCCGAAGGGCTGCCGGAGGCCAGGACAACCCATTTGTTAGGACTGCAGATGCATCCTTGAAGGACATCCCTGTAATATCTGTCAGGTTTTCTGGGATCAGGAGGCAAAGAACCAGGAGCCAAACTAGATTCTGAAAAGGCATCAACAATGTCTAGTACAGGAGGTATAGCTAAAGGCCTATGCTGAGGCAGGAGTAAGAAATCCCTAAGCTTCTTTTTTGAATCGGAAAAGTCCTGGTTTTCCCAGTAGAAATGCTCCCTTTGTAATGTCCCACCAAAAGAAAAATCCTCTGGAGGGGAAGCAGATTAATAGAGTCCTCTGCATTTGAATCCTCATAAGTAGATAAGGGCAAATACAGATCATCAGAAAAATCAGAAAAAAAACAACTTCAGTCCTAGGTCTTTTAGAAGTGTGAGGTTGGCTTCTCCTGATTAGAGAAATAAGATCTTCAGCCATTCTTATTTGTTTTTTAGGCATAGAGGCCTGAGCATGCGGCGTGGGCATTGGTTTCTTAGGCATAGTTCGAGATTTTGGCATAAATGAAGAAGGAGGCATCGGTTTAATATGCAAGTCCATAGGATGAATACACCATCAGAAGCTGGTGCCTGCACAGCGGCTTCGGACCCATCCAAGGTAGAGACATCCGCAGGTTTCACAGATGAACTATCTCGCAGCATGCCAGACTCCAAATGGGTCTCAGTAGAGGCCTGTGAGTCAGAAGTAGCAGGTATCAGGGGCTGCGAAAGTGCCTCACTGAGTACCTGTGAACTGGCGACTGGCTTAGGAGAAGTGTTGTCAGCAGCTTCTGACCTCGGCGGCCTGTCTCGGTCTTTATCTTTGAGTTTTTTCAGAATCCTGGTAATCGGATGGCTAACCAACATTTCTGGAAAATTAAACAGAGAACCGAAATATTCAGAAGTGAAAATATACCGATGACAGATAGTGCGCTGATTAAATAAAGCACAAAACCGACAGCAAGGTACGTCGTGGTCAGGGCCTAGGCAAGGAATACAGTACAAATGAAAATCTTTGTGAGGTATTTGCTTTCCACAAGTAATGCAATTAACAACTTTTACTGACATTGGTAAGGAGCAAGAAAAAGTTTCCCCAATGGGGTACTTAGCTTTAGTTGAAGACTCCGGTTCTGAAACTCTAAAAAGTACAGTTGTGTACACTTACCATAAATCTAGATGTTCCAGTGTATTCACTGTTGCAGTCATTACATTTGGGTAATCTGCTGGCAGGATGGCCTCAGTCGGCCTGATTAACAAAGTCTTGGGCCCTGCGTCGGTTGCTGTCCCTTCTTCCATGACGTCAGGTCGTCAGGGGTATAAAAACATGCAGCCGACGCTATTACATCAGTTTTTCTTGCCCCAGATCTCAGGTGCACCCCAAATGGGGAGCCAAATATTTAAGTAATTAAAAACACAAAAATATACCTCCAAACAAAAGCAAATACACCAAAAAGGCTTTTAAGCATAGTAAAGGAAAGTAGAGGTATAGTAGGAGAAAAACAGGGGGTTGGACAGAGGGTAACCAGGACTGCAACAGTGAATACATTCGAACATCTACATTTCTTCGTGTTACACTGTTGCAGTCATTACATTTGGGTAGATTCCCAAAGCTATGGTTGGGAGGATGGATTTATATAGCATTAGGACCAGCTATAAGGCCCTGCAGGACAGCAGAGGCAAAGCCAGCTCTGGATTTAGAGAAGAAAGGTAAATGGCAATGTTTGGTGAACGTATGAACTGAGCTCCAGGCAGCAGCTTCTAGAATATCTCTGGTAGGAACACCTCTGAAAGAGGCTGTAAAAGTAGATGCAGCCCTGGTGGAATGAAATCTGATCCCCTGGGGGATAGTTTTACCATGGTGCATATAGCAGAAACAAATACAATGGTTTATCCAGTTAGAAATGGTCTGCTTTGAAACGGCCTTTCCCTCTGCCCCTGCAGCAAATGCCACCAGTAGCTGTTCAGATTGTCTTAGAGATTTTGTCCTGTAAGTAAAATCTAAATTTTCTGTGTACATCCAATGAATGCAGAATCCCCTCCCCCTTGTTCTGTGGATTGGGAAAGAAAGTTGGCAAATGAATGGTCTGATTAAGAGCCACACTGGACGCCACCTTAAGCATGAAGGATGGACTGGCCTGAGAGACACCCTGTCCGCATGAAAAATAATGAAAGGCTCCACTGCCATAAGGGCCTGTAATTCGGAAATCCCTCTAGCTGAAGTGACTGCTAAAAGGAAAGCTGTTTTCCAGGAGATAAATTTTAAGTCTGCAGTAGCAGCTGGCTTGAAAGAAGGGAGAGTGAGCTTTTCCAATACAAAATTGAGGTCCCAGGCAGGGGTTGGAGCTCTCCTGGGTGGTCAAGTTTTTGGCCCCTCTGAGATGCTGCTTTAGCAGAGGATGAGAGAAGAGGGCAGGGTTCTGTGTTGTAATGAGCTAAAATGGCTGAGGCATGGATTTTTATGGAAGGAAAGGACAGGACCTTGTGAAGCATCTCAGTTAAGTATTGTAAAATCTGAGGAATATTGTGCACTGCTGTGCTGATCTCCCTTGTGATTGATTCCAGGCACAGAATCTTTTCCATTTGTCTGCATAATATTTTCTAGTACTAGGTCTTCTTGCTTCCAAAATTACATCCATCACAGGTTTGCTGAGGGTTGCTAAGGGAGAATTTAGGTGATTAGCCACACTGCAAGATTCAAGTTTGGAGCGGAGTGTGCAGAATTTGGTTGTTCTGCTGAGACAGTAAGTAGGGTGTCTGAGGTAGCTGCCACGGTGGAAGGTGTGACGCACATTGCGCAGGAGTGGGTACCAGTGCTGGTGAGGCCAGTTTGGAGGAATCAAAATCATTTTTGGTTTGTCCTGCTTGACTTTTAGTAGAACTTTGGAGAGCAGAGGCAGAGGGGGAAAAGCATAGACCAATAGGTTTTTCCAGCTGAATGACAGAGCATCCACTTTCCAGGCTTTTTTGTGATGAGTTCTTGTGCAGAATTTGTCCAACTGATAGTTCTGGGGTGAGGCAAAAAGATCTATGTCTGGATTCCCCGTTTGCATGTCAACATGTTGAAAATCCATGGTTCCAGTTTCCATTCGTGTAGGTCCATGAGATTTCTGCTTCGTTCGTCTGCCAGAGTATTCAGTTTTCCTGGCAAGAATTGAGCTTGTAGTTGTATTTGATAGGTCAAGGCGGTGTTCCACAATGCCATGGCTAGTCTGCAAAGGGGGTAGGAGTGTGTACCCCCGTTTGTTTATGTACTACATAACTGTGGTGTTGTCTGTATCATTAATTGTCCTGGAAGAAGGTAGTAGTTGAAGGCTGTCAGTGCATTCTGTACATCTAGCATCTCTTTTTGATTGATATGAAGGTGCATTTGATTTGGGCTCCATTTGCCCTGAATGCATTCCTCTGCCAGATGAGCCCCCCAAGCATCATCTGATGCATCTGTAGTTAGGGTTTGGGCAGCAGGGGGTTGAGTGAATGGCAGTCCCTTGTTTTGGTGGCAGGCCTCTGCCCACCATAGGAACTCTAGTTGCAGGCAAGGTGTGATAGGACTCAGTTTCCAGGCTGTGACAATGTTGACTCCATAAACTTTTTAAGTACCACTGAAGTTTCCTCATATGCAGGTCTTGCATATGGAATTAGAAGAATGCAGGAGGCCATGAACCCCAAGGCTTGCAGAATTTGTCTTGCAGATAGCAGGGTTTTTGTGGCCACCTGTTTGAAGTAAGTTACCAAATGAATTTGCTTTTCTGGCATTAGGTAAACCATCTGGGCAGTTGTTTTCAAGCTTGCACTCAGGAATGTAATTTTATGAGAGGGTACCAGTTGTGACTTCTTTTTGTTTATGGTGTACCCTAGACAAGTTAAACAAGCGCCAGATGTTTTAGAAGAATGTCCTTATTTTCTGCCTGAATTAGACAATCGTCCAGGTATGGATATATTTGAATATTTCTTTGCCTGCAAAATGCAAATAATGGAGCCAGGCACTTTGTGAAGACCCTGGGCGCAGTAGATAAGCCAAAGGCCAGTGCAGAGAACTGTTAATGCAAGTAGCCTGCTTTGAAGCGGAGGAATCTTCTGCAAGCTTCCCTGATTGGGATACGCAGGTAAGCCTCTTTTAAGCCTAGTTACCAACCAGGCATCTTTGCCTAGCATAGGAAGTATCTGTTGAAGAGTCAGCATCTTGAATTTTGAAATGTCCAGAAATGTGTTTAGAGTCGATAAGTCCAGATTTGGACGCCATGATTTGTCTTTTCTGGCTACCTAGAAAAGTCTTGAATAGAAGCCTTGCCCCTTTTCCTTTTCTGGTACTGGTTGAATAGCCCACATGTTCATAAGGGTCAGTACTTGTTTCTGGGCCTCTGCCCATTGATTTGGGGGCAGGTCTGGCCATCCGTTTGGGATTGGCAATGTGTGGAAATGAAATCTGTATCCCTGGGATACTATATTTAACACCCATTAGTCCTGGGTTATAAGTTGCCAGTTTCTTGCATGAAGTGCCAGTTTTCCTCCCAAAGGGGCAGCTAAAAGGTAAGTGCTTGGTAAGTGTAAAGGGAAGTCATTGAGACTGTTTACCATAGGGAGGTGCCTTGTTGTTTCCAGATTTGGAGGAGAAGTCACCCCATTGTTTTGGTCTAAAAGTCCCTTGTGACTGAAACCTGGAGCCTTTGGAATGTTTGGGTTTTTCTCGAGTGGCTCTCGAAGGAACTAGAAAGGACCAGTTCTTTCTAGGCCAGTGCCTACTAAATCTTGGAGGTTGCACTTGTAAGAAATCTTTCACAGTATGCATAGATTTAGCTTTATCTTCCACATTTTTTAAAACTTCTTCAGCCTTATTACCAAAGACACAGTCCTGTTGCAAAGGAGCATCCAACAATTTTGCTTTAACATGATCAAGCAGAGTTTGCTCTTTGAGCCAAGCATGCCTTCTTAGCACAGAGCCAGTTAAAGCAGCCCTGCAAGAGGCCTCCAAAGAATCAAAACCACATTGCAAAGTATGTTTTCCAACTTGTTAAGCTGAATGCAATAAATTCCTGTAAATCTTTATTTTCCACACAGTAAGAAGTTATCATTTTCTGTTTAAGCAGTCCCATGATATGCTGTTGATAATTAAGCATATGAAATTGACAGTTTAAAGCAAGGACTGCCAAGGTTGCAGAAGTGTAAACCTTCTTACCCCATCTCTCCAGCCCCGTGGAATCTCAATCAGAAGGGATAAGATTTTTAGAAGGAGAGGCTCTTAATGCCCTTGGGACACGGAGAAATTGTTTCAGGATCTGCAATAGGATTTTTTAAAAGGAATTTGTGGGAGTCAGGAACCCTATAGTATCTGTCTGGCTTACAAGAAGCCGGAGGCAGAGAATCAGGAGCCATACTAGATTCTGAAAAAACATCATCAACTATGTCTAGAACGGGAGGTATAGCCAAAGCCCTATGCTAAGGAAGAAGAAAATCCCTAAGTCTCTTTTTAGATTCAGAGAAGTCCTGACTTTCCCAGTGGAAATGTTCCCTTAAGGTATGTAAAGTTTCCCCAAAAGAAAAATCCTCAGGGGGAGAAGCAGGAGGAATAGAATCTTCTGCAACAAAGTCCTCATAAGTATAGACAAATCCTGTTCATTAGAAGAGTCAGAAGAAATAGAATCCTGTTCAGAAGATTCATAATCAAGGTCTTCCCTAGGCCTTAGAAGGGGGGGGGGTTGACAACCCCTGATCAGAGTAATTAAATCTTCAGCCATTTTGATCATTTGTTTTTCAGGCATAGGGGCCTGCACAAGTGGCCCAGGCGTCAGTTTTTTAGACATAGATTTAGATTTTGGCCTTAGTTTTGAAGATGGCGTCGGTCTAATATACAAATTTGTATGCCTGAAAACACACTTAGAAACTGGTGCCTGCACAATGGCTCTGGACCCATCTAATGTAGAGACATCCGCGGGTTCCATAATTGAAGCCTCTCGTGGCATACCGGACTCCAAATGGGTCTCAATAGAGGCCTGCGAATCAGAATTAGCCGATATCAGGGGCTGCGAATGTGCCTCACTGCATACCCGCAAACTGGCGACTGGCTTAGGAGAAGCAGCGTCGTCAGTTTTGGACCTTGACGGTCTCTGTCTTTCTTTGCGTTTTTTAGGAATTCCGGTAGTCAGACTGCTAAAAGACGACATTTCTGGGTAATTCAACAGTGAGCCAAAATATTCTGAAGCAAAAATATACCAACATTTAATAGTTTGTTGATTAAATTTAGTACAAAACCAACAGCAAGTTATGTTGTGGTCAGGGTCTAGGCAAGGAATACAGTACAAGTGAAAATCCTTATGAGGTATTTGCTTCCCACAAGTAATGCAATTATTAACTTTTACTGACATCGGTAAGGAGCAAGAAAAGGTTTCCCCAATGGGGTACTTAGCTTTTTAGTTAAAGACTTCGGTTCTGAAACTCGAAAGCGAAAATTTTAAGAGTCGGCCAACCAGCACTTGCGAACTGCTTCTGCTTCAGGCACTGCACAGCAAGAAAAACTGATGTAATGGCGTCAGCTGCATGTTTTATACCCCTGATGACCCAACGTTATGGAAGAAGAGACAGCAACTGACGCAGGACCCAAGACTTTGTTAATCAGGCCGACTGAGGGCAACATGCCAGTAGATTACTCAAATGTAATGACTGCAGCAGTGAAACATGAAGAACATCAAAAATTTCCGGAGTCGGCCGGCACTTGGGAACTGCTTCTGCTTCAGGCACCGCAGGGCAAGAAAGACTGATGTAATGGTGCTGGCTGCATGTTTTATACCCCCAATGACCTTATGTCATGGAAGAAAGGACAGCAACCGACGCAGGACCCAAGACTTTGTTAAATCAGGCCGAATGAGGGCTATTGCAAGCAGATAATGACTGCAACAGTGAAACACGAAGAACATTAGAAATTTCAGAATCGTGATCAGAATTATCAGAAGGAAAATCAGTTCTAGGTCTCAGAAGGAGAAGGGTGGCTTCCTCTGATTAGAGTAATAAGGTCTTCAGCCATTCTTATTTTTTTGGCATAGGGGCCTTACCATGCGGTCTGGGCGTCAGTTTCTTGGGCATAGAGTTTTAGGCCTTCAAGAAGATGGCGTTGGTTTAATATGCAAGTCAGTAGGCCTGAATACACTCTCAGAAGCCAGTGCCTGTACAGAGGCTCCAGACCCATTCAAGGCAGAGACATCCACAGGTTCCACAGTCGAAGAAGCATCTTGTGGCATACCGGACACCGAATGGGTCTCAGTAGAGGTCTGCAAATCTGAAGTAGCGAGCATCAGGGGCTGCGAAAGCGCTTCACTGAATACCGGTGAACTGGCGACTAGCTTAGGAGAAGCGTCGGCAGCATTCGACCTATGTGGTTTGTCTCTATCTTTATCTTTGCGTTTTTTTGGAATGTTGGTAGTCAGGTGGCTTACCAAAGCCATTTCTGGATAACTGAACAGAGTACCAAAATATTCGGAAGCGAAAATTAACTGATAACGAATAGTAGGAGGTTTGAATAAGGCACAAAACTAATGAGGAACGTCGTGGTCTGGGCCTAAGCAGGGAATGCAGTACGAATGAAAATCTTTGAGGTATTTGCTTTCCACAAGAAATACAATTGTTAACTTTTACTGGCATTAGTTTAGAGCACGAAAAAGAATCCCCAACGGGGTACTTATCTTAGTTGAAGACTTCGGAACTGAATCTCAAGTCAGCCGACTGGCACTTGCGAACTGCTTCTGCTTTGGGCACCGCACGGCAAGAAAAGACAGATGTAATGGTGTCAGCTGCATGCTTTATACCTTCAAACCACAACAGCTCACAGCACCAAATAAGGTGAGACATAGATAATGTGCAAATGAATGCCAAACTTTATCTGATAACGGTTAAGCACTTTCTTCTCCTTCAAGAGACTTCATCAGAACAATTTTCATTGTAAACCCAACCCTTAAATACCCTTACTTAATGATGTCACATGAATTACATAATTATACCTTAACAACACACTAATTTGTGTAAATAAATGAAAAATGTATAAATAAGTAAATAAAACTCACTCACATTATATACATGCAAATATTTGACTATCATTATAAAACATTTAAAACATCTTGTGTTTAATTTTGCCATATAAGAAGCTCCAGACCATCTAACCCATTATACGTTTTAATTTTAAAATGCATGCAATATTAACTGCCTCATTTAGTCCAGGATACTGGGTAGCATCCAACCTTAACTGCCATCTCAATTCACTGGCATCAAAGTGTAAATCTACTATTTTACCCTGAGGGTCCTTTACTGTATGATCAATAGCCAAAAACTTAAATGAGTGTGTCCCATTGTCTTTAATTTGTCTAAATAAAGATTTAGCCATTTTTCTTTTCTTTATATCATAAAGGTGCTCACTGATGCGCATCTTGAATATTCTAGAGGTCTTTCCTACATAAAATGCCAAACATTTTTGACATTTGGCTAAATAAACCACATTAACACTGCTACAATTATAGTGTCCTTTTATGGAAATAGGATTGTTTTTATTCAATTTAAACTGCTCTCCTGTTTCCAAAATGTGGCAACAGTAATTGCACTTTCCACATTTTGTGTCACATTTAACTCTATTTGAAAGGCCATCTGCATTTTCATTGTTATGCAGAAACATTTTTAAGGGACCTATCCTTCCTAAATACAATACTGGGGAGACACTTTCCAACTATGGTCCCTACTTTCAGGTCAAAATCCAGGATTTCCCAGTTGTTAATCACCTGGGTTATACCTGCAGAGTCCAGGTTAAAAGTAGTAATAAACCTGAATCCCGCTTCATTCTCCCTAAATCTACGATTAACAACTTTTTCACTTTGTGACCTGCGTATGTAGTAGATTTTTAAGATGTAATTATGTAATTCATGTTACATCATTAAGTAAGGGTATTTAAGGGTTGGGGTTTACAATGAAAATTGTTCTGATGAAGTTGCTTGAAGGAGAAGAAAGCGCTTAACCGTTATCAAATAAAGTTTGGCATTCATTTGCAACTTTTCTCTGTCTCACCTTATATGGTGCTGTGAGCTGTTGTGGTTTGAAGGTTTTGAAGTTTTAATTTGTGGTGGTGTTAGTCTGACTATGACTCAATGGATTCCACGGCTACCAATGGTGAAGTATTGGATTTACTGCAGAAAATCAAGCAGCCGTTGGCAAAGCATACTGAGCAAATACTGAATTTAATGGAGAAACATGTACCACCAATGGGGGCAAACATTTTCGGAAGTCTGGGGCTCCCTTTAATCCAGCCTAAAATAGGTGTGGATAGTTCTATTTTAGATTCTAGGCAGACTGTTTCCTTATCCAAGAAGTTAAAAACCTTTGAAAATGATTTGTTGGCATATAAAACATTACAAATGGAGAATTGGAAAGAAATATAGAATTGGGACATGTACCCTGGGCCTGCGTTTGTGGAGATATCCCAATGGGGCTGATAAAAATGAAGATTTTCTTAATGACTTACATTCTCTGTTTGATCGGACTGGTCTAGACATGATGCGTTTAATGATAAAATACAATAATCAGGCTTTAGCAATCCGTTGGGGCAACCTGTATTTGCTAAATAAAGCTATATTGGCTGATTGTGAGTATAACAAATTTCGAGGTAGCTACTCTTAAGTCAACAAAAGTGTGGATAATGTCTGCAGTACAATATTTTTGCAAAAGCAAAATAAACTTAAAAGGGATATTCAAGAATATGCCCTTAATAAAGTTTATCCATTTTCATTGGGTAATCAAATGAGGGACAACAGTGGTGAAGCCAATCAGGAGCGAGATGCTGACGTGCCGGTGACGACTAACCAGAGATTACAAAAGCAACGGCGATTGGGGTCCGTTAACCAAGCAGACTATTCAGAGGGGATAAGGCTATCGGAAAGGCTTCGGGGGAAGAATCAGTATTCCTAGTTTGTCAACGCCAGGTCTGACGACTATTCGAGGCAAAGAGGCAAGGCCTAAAAAGAGTAGGAATTGACTGGCGGTTTCCCGTTTGTAAGGTAAACAGAAAACTCAATGGCAAAGTGAGTACTTTTTGTAGAACCTTGGTTAACAATAATGTAAAAAGTTTTATTGTTGACCATAGGAATGAGAGTTGTAAAATGGGCGTTGTGTATCCTAATATTTCAAATTTGAGTACTGAAGCAATGATTGACAAAGTGCCTTTAAGCACTAATGAGAAAGTTGAAAGTGCAAGTTTTAATTTTAACTTAACTTCGTATACACTGCAAGGACAATGTGTGAGCAATTTGCAATGTTTGACACCTGAAGCTGATGAAAATGCTGAAAGAAATTTAGACCATTATTGACATGATGAAAGAAAGCATGGTTAGTGCATATGATGTTAGTTTACTTCAATTTATGGAATCAAATGCTGTTGATATGGGAAATGTGCGAGCAAATGATGGTTTATTCGGTTCATCAAATGTCAGTACTACCGGCATTGAAAATATGGTCAGTTGCTTGCAAACTACTGTTCCACTGGAAGGCGAAAAGGGTGTTAACATTGAGTGTGTTGAGCACTTAAATGACAAAATTAAATGCCCATTTGCAGGTCAAAATGTTAACAGTTATTACACCATAATATGAAAGTTTGGTTGCTTTTCCTAGGGCAGTAATGGTTGATGGTATTAATTTAAATGTGGAAAATGCGACTGATTCAAACATTTTAGTGGAAGAATTTAACCCCTTAAGGAATTCTAATGATAATATAAACAAAAAAGGAACGAACCAAACCAAACAAAAAGGCACCGTGAAGAATAGTCCAGAATAGTAATGCAAGTTTATTAATTTCCAAAAGGTAAGTGCTTTCGGCTGTGACACCAGCCTTCCTCAGACAACCATTACAATAAAAACAACTTTCTTTATAGTAAATCTTGCTTGCTAATGACCATTCAATTAATCCAATTAAAATTAATTATTATATTTTAAAAACCAACACTAAAACTCTAGATATTTTAATTTATTACACAGTATCCTATATCTATTATAAACTTTTACTTTAAAATGCTTGAAATAGAAATAGAATCATTTAAACCTGGGAATTGTGTAGCATTTAAATAAACTTGCCACCAATATTCCCTTGATTCTAAAAATATTTTCCATGGACCTCTTCTTGGAGTTTGTCGAATTTGCTTGAATGTTACAAACTTAAATTTATGTGTTGAATTATGCTCTGTGTCTATAAAGCGCATTAGTATGTGAATTTTTATTGATGTCATGAATATGCTCGTATATGCGTTGTTTTAACTTTCATTCCGTTTTCCCTATATAATAGGCAGAACAATTTGAGCATATCCATCACCCATATCATGTTAAGAAAGCTGTTATAAACAGACAAAAAGTCCATGCAGCTCGGATGGTTACTGACCTGCATGATTTTATAGAAGAATGTCAGTATATTGGGAATATGTTTTAAATAGGGTCTATCCCAAAAATTTTGTAGATAGTATCACCGAGGTGAACAAAAGAAATATAGGTTTTTATAAACCTTTATTATCAACATGTACTACTGTTGAATCAGAATCATATTCTGCAGGGTCACCTTCAACTATAGTTAAGACAATGAAACAGTCAAATACAAACAAGTATGGTAATACAGATTTTATAACATACACAGCTGATACTGCAGATATTCTTCTTATGCGTAAAAATTGGACATTTATTACGAGTGACACAGACCTAACCCAAATTTTGGGTACACAGCCTATGGTTATTTATACAAGGGACCGGAATCTATAAGATTGGTGTAATGCATGCTCTAATTTTGTTGTAAAAACTCAAGGCAAAATGAGAAAATGCAATATGTGTACATATTGCAGGTATATTTTAGAAGTGAATGAGTTATGCATAATGGGAACACATTTCAGGACATTATAACTGCAACACAATAGGTGTCATATACGCAGCAATATGCTGAAATTGTTCTGCCTATTATATAGGGAAAACGGAACGAAAGTTAAAACAACGCATATACAAGGACATTCATGACATAAATAAAAATTCACATACTAATGTACTTTATAGACACATAGAGCATAATTCAACACATAAATTTAAGTTTGTAATATTAGAGCAAATTCGACAAACTCCAAGAGGAGGTCCCTGGAAAATATTTTTAGAATCAAGGGAATATTGGTGGCAAGTTTATTTAAATGCTACACAATTCCCAGATTTAAATGATTCTATTTCAAGTATTGTAAAGTTAAAAGTTTATAACAGAGAACTGTGTAATAAATTAAAATATCTAGAGTTTTAGTGTTAGCTTTTAAAATATATATTACAATTAATTTTAATTGGATAATTGAATGGTCATTAGCAAGCAAGATTTACTATAAAGCAAGTTGTTTTTATTGTAATGGTTGTCTGAGGAAGGCTGGTGTCACAGCTGAAAGCGCTTACCTTCAGGAAATTAATAAAAACTGCACTATTATTCTGGACAATTCTAATGACAAAACTGATGGCCCATTACTAAACTAAAACAATGAAAGATGTGATACTTCTGCAATGGGGGAAGCATGTAAAATAGTTAATAGCAATAATGATTTTAAAATTTACAATTATTCCATCAAAGAGGTACAAACAGCACATGCTGATTTTTTGGCCAAGAGATTCACCTTTGTGCCTGCAAGGAGGGGAAATATTGTAAATGCTTTAATTGGTTTAAAATGTTTTCCCCGTAAAATGAACCTTAAAGTATGGTTTGACAAAGGGGGCAATTACTAAAACGTGAATGGAAATGCTTTTGAAATTGTTTTACCAAGAAAACCAAGTATTTTAATCCCCTTTTGAATAATTCCATTCGGGTTTATGAAAGAATGTGTGAGAAACAAATAAGGCAGCACTTTTTAGAGTCCCATGGGGAGAATTACTGTAACAAACAGTGGTGAATTAGCATTATTAAATGATTTTAAGGACAAAACAGTGTGTATAATGAAACCCGATAAAGGGAGTGGAGTAGTTTTAATGAACAGGGTAGAATATTTAAACAAAACGAATGTACTGCTTATGGACAGTACATATGAGGAAAGGTCCTTAAATGAGATCCACATTGCTTACAGAAAGATAGACCTAGCGTTGGATGATGTGTTCTTCCAAGGTCAAGTTAGTCTCAGTGAATATAATTATATAAAAAAATTACCAGCCTATGATTCCAAATATTTTCAGAATACCGAAAATCCACAAGGGCCTTACAAACTTAAAATTCAGGCCTATTGTGGATGGTAATAGATCAAAAACTTGCTATATGAGCAAATATATTGATCATTGCTTACAGAAAGGCTTACAAATATTTTAATATATCACTAAGGATTCGTTTCCTAAAAAAATTGAACAAAATAAAATGGGAGCCTAGGGTGATTATGGTGACTGTGGATGCAGCTAATTTATTTAATATTATACCACATTTTGAAGGTATAACATGGGTGGATGTTCAGTTAACACAAACTAGAATGTAAGACCAGGACACCATTAATAAGATTACTGCCCTGATTGAATTGATTTCAAATAATAATTACATACATTTTGAAGGGCAATATTTTAAACAAGTCACTGGAGTAGCCATGGGGGCTGCCTGTGCTCCCATATTTGCAAATTTTGTAATGTCATACTGGGAACAGGAATTTTTAATGAAAAGTAGTTTTTGGTCAAAATTTTTCATTAAACCAGATTTCTGGATGATCATTTTTTGTTGTGGAGAGGTAGTCAACAAGAATTGGATGATTTTTTTTGTTTTATTAACACAGTGGAGTTCTTAAAATTCACCTACTGTTTTAGTGAAGAACGTATCACATATTTATAGAGCTGAATGTTGATAGGGTTAATTGTCTCCTATATTCCAAGATATATAGAATGCCAACTTTTTCAAATTCCTATTTAGAATTTGAAAGTTGGCATCCTTTACATCAAAAAAGAGCAATAATTAAAGGCCAATTGGTAAGGGCTGCCATGATGGTTACTAATGATGAGCATTTCATGATGAAATTGTCTTTCAAGTCAACATGTTTGTTAAAAAGGGCTATCCCCTGGATTTGTTGGAAGAATTATCTAAGGAAGTAATAGGTAAAAGGTATAAAAGCATTTATATACCAATAATGGGTGGGCTTCACAGGCCACAAAGTGAAAAGGTCGTTAATCATATATTTAGGGAGAATGAAGTGGGATTCAGGTTTACTACTACTTTTAACCTGGATTGTGCAGGTATAACCCAGGTGATTGTTAACTGGGAAAGCCTGGGTTTTTACCTGAATGTAGGGACCAAAGCTGGAAAGTGTCCCCCCGGTATTGTATTTAAGAAGGACAGGTACCTTCAAAATATGTTTGAGCATAACAATGAAAATGCACATGGCCTTTCAAATAGAGTTAAAGGTAACACAAAATGTGGAAAGTGCAATTACTGTTGCCACATTTTGGAAACAGGAGAGCAGCTTAAATTGGATAAAAACAATCCTATTTCCATAAAAGGACACTATAATTGTAGCAGTGTTAATGTGGTTTATTTAGCCAAATGTCAAAAATATTTAGCATGTTATGTAGGAAAGACCTCTAGAACATTCAAAACATGCATCAGTGAACACCTTTATGAAATAAAGGAAAGAAAAATGACTAACGTTTTATTTAGACATATTAAAGACAATGGGACACACTCATTTAAGTTTTTGGCTATTGATCATATAGTAATGGACCCTCAGGGTAAAATAGTAAATCTATACTTGGATGCCAGTGAACTGAGGTGGCAGTTAAGGTTGGATGCTACTTACTATCCTGATCTAAATGAGGCAGTTAATATTGTATGCATTTTAAAATTAAAACATATAATGGGTTAGATGGTCTGAAGCTTCTTATAGGGCATAATTAAACATGAGGTTTTAAATGTTTTATAATGTCAGTCAAATATTTGCATGTATATAATATGAGCGAGTTTTATTTACTTATTTATAAATTTTTCATTTATTTACACAAATTATGTAGTGTGTTTTTAAGGTTTAATTATGTAATTCATATGACAGCATTAAGTAAAGGTATTTAAGGGTTGGGTTTACAATGAAAATGGTTCTGATGAAGTCTCTTGAACGAGAAGAAAGCCCTTAACAGTTATCAGATAAAGTTTGGCATTCATTTGCAACTTTTCTCTGGCTCACCTTATTTGGTGCTGTGAGTTGTTGTGGTTTGAAGGTTCTGAAGTTTTAATATGTGGTGGTGCATGCTTTATACCCCTGACTACCTGACGTCATGGAAGATGAGAAAGCAACCGGCGCAGGACCCAAGACTTTGATAATCAGGCCGAGTGAGGGCTACTGCAAGGAGATAACCCAAATGTGATGACTGTAACAGTGAAACACAAAGAATATCAAAACAATTTAGCAACAAAAAGGGCCCAACGACAAATAGTTTGGGCAGCGAACAAGGCACAAAATGGACAGCGAGGTGCGTCATGGTCTGGGCCTAAACAAGTGACGCAGTAAGAATGGAAATCTCTGTCTGATATTCGCTTTCCACAGGCGATACAATTGTTAACTTTTTCGGACATCGGTTAGAGTAAGAACAAAGGATCCCTAACAGGGTACTTAACTTTAGAAGACTTCAGGATGATTCAATTCAAAAACGAAAACTTAGGCAGCGGCCGACCGGCACTCATGTGAAAGTACAGTTGTGTACTTACCATAAATGTAGATGTTAGAGCGTATTCACTGTTGCAGTTATTACACTTTGGTTATCCTGCTGGCAGGCAACCCGCAGTTGGCCAGAGTTCCAAAGTCTTGGTCCGGCGTCAGTTGCTGTCACCTCTTCCCTGACGTCAGTGCGCCAGGAGTATAAAAGTTGCAACCGACGCCATTTTCTTCAGTTTTTCTTGCCCCAGATGTCAGGTGCCCCCAGATAGGAAGGCTGAAAAGATAAAAATATGCCAAAAAACCCATGTATATGTTACTATAAACATTTCCTTCATCTACAAGCAAATATACCACATAGGTTGTATAGATTTGAGAAGTACAGAAAAGTCCCAGCAAAGAAAAGGGGGATGGTGGGTGGGTGACCTGGACTGCAACAGTGAATACACTCTAACATCTACATTTATGGCAGGTACACAAAGTACAGTTTTGTACCTACCATAAATGTAGATGTTAGAGTGCTAATACAGCTACAGTCATAACAGATGGGTTCTCCTGCAGTCAGGCGGGTCCTTGGTCAGCCGCATTCTAAAGTCTAGGTCCGGCGTCGGTTGTCGTCACTTCTTCCCTGATGTCAGTGCGACAGGGGTATAAAGGAACCAGCAGACGCCATTTTCTTCAGTTTTTCTTGCCCCAGATGTCAGGTGCCCCCAGAAGGAAGGCAATAATAAATTTGTGTGATAATGCAGTGCTATATAATCAAAATACAGTAGTTGCAAGCAAATACATCATAAATGAAAACCCCAATCAGGTTGTATGAGGATGTGTTAGCCTATAGGCCTGTCCCAAGAGGGGAAGGAGGGAGGGAAACCTGGACTGCAGCTGTATTAGCACTCGAACATCTACATTTATGGTAGGTACAAAACTGTACTATGTTCATCGTGCATACAGCTGCAGTCATAACAGATGGGTAGAATCCCAAAGCTAAGAAGGGGTGGTAGGCACTAGTTGGAACTAGGAGCAGCCAAAATGCCCTGCAAGACTGCAGTGGCAAAGCCTGCTCTAGATTTGGAGTATAATGGTAGGTTGTAGTGCTTGGAGAAGGTATGCACAGAACTCCAAGTGGCTGCTTCCAAAATATCCTTGGTAGGAACTCCTCTGAGGAAGGCTGCAGAGGTGGCTGTGGCCCTGGTGGAATGAGTTCTAATGCCTGTAGGAACAGTTATGGCATGAAAGGAGTAGCAAAAGTGTATGCAGTGGGCTATCCATTTTGAGATTGTCTGTTTGGAAATTGGCTTCCCTTGAGCTCCTACCGCATAGGCCACAAAGAGCAGTTCTGATTTTCTGAAAGGCTTTGTTCTGTCCAAATAATAACGCAGCTGTCTGTAGATGTCAAAGGAATGTAGTAATCTCTCCCCTTTGTTTTGAGGATTAGGATAAAAAGTAGGTAAATGTATGGCCTGATTTAAAGCTACCCTGGATACCACTTTAGGCATAAAGGACGGGTTTGTTCGTAAGGAAACTATGTCCTGATGGAAGATGATAAAAGGCTGGACAGCCATGAGAGCCTGTAGTTCTGAAACTCTACGAGCTGAGGTGATGGCCAGAAGGAAAGCCGTTTTCCAGGACAAATATTGCAAATCTGATGAGGCAGCTGACTCAAAGGGAGGTGAGGTCAGTTTTTCCAGAATGAAATTAAGATCCCAAGCAGGTATTGGTTGTTTCCTTGGAGGCCTTAAATTCTTAGCCCCTCTGAGGAACTGTCTTAAGAGAGTGTGAGAGAATAAAGGTGGATCAGTGTTGTATTCTGCAGAAATGGCTGAGGCATGTATTTTAATGGAGGAGAAAGAAAGTCCACTGCTTAGCAGTTCAGCCAAATATTGTAGTATTTGAGGTAAATTCAGTTTTCCAGGATCCTGGCCCTTTTTCTCATTCCAGACACAAAACGTTTCCATTTTTGGAGTAAGCTTTTCTAGTTGATGGTCTTCTGGCCTCCAAAATGACATCCTGCACCTCCTTGGAGAGTAGGGCCTGTTGTGATGCTAAGGAATCTTCCATGCGGCTAAATTGAGTGTTTTTAGCTGGCTGTGAAGAGTTTTGAAACTGTGCCGAGTCAGAAGAAGAGGCATTAGAGGCAGGGTCCATGGTGGGGAATGAGTCAGGCTCCTCAGGAGTGGGTACCAGTGTTGCCTTGGCCAGTCCGGAGCAATGAGAATCATCTTTGGTCTGTCTGCTTTGGTCTTTAATAGAACTTTGGGCAGCAGAGGAAGAGGAGGGAAGGCATAAACTGTCATTGATGTCCAACTGAAAGAAAGAGCGTCCACTCTCCAGGCCTTTGTATGGAAGATCCTTGAGCAGAATTTTGTCAATTTATGATTCTTGTGGTAGGCAAAGTGATCTATGTCTGGCCTTCCCCATTCTTGGATTATTTCTGTAAAAACTTTTGGATGCAATTTCCATTCGTGTGGATCTGTCATATTCCTGCTTAGGTTGTCTGCCAGTGTGTTTTCCTTGCCTGGCAAGTACTGTGCTTGTAGTTCCATTTGTAAGTCCATGGCCATGTTCCAAAGTGACATGGCCAGTCTGCATAGGGGGTAAAAATGTGTTCCTCCCTGTTTATGTACCACATAACTGTGGTGTTGTCCATTCTTATCAATAATT
The DNA here is from genome assembly GCF_019279795.1 of Protopterus annectens. Classification (NCBI taxonomy): domain Eukaryota; kingdom Metazoa; phylum Chordata; order Ceratodontiformes; family Protopteridae; genus Protopterus; species Protopterus annectens. The sequence continues at coordinate 1,747,049,389 of NC_056735.1, forward strand.
GACCTGGTTGTAGAAGGTCCTTGAAAGCTATAATAGCATTTATTACTGCTAGCATTTCTTTTTGATTGATGTGAAGGTGCTTTTCTTTTTGGGACCATTTGCCCTGAATGCACCGATCTGTCATGTGCACCCCCCAGGTGTAGTCCAAGGCGTCTGTTGTGATGACTTGATTTGCTTGAGGCTTGCTGAATGGAAGACCTGTGTTTGTTTGACATGCTTGAGCCCACCACAGAAATTCCTTCTGCAGACATGGAATTAGTGGTATTATTGTTTCCAAACTGTGGCTGTGTTGAGACCATATGTTTTTCAGGTACCATTGTAGTTTCCTCATGCAGCTTTGCACATGGGATTAGTAAGATGCAAGATGCCATGAATCCCAGAGCCTGCAGGATTTTCCTTGCAGTCAGCCTGGTGCAATTTGCTAGTGTTCTGAAGTATTGTATTAGTTGCCCCTGCTTCCCTGGCGTGAGGTAGGCCATCTGGGTGTTTGTGTCCAATTTGGCACCCAGGAAAATTATCTTCCGAGAGGGTATTAGCCTTGATTTCTTTTTGTTGACTGTGTATCCCAGAGATTTCAATAACATTATTACATAAGCCAGATGTTTCAGAAGAATGTGCTTGCTGATCCGCTTGGATCAGGCAGTCGTCCAAACAGGGGTATATTTGTATCCCTTGAAGTCTGCAGTAGGCAATTACTGATGCCAGGCATTTCGTGAATACTCTGGGCGGAGTAGATAAGCCAAAGGGCAATGCAGAGAATTGATAATGGGTTGAACCTGCAAGAAATCTGAGGTACCTTCTGCAATTTTGTCTGATTGGAACATGCAGGTATGCCTCCTTGAGGTCCAATGTTACCAGCCTAGACTCCTTGCCCAGCATGGGAAGAAGTTGCTGTAGAGTGAGCATCTTGAATTTTAGTACGAGTAGAAATGTGTTTAGGATGGATAGATCCAAAATAGGTCTCCAATATTTTCCCTTCCTTGGCACCAGAAATAGCCTGGAATAAAAACCTTGACCTTGTTCGTGCGTAGGTACCTCTTGAATAGCTTTCATGTTTATGAGATCTGTAATTTGCTTTTTGTGCCTCTGCCCTTTGATTGTGTGGCAGGTTTGGCATGCCTCATTTTTGGAAGGGTGTGAAAATGGAATTTGTAGCCTCTGTTTATAATGTCCAGGATCCATTTGTCATTTGTGACAACATGCCAATTTTTTTGAGAATAATGCCAGCTTTCCTCCTAAGGGGCTGCCATTTGAAACCTGGTTGGCATGCAAAGGGGAAAGTCATTGGGTTTGCTTTCTGAAAGATTGCGAGTTGTCCTCACCACCTCTGTGTAGGAGCTTGCCATTGTCTGCCTCTATACGATCCTTGGGATTGTCCTCTGCCCCTCGGGCGCCTGTATCTGCCTCTTTGGGGTCTGTCTGTGGCAGGAAAGGACCAGTTTTTTTGGAAGGCCAATTTCTACTAAAACGTGGGAGTTGAACCTGTAGAAATTATTTCACAGTTTGCATTGATTTAGCCTTTTCCTCCATTTTCCTTAATACCTCCTCAGCATTTGCACCAAATAGTACATCCTTTTGAAGAGGGGCGTCTAGTAATTTAGCTTTGACATGATCAGGCAAGGCTTGTTCCTTGAGCCAGGCATGCCTACGTATGACTGATCCTGTAACAGCAGCTCTACATGAGGCCTCTAGAGCATCAAAACCACATTGTAAGGTATGCTTACCCACTTGTTCTGCACTATGCATCAAATCCTGCAACTCCTTCAGGTCTGGTTGTTCAGGTTGTGACATTTTACTCTTCAATTGTGATAACAAAAACTGTTGGTATTTTAGCATATGAAACTGACAGTTTAAGGCCCTCATGGATAAGGTAGCCGAGGTATATACCTTTTTTCCCCACCTTTCTAAGGATCTGGAATCTCTCTCGGAAGGCAATGGATTTTTGGCAATGGAGGCCTTAACTCCCTTGGGGCCCTGTGAGATGGTTTCTGGGTCAGCAGCATGGCTTTCGTAAAGAAATTGGTGTGAGTCAGGAACCCTGTAGTACCTGTTCAGGCTTAACTGGAGCTGGAGGTAGAGAGTCCGGGTTAAGGCAGGCCTCAGAGTAAACATCATCTAGGATGTCCAAGACAGGAGGAATAGCCAGAGACCTATGCTGAGGTAACAAGAGAAATTCCCTGAGCCTTTTCTTGGAATCTGAATAATCCTGTCCTTCCCAGTGGAAGTGTTCCCTTAAGGTATGCAACGTTTCCCCAAATGAGTAATCCTCAGGGGGGGATCCAGAAGGGATGGACTCCTCCGCATCAGAGTCTTCAAAAGGGGAGTAAGAATGTTCCTCATCAGCAGAGTGCTCTGAAATAATGGAGCCCTGATCAGAGGAGGGGGGGATCTTCCTCCACTCTGGGCCTTTCGTCCAGTGGGGGCTGAGAACCTCTGATTAGAGTAATTAAATCCTCAGCCATTCTGTTTCTTAAGCATGGGGCCTGGAGATGGGCCCTGTGTAGCTGGTCTCAGAGTGCATGGTTGCTTTAGACTTTATGAAAGCCTTGATGGAGAAAGAAGAGGATGGTCTGAAGACACCTTGAGTGGAGGTGGACCTGTCCACATTCTGAGTTTCAACGCCAAGAGTGGCTTCGGTATCTGTAGTCGGGGTGTGGGCCGAGGAGCCTGCGACCTCGGGCACAGGAGACACCGTCAAAGAAGTGTAGTCAGTAATCAGGGGCTGCGTAGGCGCCTCACTGAGAACCGGACCATGTGTAGTCTGCTTTGGCGTGGTGTCGGTAGAGGCCGCGGACCTCGTGTGTCGGTCCTTGCCTTTGCGTTTTTTTAGAAAAAACCGGAGTCGGAGTATCCGACGACATAGTATAGTTAAATGCTTTCCCAAAATAATGCTGGGCGAACTCCGTCCAATGCCTAACAGTGCGTTTGTTGAATGTAGCACAAAAGCGACAGACCGAGACGTTGTGGTCTGGGCCTAAACAAGGTATACAGAGGGAATGGAAATCCTTATGCGGTATTTGCTTCCGACAAGAAATACAATTATTAACTTTGTCTGACATCGGTCTGAGGCAAGAAAAGTTTCCCCAACGGGGTACTTAGCTTTTAAGAAGACTTCGGTTTCCAAATTTCGTAATTTCAGGAGCTGGCCGACCGGCACTTGCAAACTGCTTCTGCTTCGGGCACCGCGCGGCAAGAAAGACTGAAGAAAATGGTGTCTGCTGGTTCCTTTATACCCCTGTCGCACTGACGTCAGGGAAGAAGCGACGACAACAGACGCCGGACCTAGACTTTGGAATTTGGCCGACCGAGGACCCGCCTGATGGCAGGAGAACCCATCTGTTATGACTGCAGCTGTATGCACGAACATCTGTACTATGTTCATCGTGTTTCGCTGTTGCAGTCATTACACTTGGGTAGAATCCCAAAGCTGAGGTTAGGTGGCTGGGTCTAAATTGGATTTGACGAGGCTAACAATCCCTGCAGAACAGCAGTGGCAAAGCCTGCTCTGGATTTGGAGTAGAGAGGTAAGTGGTAGTGCTTGGTGAAGGTGTGCACTGAGCTCCAGGTTGCAGCTTCTAAAATGTCTTTGGTTGGTACTCCTCTGAGGAAAGCTGCTGAAGTGGCTGCTGCTCTGGTAGAATGAGGCCTAATGCCCTTATGCACTGATTTGCCATGCTGTGCATAACAGAGGCAGAGGCAGATGCAGTGTCCTATCCATTTGGAGATTGTCTGCTTTGTAATAGGCTTTCCTTGCGATCCTGCAGCATATGCTACAAACAGTTGTTCAGTTTTTCTGAAAGCTTTTTTTTTATCCCAGTAGAATTGTAGCTGTCTGTGTATATCCAAAGTGTGCATAAGTCTTTCCCCTTTATTCTGGGGATTTGGGTAGAAAGTAGGTAAATGAATGGTTTGCTTAAAGGCCACATTGGAGACCACTATTGGCATGAATGTTGGGTTTGTCCTAAAGAGAAACCCTGTCCTGATGAAAAATGAGGAAAGTTCCACTGCCATTAATGCCTGTAACTCTGAGACTCTTGCTGAAGTGATTGCTAGGAGCAGAGCAATTTTCCAAGACAAGAATTTTAGATCAACTGTGCTGGCTGGTTCAAATGGAGGTAGTGTTAGTTTTTCTAAAACATAATTGAGGTCCCACGTAGGTACTGGTGCTCTCCTAGGGGGTCTAATATTCTTTGCCCCTCTGAGGTACTGTCGTAGCAGAGGAGGTGAAAAAATAGGAGGATCCGTATTGTAATGAGCTGAAATGTCAGAGGCATGGATTTTAATGGATGAAAAAGATAGGCCTTTGTCCAACATCTCAGTTAGGTATTGCAAAATCTGAGGTATATTAGGGACAAGTATTTTGAGGCCTTGTGCCTGGTTCCAAGCACAGAATCTCTTCCATTTTTCTGCATAAGATTTCCTAGTGCTGGGCCTCCTGGCTTCCAAAATAACATCCATAACAGCTTTAGAGAGAGGTGCAGTCTGAGTGGCTACATTATCTGCCATGCTGCCAGGTTTAAGGTTCTGAGTTGACTGTGCAGAATCTGATTGTTTTGTTTTGTCAGAAGATGAGTGATTTGAAGTAGAGGCCAAGGTGGGCCTTGGGACAAACTCTTTAGGAGTGGGTACCAGTGCTGGTGTGGCCAAGTCTGGTGCAATCAGGATCATTTCTGGCCTCTCGTCTGACTTTTAGAAGCACCTTGGTGAGTAGAGGCATTGGAGGGAAGGCATAGACTGTCAGGCCTTTCCAGCTCAATGATAAAGCATCCACTTTCCATGCTTGAGAGTGATAAGTCCTTGTGCAAAATTTCTTTATTTGGCAATTGTGAAGGGAGGCAAAAAGATCCATGTTTGGGTGTCCCCATTTCCTTGTTATGTTGAACACTTGTGGATTTAGCTTCCATTCGTGAGGATCTATGCAATTTCTGCTTAGTTTGTCTGCCAGTGTATTTTTTGTTTCTGGCAGGAACTGTGCTTGCAGATGTACCTGGTTGGTCAGTGCTGTACTCCACAAAGTCATGGCTTGTCTGCATAGGGGGTAGGAATGTGTGCCCCCTTGCTTATGTACCACATAACTGTGGTATTGTCAGTCTAACAGTTGTCCTGGATGTATTAGGTCCTTGAAGGCTGTCAGGGCATTCTGTACAGCTAGCATCTCTTTTTGATGTGAAGATGCATTTGTTCCTTGGGCCACGTGCCCTGAATACATTTTCCTGCCATATGTGCTCCCCAGGCATAATCCGATGCATCAGTTGTTATTGTCTGCCTGGCTATAGGTAAGGTGAAAGGCTGTCCCTTGTTGTGATGACAGGCCTGGGACCACCATCGAAACTCCTGTTGTAGGCAGGGAATCAAGGTTATGACGGTCTCTTGGCTGCGACAATGCTGAGTCCAAACACTTTTTAGATACCATTGTAGTTACTCATATGCAGTTTGCATATGGAATTAGTAGAATGCAGGATGCCATGAAACCCAGGGCCTGCAGAATTTTTCTGGCAGGGAGCTGGGTCTTTGTTGCCATCATTTGAAAGTAATGAGTCAGTTGCCTTTGTCTGGCATGAGATAAGCCATCTGGGCAGTTGTATTTAAGCTTGCACCCAGGAATATTATCTCTTGAGAGGGCACTAGTTTTGATTTCTTTTAGTTTACTGTGTACCCTGGCAAAATAGCAATATTTTTACAAATGCCAGGTGTTTTAGAAGACTGTCCTTACTCTCTGCTTGAATAAGGCAGTCATCCAAGTAGGGATATATTTGAATTTCTTTTTGTCTGCAAAATGCAATTACTGGTGCCAGGCATTTTGTGAAGACCCTAGGCACAGTAGACAAGCCAAAGGGCAGTGCAGAGAATTGGTAATGCATTGAGCCTGCTATAAATATGAGGTATCTTCTGCACGATTGTCTGATTGGGACGTGCAGGTATGCCTCCTTGAGATCCAAAGTAACTAGCCAAGCCTCCTTGCCCAGCATGGGCAGAAGTTGTTGCAGTGTTAACATTTTGAATTTTTCAACATCCAGGAAAGTATTTAGGATTGACAGGTCCAGTATTGGTCTCCAGGCTTAGTCTTTTCTGGGTACTAAGAAAAGTCTTGAGTAAAATCCTTGTCCCTGTTCTTCTTGGGGAACTTTTGAACAGCTCCCATATCCATAAGAGCCGCAATCTGCTTTTGTGCCTCTGCCCATTGGTTTTGTGGCAGGTTTGGCATACCTTTTGGTTTTGGAAGCGAGTGGAAGTGGAACCTGTAGCCTTGAGAAACAATATTCAACACCCATTGGTCTTGGGTGATCACGTGCCAATTGTTTGAGAAAAGTGCTAGCTTTCCCCCCAGGGGTGCTGTCAACTGGTAAGAGCTTGGCATTTACAGACGGAAGTCATTGTGACAGTTTTTCCATAAGGTTGTGATTTGTCTTCTCCTTTGGGGGCTGAAGCACCCCACTGTTTAGGTCTGTAAGAGCCTTGGGGCTGAGATCTGCCTCTTGGGCGTCTGTATCTGCCTCTTTGTGGCCTGACACTGGAAAGGACCATTTTTTTTGAAGGCCAGTTTCTACTAAATCATGGTGGTTGAACCTGTAAGAAATCTTTCACCATTTGCATAGACTTTGTTTTATCCTCCATTTTCTTTAACACCTCTTCTGCCTTAACACCAAACAAAGTATCATGCTGTAATGGAGCATCCAATAATTTTACTTTCATGTGGTCAGGTAAACTTTGTTCTTTCAACCAAGCATGTCTTCGAATAACAGAGCCTGTAACTGCGGCTCTACAAGAAGCCTCTAACGAATCAAAACCACATTGCAGAGTATGCTTTCCCACTTGTTCAACTGCATACAATAAATCCTGCATTTCTTTACTGTCAGGACTTTCTATATTTGTAACCATTTTCTGCTTTAACAATGACATGAGGTACTGTTGATATTTAAGCATGTGAAACTGACAGTTTAAAGCTCCTACAGCTAAAGTAGCAGAAGTGTAAACTTTTTTCCCCCATCTGTCCAGAGCTCTGGAATCCCTATCTGAGGGAACAGGATTTTTGGCAGTGGAAGCCTTAACCCCTTTAGGACCCTGAGAAATAGTTTCTGGGTCTGCAGTGGGATTTTTGTAAAGAAATGTATGAGTCAGGGACCCTGTAGTACCTGTCTGGCTTTACTGGTACAGGGGGTAAAGAATCAGGAGACAGACTGGATTCAGAAAAAAAAATCTACAATATCAAGCACAGCGGGTATAGCCAGGGGCCTGTGCTGAGGCAATAAAAGGAAATCTGAGCCTTTTCTTGGATTCTGAGTAATCCCGGCTCTCCCAATGGAAATGCTCCCTCATGGTGTGCAGGGCTTCCCCAAAAGAATAATCCTCAGGTGGTGAGGCTGAAGGAACTAACTCTTCAGCATCAGAGTCCTCATAGGGAGGGAGAGAATAGCCCTGATCAGAATAATCAGGGGGAATGGAAACCTGATCAGAGGAATCATAATCAGTGTCTTGCCTAGGCAATTTGTCAGGAGGGGGATGGGAGCCCCTGATTAAAGTAATAAGGTCTTCGGCCATTTTAAGCATTTGTTTCTTTGGCATGGATGACTGTTCTGGAGAATGCTGCACTTGTTTCCTCGTCTTTAATGGTGTTTTTGCTTTTGCCTTTGGTGCTGTAGTAGCCTTAATTGTAAGTTGTGAAGGTCTGAAAACACCCTCAGAAGCCAGTGCCTGCTCAGCAGCTCCGGACCCATCTGAGGATATAGATTCCATAGCCCCAATACCTTGAGTTTCCACAGGCCTCGGTGTTTCCACGTGGCTGTCTGTTACGGCCTGTGGCTCTGAGGTAGCGGGTGTCAGGGTCTGCGAAAGCACCTCACTGAGAACCGGCGACTGGCCTAGAAGAGGCTTCGTCGTCAGTTTTGGACCTCGGATGCCTGTCGTTTTCTTTGCCTTCGCGTTTTTTATACATTCCGGTCGTCGGTTGTTCTGACGGCATTATATAATTACATCTTTGTCCAAAATAATATAAAGCAAAATCAAACCGATGTTTGATAGTGCGTTTATTGGATCTAACACAAAAACGACAACTAGTAACGGCGTGGTCAGGGCCTAGGCAAGGAATACATTAAGAGTGAAAGTCCTTATGAGGTATTTGCTTCCCACAAGAAATACAATTAATAACTTTTACTGACATCGGTCTGGAGCAAGAAAAAGTTTCCCCAACGGGGTACTTAGCGTTATTGAAGACTTGTGAACTGCTTTTGCTTCGGGCACCACGCGACAAGAAAGACTGAAGAAAATGTCGTTGGTTGCAACTTTTATACCCCTGGCACACTGACGTTAGGAAAGAGGCGACAGCAACCAACGTCGGACCAAGACTTTGGAACTCGTGCCGACTGCGGGTCGCCTGCCAGCAGGATAACCCAAGTGTAATGACTGCAACAGTGAAACACGAACATCTGCTTCTGATTCGGGCTCCTTGGCAAGAAAAGACTGATGTAATGACATCGGCTGCCTCGTTTTACACCCCTGACGCCAGTCCTGGAGCAACTGCAACCAACGCAGAAATACTACCTGCAGGCAGATAACCAAAGTTTCATGACTGCAACAGTGAAACACGAAGAACATCTAACAGATTACTTAAAGAAAGGATTTTGTGACATTATGACATTAGATTGGATGTGAAAACCAGTGCTTTAGCATGTCATATACACACATACCCCACCCACAAATTTCTATTTTCATGTATAGAAAAGGCGAATTTTAATATTAGAGGTGGATATATTAAGAAAGTACAGTTGTGAACACTTACGATAAATGTGATGTTAGAGTGTATTCACTGTTGCAGTCATTATATTTGGGTAATCTGCTGGCAGGTTGCCCTCAGTCTGCCTGATTAACAAAGTCTTGGGGTCCTGCGTCAGTTGCTGTCTCTTCTTCCATGACGTCAGGGGTATAAAACATGCAGCAGACGCCATTACATCACTTTTTCTTGCCCCAGATGCCAGGTGCCCCCCCCAAATGGGGAGCAAAAAAAAATGCAAATGTAAATATATAAATATATATATATATATATATATATATATATATATATATATATATATATATATATATATATATATACTGGAGGGTGGGTAACCAGGACTGCAACAGTGGATGCACTCTAACAACTACATTTATGGTAAGTGTACTATGTTCTTCGTGTTTCACTATTGCAGTCATTACATTTGGGTAGATTCCCAAAGCTACGGTTGGGAGGATGGAGTTATACAGCATTAGGACCAGCTATAAGGCCCTGCAGGACATCAGTGGCAAAGCCAGCTCTGGATTTAGAGAAGAAAGGTAAATGGTAATGTTTGGTGAACGTATGAACTGAGCTCCAGGCAGCAGCTTCTAGAATGTCTCTAGTGGGAACACCTCTGAGAAAGGCTGCAGAAGTAAATGCAGCCCTGGTGGAATGAAATCTGATCCCCCGGGGGATAGTTTTACCATGGTGCATATAGCAGAAACAAATACAATGGCTTATCCATTTGGAAATAGTCTGCTTTGAAATAGTCTGCTTTGAATTAGCCTTTCCCCCTCTGCCCCTGCAGCAAATGCCACCAGCAGTTAAGATTTTCTTAGACATTTTGTCATGTTTAAGTAAAATCTAAGTTGTCTGTGTACATCCGATGAATGCAGAATCCGCTCCCCCTTGTTCTGTGGATTGGGAAAGAAAGTTGGCAAATGAAAGGTCTGATTAAGAACCACACTGCATACCACCTTAGGCATGAAGGATGGATTGGTCCTGAGGGACACCCTGTCCGCATGTAAGATAATGAAAGGCTCCAGCTGAAGTGACTGCTAAAAGGAATGCTGTTTTCCAGGAGATAAATTTTAAGTCTGCTGTAGCAGCTGGCTCAAAAGGAGGGAGAGTGAGTTTTTCCAATACAAAATTGAAGTCCCAGGCAGGGGTTGGAGCTCTCATGGGAGGTCTTAAGATTTTGGCCACTCTGAGATGCTGCTTGAGCAGAGGATGAGAGAAGAGGGGAGGTTCTGTGTTTTAATGAGCTGAAATGGCAGAAGCATGGATTTTTATGGAAGAAATGGACAGGCCCTTGTGAAGCATTACAATTAAGTATTGTAAAATCTGCGGAATATTGGGCACTGCTGTGCTTATTCCTTGTGATTGGTTCCAGGCAACAAATCTTTTCCATTTGTCAGCATAAGATTTTCTAGTACTAGCCCTTCTCACCTCCAAAATGACATCCATCACAGCTTTGCTGAAGGATGCTAAGGGTGAATTTAGGTGATTAGCCATGCTGCAAGATTCAAAGTTTGGAGCTGAGTGCGCAGAATTTGGTGGTTCTGCTGAGACAGTAAGTAAGGTGTCTGAGGCAGGTGCCATGGTGGAAGGTGTGACACATTGCGCAGGAGTGGGTACCAGTGTTGGCGAGGCCAGTCTGGAGAATTCAGAATCATTTTTGGTTTGTCCTGTCTGACTAATAGAACTTTGGAGAGGAGAGGCAGAGGGGGAAAAGCATACACTGATGGGTTTTTCCAGCTGAATGATACAGCATCCACTTTCCAAGCTTTGTTGTGATGAGTTCTTGTGCAAAACATGTCCAACTGATAGTTCTGGGGTGAGGCAAAAAGATCTATGTCTGGATTCCCCCATTTGCGTGTCAACATGTTGAAAATCCGTGGTTCCAGTTTCCCTTCGTGTGGGTGCATGAGATTTCTGCTTAGTTTGTCTGCCAGAGTATTTAGCTTTCCTGGCAGAACCTGAGCTTCTAGTTGTATTTGGTATGACAAAGCAGTGTTCCACAATTCCATGGCTAGTCTGCAAAGGGGATAAGAATGTGTTCACCCCTGATTGTTTATGTATCACATAACTGTGGTGTTCTGTCTTTATCATTAACTGCCATGGATGAAGGTAGTCCTTGAAGGCTGTCAGTGCTTTCTGTACAGCTAGCATCTCTTTCTGATTGATATGAAGGTGCATTTGATTTGGGCTACATTTGCCCTGAATGCACTTCCCTGCCAGATGAGGCCCCCAAGCACAGTCTGATGCGTCTGTAGTTAGGGTTTGGGCAGCAGGGGGTGGAGTGAATGGCAGTCCCTTGTTTTGTTGGCAGGCCTCTGCCCACCACAGGAACTCTAGTTGCAAGCAAGGTATGATAGTAATCATAGTTTCCAGGCTCTGACAATGCTGACTCCATAAACTTTTTAAGTACCACTGAAGTTTCCTCATATGCCGGAGGTCATGAGCCCCAAGGCTTGCAGAATTTGTCTAGCAGATAGCAAGGTTTTTGTGGCCACCTGTTTGAAGTAATTCAAAAATTGAATTTGCTTTTCTAGTGTAAGGTAATCCATCTGCGCAGTTGTATTCAAGCTTGCACCCAGGAATGTAATTTTTTGAAGGGTACCAGTTGCGATTTCTTTTCATTTATGGTGTACCCTAGATAAGTGCGAACCCTTTTTACAAACGCCAGATGCTTTAGAAGAATGTCCTTGTTTTCTGCCTGAATTAGACAATCGTCCAGGTATGAATATATTTGAATATTTCTTTGCCTGCAAAATGCAATTACTGGAGCCAGGCACTTTGTGAAGACCCTGGGCACAGTAGATAAGCCAAAGGGTAGTGCAGAGAACTGGTAATGCAAGTAGCCTGCTTTGAAGCAGAGGTATCTTCTGCAAGATTCCCTGATTGGGATCTGCAGGTAAGCCTCTTAAGTCTAGAGTTACCAACCAGGCATCTTTGCCTAGCATAGGAAGTAACTGTTGAAGAGTCAGCATCTTGAATTTTGGAATGTCCAGAAATGTGTTTAGAGTAGATAAGTCCAGAATTGAACACCATGATGTCTTTTCTTGGTACCAGGAAAAGTCTTCAATAGAAACCTAGTCACTTTTCCTCTTCTGGTACTGGCTGAATAGCCCCAGTGTTCATGAGGGACAGAACTTGTTTCTGGGCCTCTGCCCACTGGTGTGGGGGCAGGTCATCTGTATTCCTGGGATACTATATTTAAAACCCATTTGTCCTGGGTTATAAGTTGCCAGTTTTGTGTATGAAGTGCCAGTTTCCCCCCAAAGGGGCGGCTGAAAGTTAAGTGCTTGGTGAGTGTAGAGGGAAGTCATCGAGACTGTTTACCATAAGGAGGTGCCTTGCTGTTTTCAGATTTGGAGGTGGAGGCACCCCATTGTTTTGGTCTAAAAGTCCCTTGTGACTGAAACCTGGAGCCTTTGGAATGTCTGGGCTTGACTTGAGTGGCTCTCAAAGGAACTGGAAAGGACCAGTTATTAGTAGGCCAGTATCTACTAAATCTTGGTGGTTGCACTTGTAAGAAATCTTTCACAGTTTGCATAGATTTAGATTTATATTCCATCTTTTTTTAAAACTTCTTCAGCCTCATTACCAAAGAGATGGTCCTGTTGTAAAGGACCATCCAACAATTTTGCTTTAACATAATCAGGCAGTGTTTGCTCTTTGAGCCAAGCATGCCTTCTTAGCACAGACCCAGTTACAACAGCCCTGCAAGAGGCCTCCAAAGAATCAAACCACATTGCAAAGTAAGTTTTCCAACTTGTTCGGCTGAATGCAATAAATCCTATAAATCTTTATTTTCCACAGTCAGAAATTAACATCATTTTCTGTTTAAACAGTCCCGTGATATGCTGTTAATATTTAAGCATATGAAATTGACAGTTTAAAGCCCTGATTGCCAAGGTCGCAGAAGTGTAAACCTTCTTACCCCATCTATCCAGCGCCCTGGAATCTCTATCAGAAGGGGTAGGATTTTTAGCAGTAGAGGCCGTAATGCCCTTGGGACCCTGTGAAATGGTTTCAGGAATTGCAATAGGGTTTCTGAAAAGGAATTTGTGGGAGTCAGGAACCCTGTAGTATCTGTCTGGCTTACAAGGAGCCAGAGGCAGAGAATCAGGAGTCGTTCAAGATTCTGAAAAAACATCAACAATGTCTAGCACAGGAGGTATAGCCAAAGCCCTATGCGGAGGAAGAAGAAAATCCCCAAGTCTCTTTTCAGATTCAGAGAAATCCTGCCTTTCCCGGTGGAAATGTTTACTTAAGGTATGTAAAGTTTCCCCCCAAAAAAAAATCCTCAGGGGGAGAAGCAGAAGGAATGGAATCTTCTGCATCAGAGTTCTCATAAGTAAGTATAGACAAATCCTGTTCATTAGTAGAGTCAGAAGAAATAGAATTTTGTTCAGAAGATTTATAATCAGTCTTGCCTAGGCCTCTTAGGAGGAGGGAGTTGGCTACCCCTGATCAGAGTAATTAAATCTTCAGCCATTTTGATCATTTGTTTTTTTAGGCATAGGGGCCTGCACATGTGGCCCAGGCATCATTTTTTTAGACATAGATTTAGATTTTGGCCTTAGTTTTGAAGATGGCGTTGGTCTAATATACAAATCTGTAGGCCTGAAAACACCCTCAGAAGCCATTGCCTACACAGCGGCTCTGGACCAATCTAAGATAGAGACATTTGCAGGTTCCATAACTGAAGCATCTCACAGCATACCGGACTCCAAATGGGTCTCAGTAGAGGCCTGTAAATCAGAAGTAGCGGGTATCGGGCTGCAATAGCGCCTCACTGAGTACTGGCTTAGGAGAAGCGTAGTCAGTTTTGGACCATAACTGTCTGTCTTTCTTTGCGTTTTTTAGGTATTCCGGTAGTCGGATTGCTAATAAACAACATTTCTAGACAAGTAAATCGTGAGCCAAAATATTTTGAAGCAAAAATATATGGACGTTTAATAGTACGTTGATTAAATTTAGCACAAAACAGACAGCAAGGTACGTTGTGGTCAGGGCCTAGGCAAGTAATACAGTACAAATGAAAATCCTTATGAGGTATTTGCTTCCCACAAGTAATGCAATTAACTTTTACTGACATCGGTAAGGAGCAAGAAAAAGTTTCCCCAACTGGGTACTTAGCTTTTAGTTGAAGACTTCGGTTCTGAAACTCAAAAACGAAAATTTCAGGAGTCAGCCGACTGGCACTTGCGAACTGCTTCAGGCACCACAGAGCAAGAAAGACTGATGTAATGGCGTTGGCTGAATGTTTTATACCCCTGACGTAATGGAAGAAGGGACAGCAACTGACGCAGGACCCAAGACTTTGTTAATAAGCCCGACTGAGGGCAACTTGCCAGCAGATTACCAAATGTAAAGACTGCAACAGTGAAATTACACAAATGTAGGACTGCAACAGTGAAACACGGAGAACATCAAACCTGAGATAGTGGAACTGAGATGGATTGCAAACTTACGAACAGATAAGCAACCCAGTTGAAACAGCATAGTTCCTTTAAAACCCTTACTAAGAGGTAGGAGCCTCCGGAAGTAATTTGATTGGCTTTTATGACTGATTTATTCTCATTCATTTTAAAGGCTAGTTATGGATCTGAAGAAGGCATTTTGTTTATAGTGTTTGCCCAACACCAGCCACATTTTGTGATTTTAACTTAATTAATAAATGTACTCTGCAAAGAGATTTTAACCTACAAGACCTCTCCTACTTTTGAGGAAGAACAGCAATTTTACTTCATTGAAACCAGAGGAAGAGGTCACTAAAGACAGTCAGAAACAGGGCCTTAGGGACAAGCAGAAATTACAGCCTGGGGATAGTCTGGATCCTGCAACCAAGGAAAACATGATTCTGAGAAGGAGTCATGACTGACTTTGAAAGTTTTTAAGGTGAACACCAGAGACTGCAGCACGGAAAAAGTAAATTGTAGTTCCTGAAGCAGAGCCTTGGGGGAATGATGCCTGAATGAACAGAGCGTTCAAGATGAAGAAAGATCTGAACCCCTCTCATACTGCAAAAAGCAATGACAAGAGCAATGCATTTGATGAATACCCTTGGGACAGTAAAAAGGCCAAAGGGCAAAGCAGAGAATTGAAAATTCCAGAAAGAAAGGTAGAAACAGAGAAAAGTACAGTTGTGTACACTTACCATAAATGTACATGTTAGAGTGTATTCACTGTTGCAGTTATTTCGTTTGGGTAATCTGCTGGCAGGTTGCCCTCAGTCAGCCTGATTAACAAAGACTTGAGTCCTGAATCGGTTGCTGTCCCTTCTTCCAGGACGTCAGGTCGTCAGGGGTATAGAAAATGCAGCCAACGCCATTACATCAGTTTTTCTTGCCCCAGATGTCAGGTGCCCCCCAAATGGGGAGCAAATAAAATTACAAACACAAAAATGTACCTCAAACCAAAAGCAAATACACCAAAAAAATCTTTTAAGCATAGTAAAAGAAAGTAGAGATATAGTCAGAGAAAAACAAGGGGCTGGAGGGAGGGTAACCAGGACTGCAACAGTGAATACACTCCAACATCTACATTTATGGTAAGTGCACACAACTGTACTATGTTCTTCGTGTTTCACTGTTGCAGTCATTACATATGGGTAGAATCCAAAAGCTATGGTTGGGAGGAGGAATTTATACAACATTAGGACCAGCTATAAGGCCCTGCAAGACAGCGATGACGTGTAGAAATGAAATCTGTATCCCTGGGACCCTACATTTAAAACCCATTTGGCTTGGGTTATGAGTTCCCAGTTTTTTTGCATGAAGAGCAATCTTTCCTCCCAAAGGGACGGCTAAAAGGTAAGTGCCTGGTAATTTTAAAGGAAAGTCATTGAGTCTGTTTACCATAGGGGGGGTCCAGGTTTCGAAGAGGAGGCCCCCATTGCTTACTTCTGAGAGTCCCCTGGGACTGAAACATGGTGCTTTTGGTGTGCCTGGGTTTGGCTTGAGAGGATCTGGAAGGAGCTGGAAAGGACCAATACTTAGTAGGCCAGTGCCTACTAAATCTTGGAGGTTGCACTTGTAAGAAATCTTTTACGGTTTGAATAGATTTAGCTTTATCTTCCATCTTTTTTTAGAACTTCTTCAGCCTTATTGCCAAACAGGTGGTCCTGATTTAAAGGAGCATCCAACAAATTCGCTTTAACATAAGGCAGAGATTGCTCCTTAAGCCAAGCATGCCTTCTAAGCACATACCCAATAACAGCAGCCCTGCAAGAGGCCTCTAAAGAATCAAAACCACAATGCAAAGTATGTTTTCCAGCTTGTTCAGCAGAATGCAATAAATCCTGTACATCTTTATTTTCCACACAGTCAGAAATCATCATTTTCTGTTTAAGCAGTCCAGTAATATGCAGTTGATATTTTAACATACAAAATTGGCAGTTTAAAGCCCCATTTGCCAAGGCTGCAGAAGTATAAACCTTTTTACCCCATCTATCCAGCGCCCTGGAGTCTCTAACAGAAGGGGTAGGATTTTTAGCAGTAGAAGCCTTAATGCCCTTGGGACCCTGAAAAATGGTTTCTGGATTTGCAACAGGATTTTTGAAAAGGAACTTGTGGGACTCAGGAATCCTGTAGTATCTGTCAGGTTTACTAGGAGCCAGAGGCAGGGAATCAGGGGCCATACTGGATTCTGAAAACACAACAATGTCTAGTACAGGAGGTATAGCCAAAGGCTTATGCTGAGGTAGAAGGAGGAAATCCCTAAGCCTCTTTTTTGAATCAGAAAATTCCTGACTTTCCCAGTGGAAATGCTCCCTTAAGGTATGTAAAGTTTCCGCAAAAGAAAAGTCCTCAGGGGGGAAAACAGAGGGAATGGAATCCTCTGCATCCGAATCCTCATAAGTAGGTATGGACAAATTCAGGTCATTAGAAGAGTCAGAAGAAACAGAGTCCTGATCAGAAGATTCATAGTCAAGTTCAGCCCTAGGCCTCTTAGATGGGAGGGGGGGGGGGGTTGAATACCTCTGATTAAAGTAATTAGAACTTCAGCCATTTTGATCATTTGTTTTTTAGGCATAGGGGCCTAAACATGTAGCCTGGGCGTGGGTTTTTTTAGACATAGATCGAGATTTAGGCCTTAGTATTGAAGGTGGAGTTGGTTTAATATGCAAGGCTGTAGGCCTGAATACACCCTTAGAAGTCAGTGCCTGCACAGCGGCTCCGGACCCATCCAAGGTTGAGACTTCCGCAGGTTCCATAGGTGAAAGATCTTGCGGCATACCGGACTCTGAATGAGTCTCAGTAGAGGCCTGCGAGACAGAAGTAGTGGGAATCAGGGGCTGCAAAAGCGCCTGAGTACTGGTGAACTGGCGACTGGCTTAGAAGCGTCGTCGGCAGTTTTGACCTCGACGGCCTGTCTGTCTTTATCTTTGCTTTTTTTTTTAAATCCCGGTAGTCGGATGGCTAACCAACATCATTTCTGGATAATTAAACAGAGAACCAAAATATTTAGCGGCAAAAATGTACCGACGACTAATAGTGCGCTGATTAAATAAAGCGCAAAACCGACAGCAAGGTACATCGTGGTCAGGGCCTAGGCAAGGAACACAGTACAAATGAAAATCTTTATGAGGTATTTGCTTTCCACAAGTAATGCAATTATTAACTTTTACTGACATCGTAAGGAGCAAAAAAAAAGTTTCCCCAACGGGGTACTTAGCTTTAAGCTGAAGACTTCGGTTCTGAAACTCGAAAATGAAAATTTCAGGAGTCTGCAGACCGGCACTTGTGAACTGCTTCTGCTGCTTAGGGCACCGCACAGCAAGAAACACTGATGCAATGGTGTCAGCTGCATTTTTTATACCCCTGATGACCTGACATCATGGAAGAAAGGACAGCAACCTACGCAGGACCCAAGACTTTGTTAATCAGGCCGACTGAGGGCAACCTGCCAGCAGATTACCCAAATGCAATGACTGCCAACAGTGAAACTCGAAGATAATCAAAACATTCCTGAAAAGTGGATGGGGATACAAAGGTAGGCATTCTTGAGATCCAGAGACACCAAAATGGCCTGGGGAAGAAGAGGGGAAACAAAATTTCAAGAGTTAACATTCAAAAAGATGGGACCTTGAGAAAGGTCCATAATTGGTTTCCAAATGCCATTCTTCCTGGGAACAACAGACATTCTGGAATAAAAACCCTCTCTTCTAGGGCAGGGGGCACAGCCTGAATGGTGCCCCTGGGTCAAGAGAGAAAGAAGCACCTCTGGGAAGAGTGGAAGCTTTTCTTGAAGGAGGATGCCCAGAAATGGAGCAAGATATTTCCAAACCATGAAATACCCCAGCGGAGCACAGAAGAATGGAGTTCAATGATGGCGCTCAGACTGGTGGCAAAGTAGTTCTGAAGTGTATGCATCTGTACTTCACCTTTACGTCTTATGCCTTGCACATGTGGCATGCATGTGAAGGTATACTGCCCAGATGTAGGGCTATCTTTGGTATGAGATCCCTTACGTTACTAATACTGCAACAGTGATGTGAAGGACAGCAAGGGATCTAGTCAGCCACCATATGAGGTGAAAAAAAACAGACACTGCTTTCCCAATAATGGCTAAGTACACAACCCTGACTTCCCCAGCACCTAAAGATCTTCCCACACCTGCAACAGACAATGGTACATCCCCAGACGAGGTATCCGATCACTGTATCATGCACAGAAGTAGAACAACGCTAGGGGACCTGGAATTAACAGAATGCGAGTGGCTGACACAGCCTGCATTAAGTTAAGGCTACTGTGGAGTCACAAGCCATAGGATTAGGCATATTTTTTTCATTTATTCTTTTGATTTTTTTAGATATAGATGGGGAAGACGGTTGGGGGGACATAAGCAAATCCATCAAGACAGGGGGGTATAAAGTACAGTTGTGTACTCTTACGAGAAATGTAGATGTTAGAGTGTATTCACTTGTTGCAGTCATCACACTTGGGATATCTGCCTGCAAGTAGCCCTCAGTCAGCCTGAATACCAGAGACTTAGTATTTCTACGTCGGATGCTGTCAACTCCAGGAGTGACGTCATGTCGTCAGGGGTATAAAAACTGGCAGCCGACACCATCACATCGGATATTCTTGCCCCAAATGTCAGGGGCCCCCAAATAGGGAGCCAAGTTATGGTGGGGAAAACACCACCAGTAAAAAGTAAATACCAATAGTAATAGCCATAGAGAAGAGAGAAAACCAGGGGGCTGGAGGGAGGGAAACCAGGACTGCAACAGTGAATACACTCGAACATCTACATTTATGTTAAGTGTACACAACTGTACTATATTCTTCGTGTTTCACTGTTGCAGTCATCACACTTGGCAGGATTCCCAAAGCTGAGGAAGGGTGGAAGCAGTCAAGAGAAAATAGGGCTGGCAAGCAGGCCTTGCAAGACTGCTGTAGCAAAACCTGCCGTGAATTTGGAAAAGATAGGCAAGTGGTAATGCTTGGTGAAGGTGTGTACAAAACTCCAGGTAGAAGCTTCCAAGATGTCCCAGGTAGGGACTCCCCTGAGAAATGCAGTAGAGGTAGATGTTGCCCTAGTGGAATGTGTTCTGACCCAGAGGGGTTGGCTTTCCATGGTGCTTGTAGCAGAAATGGATGCAGTGTGCTATCCATTTGGAAATGGTTTGTTTTGAAATGGCCTTGCCCTCTGCCATTTTTGCAAAGCTGACTAGCAACTGGTCAGATTTTCTGACAGGCTTAGCCCTATCAAGGTAGAATCTGAGCTGCCTGCGCACATCCATTGAGAGCAGGATCCTTCCCCCTTTATTTTGAGGATTAGGGAAGAAGGTTGGCAAATGGATGGATTGGTTGAGAGCCACACTGGACACCACTTTAGATATAAAGGAAGGGTTAAGTCCTGAGGGAAACCCTGTCAGCATGGTAATAATGAAAGGTTCCACAGCCATCAGTGCTTGTAGCTCAGACACACTTCTAGCTGAAGTGATGGTTAGAAGCAACGTTGTTTTCCAAGAGAGGAATTTTAACTCTGCTGAAGAAGCAGCTTCAAACGGGGAAGCATGAGCTTTTCCAGTGCAAAGTTATGGTCCCAAACAGGGGTTGGTGCTCTCCTTGGTGGCCTTAAGTTGTTTGCCCCTCTCAAGAACTGTTTGATGAGAGGGTGAGAGAATAGAGGTGGGCTCAGTGTTGTAATGAGCAGAGATGGCAGAGGCACGGATTTTAATGGAGAAGGATTGGCCTCTTTGGAGTAGTTCTGCTAGGTAATCCAGGATTAAAGGTACGGAGGGCAGTGCTGTGTCCTCTCATTCAGACTGAATCCAGGAACAATACCTTTTCCAATTATCAAGATAGGCTTTCCTTGCACTGGGCCATCTGGCTTCAAGGAGAACGTCCAGCACCTGTTTGCTTAGAGTTGATGGTGGAAAATTCAAGGGATAAGCCAGGCTGCAAGATTTAGGGATTGCAAATGAGGATGCAAAATCGGTCCCTCCTGCTGAGACAGCAGGGTGGGGGTCTGTTGTAGGTGCCAGGGTAGCACCGGTCAGGTTGGGCAGGAGTCTGTACCAGTGCTGGCATGGCCAGTCTGGGACTATCAGAATTGTCCTTGGCCTGTCTTGTTTTATCCTGAGTAATACTCTTGAGAGAAGGGGCAGAAGGAGAAAGGCATAGACTGAGAGCTTTTCCGATTGAAAGGATAGGGCATCCACTTTCCAGGCCCTGCTGTGAGGATTCCTTGTGCAGAATTTGCTAAGCTGGTGGTTGTAGGGGGAGGCAGAGATCTCCACCCCCTGGGGCCCCCAATTTCTGAATCAGAAGGTTGAAGGTGCTGGGCTCCAATTTCCACTTGTGTGGGTTTAGGAGACTTCTGCTCAAGTCGTTTGCCAGTGAGTTTCATTTGCCTGGCAGGAACAGAGCTTGTAAGATGGACTTGGATATCCAATGCAGTGTTCCACAGGGCCATAGCTAACCTGTAGAGTGGGTAGGAATGGGTTCCCTCCTGCTTGTTGATGTGCCATATAACTGTGGTGTCTGCTTTTATTAGCAGTTGTCCTGGAAAGAGTAGGGATCTGAAAGCTGTCAGTGCATTCTGTACAGCTAGCATCTCTTTTTGGTTGATTTGCAGATGAGTGTGACTCGGGCTTTAGTGGCCCTGAATACATTTGCCAGTCATGTGAGCCCCGCAGGCATAGTCTGATGCATCTCTGGTCAGGGTCTGGGCAGCTTGGGGTTGAGTAAATGGCAGTCCCTTGTTGTGGTTGTATGCTTCAGCCCACCTTAGACAAGGTATGATAGGAATGACTGTTTCCAGGTCCTGAGAATGTTGGCACCAAAGACATTTTAAGTACCATTGAAGTTTCCTCATATACAGTCTTGCATATGGAATTAGCAGTATACATGAGGCCATGAACCCTAGGTCTTGCAGTATTTTTCTTGCAGAGAGCTGGGTTCTGGTGGCCATTTGTTTGAAGTAGTCTGTCAGATAGACTTGTTTTTCTGAAGTGAAGAATGCCATCTGGGAAGTTGTGTCCAAGCTTGCTCCCAGAAATACAATTTTTTCACTGGGTACCAGTTGTGATTTTATTTCATTGATGGTGTACCCCAAGGAAGCGAGAAGGTTTTTTACAAATGCCAGGTGCTGCAGCAGAAATTCCTGACTGCCCGCTTGAAACAGGCAGTCGTCCAAGTACTGGTAAATATGGATATTTCTCTGCCTGCAGTATGCAATGGCAGGAGCCAGGCATTTAGTGAATACCCTGGGTGCAGTAGATATGCCAAAGGGAAGTGAAGAGAACTGATTAATGCATAGATCCTGCCCTGAAACGTAGATACGTCCTGCATGACTCCTTTATGGGGATGTGCCGATAGGCTTCTTTTAAGTCTAGGGTTACTAACCAGGCAGCCTTGGTAAGCATTTTGAATTTTGGTACCACCAGGAAGGTGTTGAGAACTGAAAGATCCAGGATTGGGTGCCAAGAGCCTTCTTTCCTGGATACCAGGAAGAGTCTGAAGTAGAATCCTTGACCCCTCTGTTCTACTGGAACAGGCTGAATAGCTGTGATATTGAGCAGAAGTACTTGGTTTTGAGCCTCTGCCCACTGGTTTGGAAGAAGGTCTGGAAATCCGCTTGGGGTTGGCAGTGAATGGAAATAAAGTTTGTACCCCTGGGATATAAAGTTGAGGACACATCTGTCTTGCATGATGGACATCCAGTTTTTTGCATGAAGGGCAAGTTTTCCTCCTAGGGGCACCAGCAATTGGGCAGGGCTGGGAAGTGGAGTAAAGTCATTGTGAGCCTTTTCCATAATGAGGTGGCTTACCACTCCCTGCTTTAGGGATGGGGGCACTCCATTGCTTATATCTCTGCATACCCTGAGACTGTAGTCTGGGTGGTCTGTTTCCCCCGGGTCTTGTTTGGGAAGGCCTGGAGGGGGCTGGAAAGTACCAGTGTTTTGAAGGGCAATGCCTACTGAATCTAGGGTGTTGCACTTGTAAGAACTCCAACAGCTTGAATAGAATTAGCTTTTTCTTCTATCTTTTTAAGAACCTCTTCTGCTTTGATGTCAAACAAACAGTCCTTATTCAAAGGAGCATCTGGTCATTTTGATTTGACATTGCCTGCAACGTCTGTTCCTTCAGCCAAGCATGTCTTCTCAGTACAGAGCCAGTGACTGCTGCCCTGCAAGATGCTTCTAGGGCATCAAAGCCAAACTGCAAAGTATGCTTATTGACTTGGTTTGCAGAGTGCATAAGCTCCTGCGAGTCTTTATTTTCTGCACACTCTGGAAAAGTTACTTTTTTTTTTTTTTTTAATGAGTTCCATAAGATGTTGCTGGTACTTCAGCATGTGAAAAGTACAGTTGTGTACACTTACCAGAAATGTAGATGTTCAAGTGTATTCACTGTTGCAGTCATCACATTTGGGTTATCTGCTTGCAGTAGCCTTCAGTCGGCCTGATTAACAAAGTCTTGGGGTCCTGCGTCAGTTGCTGTCCCTTCTTCCATGATATCAGGGGTATAAACATGCAGCCGACACCATTACATCAGTTTTTCTTGTCCCAGATGTCAGGTGACCCCCTAATGGGCAGCAATTAAGTCTATAAATATACAAGGTTATACCTCCAACAAAAAAGCAAATACACCAAAAAGCTTTTGAGCATAGTAAAGGAGAGTAGAGGTATAGCCAAAAGTAGTAAGGGGGCTGGAGGGAGGGTAACCAGGACTGCAACAGTGAATACACTCAAATATTTACATTTATGGTAAGTGTACACAAAGTACAGTTTTGTACCTACCATAAATGTAGATGTCCGATAGATATGCAACTGCAGTCCTGACATATGGGTTGTCCTGCCTCAGGCAGCCCTTCGGTCGGCCGGATTCCAAAGTCTGGGTCCAGCGTCGGCTGATGTCGCCTCTTCCCCGACGTCAGAGCGGCTGGGGTACAAAAGCATCAGCCAACGCCATCTTCTTCAGTGTTTCTTGCCCCAGATGCCTGGTGCCCTCCAAGGAAGGCTAAATTTAGAGAATGGATAAAAATTCCAGACATGCACAACAGTAATAAACATATACACCATAACAGATATCCCCAGCGAATTTGAAAAAGGGGGAGTGGACCCAAAAAAGAGAGTTACAGAGGGGTAGGAGGGAGGGAAAACCTGACTGCAGTTGCATATCTATCGGACATCTACATTTATGGTAGGTACAAAACTGTACTATGTCCTTCAAGAATGCAACTGCAGTCCTGACATATGGGTTGAATACCATAGCCAAGCTGGGGGTGGTAGGATCTAAGAAAGGGATGGTGTAGCTAAAATGCCCTGCAGGACTGCTGAAGCAAAGCCTGCTCGTGATCTGGAGTATAAAGGCAGGTTGTAGTGTTTGGTAAATGTATGCACGGAGCTCCATGTAGCAGCCTCTAGAATGTCCTTTGTAGCCACTCCTCTTAGAAAGGCTGTGGATGTGGCTATAGCTCTGGTGGAGTGTGGCCTAATATTGGCTGGCACACCTTTTCCATGGAAGGAGTAACAGAATCTGATGCAGTGTCCAATCCATTTTGAAATTGTTTGTTTGGAGATTGCCTTTCCTTGCACTCCAGCAGCATAGGCTACAAATAGTTAATCAGACTTTCTGGTGGTCTTTGTTCTGTCCAAGTAGTAGCGTAATTGTCTGTGTATGTCCAAAGTGTGCAGCAACTTTTCCCCCTTATTTTGAGGATTGGGAAAGAAAGTAGACAGGTGAATTGCTTGATTTAGAGACACCCTGGATATCGCTTTTGGCATGAATGAAGGATTGGTTCTTAGAGAAACTCTGTCCTGATGAAAAATGAGAAAGGGAGGTACTGCCATGAGGGCCTGTATCTCCGATATTCTTCTTGCTGAGGTAACTGCCAACAGGAAAACCGTTTTCCAGGAGAGAAATTGCATTTCTGAAGATGCTGCTGGTTCAAAAGGAGGAAGAGTTAATTTTTTCCAAGACGAAATTGAGGTCCCATGCAGGTATTGGTGGTTTTCTGGGAGGTTTGATATTCTTTATCCCTCTTAGAAACTGGCTTAGCAAGGGATGCGAAAACACAGGTGGGTCACAGTTGTATTTTGCTGAGATTGCTGAAGTGTGAATTTTTATGGAAGAATATGAGAGGCCACTATGAAACATTTCTGCCAAGTATTCTAATATCTGTGGTATGTTCATTACTGATGCATCCTGACCCTTGTTGGCATTCCAGATGATGAATCTCTTCCACTTGGCTGAATAGGTTTTTCTGGTGGAAGGTCTGCGTGCTTCCAGCAAGATTTCTTGTACTTTTTTGGAAAGAGAGATATGGGTGAAAGTCATGGAACCCTCCAAGCTGTCAGCTGCAATGTTTGCAGGTTTTGATGAACAGTCCTGTAATTGTGGCGAGTTAGCAGAGGCCATTGAGGCAAGGGCCACGATTTGGTGTGAGTTATGCTCAGTAGCAATGGATACCAGTGCTGCCTTGGCCAGTCTGGAGCTATCAAAATTCCTTTTGGTTGTTCTGCTTTGATCTTCAGTAACACCTTGGTCAGTAATGGTAGAGGAGGGAATGCATAAACTGTTAGGGAATTCCAGCTGAAGGAGAGCGCATCCGTTCTCCAGGCTAGAGGATGGTGCGTCCTTGAACAGAACTTCTCCAGGTGATGACTGAGGTGAGAAGCAAAGAGATCTATGTCCGGTCTTCCCCATGCACTTGTTAATTGTGAGAAAATGTGTGGATGCAGCATCCATTCGTGCGGATCCAAAAAAGTTTTGCTCAGCCTGTCCGCCAGAACATTGTCCCTGCCTGGAACAAACTGGGATTGCAAGTGGATGTTCAGATTCAGGGACTTTTCCCAAAGAGTCATTGTTAGTAAGAGTGAGTGCCTCCCTGCTTGTTTATATACCACATGACAGTGGTGTTGTCTGTCCTCATTAGCAGATGACCTTGTTGAAGGGATTTCCCGAAGGCCTCGATTGCATGCATCACTGCCAACATCTCTTTTTGATTTATGTGCAGATGCATTTCCCTGGGAGTCCATTGCCCTTGAATGCATCTGCCCTCCATGTGCGCCCCCCCCCCCATCCATGATCCGAGGCGTCTGTTGTAATGGTTTGACTTGCTAGAGGTTTGTTGAAAGACATGCCTTGGTTTAAATGACTTGCTTGAGCCCACCACAAAAATTCCCTTTGCAGGCATGGAATGAGTGGTATTACGTCTTCTAGATTGTGGCTGTGTTGAGACCATAAGCTTTTTAGGTACCATTGTAACTTTCTCATGTGTAGTCTTGCCAGAGGTACCAGAAGAATGCAAGATGCCATGAACCCCGGGGCCTGCAGGATTTTCCTTGCGGTCAGCTGGGTGAGCTTTGCTAGGCTTTTGAAGTTATCTGGTAAATGCTCTTGTTTCTCTTCTGTGAGGAAAGCCATTTGTGATTGTGTGTCCAATTTGGCTCCTAGAAAAATAATCTGTTGGGATGGCAGTAGTCTTGATTTTTGAATGTTGACTGTGTATCCCAAAAGCCTGTAGTAATTGAATGACATAGTCCAAGTTTCTTATCAAGGTTTCTTTGCTGTCTGCTTGTATAAGGCAGTCGTCCAGGTAAGGGTATATTTGAATCCCCTGGAGCCTGCAATGTGCAACTACTGATGCCAGGCATTTTGTGAATACTTTGGGCGCAGTAGATAAGCCAAACGGCAATGCTGAGAATTGATAATGCTCTGACCTTGCAAGAAATCTGAGGTATCTTCTGCAACTGTGTCTGATTGGGACATGCAGGTATGCCTCCTTGAGGTCCAGAGTAACCAGCCAAGACCCCTTGCCCAGCATGGGAAGGAGTTGCTGTAAAGTCAGCATTTTGAATTTTGGCACAATGAGAAAAGTGTTTAGAGCGGACAAGTCCAGTATAGGTCTCCATTGCTTTTCTTTTCTTGGAACAAGGAACAGTCTTGAATAGAATCCCTGGCCTTGTTCCTGAGGAGGAACCTTTTCTATTGCTTTTATCTGTAACAGCTTTGAAACTTGTATGAGTGCCTCTGCCCTTTGATTTTGTGGCAGATTTGGCATGCCTTGTCTCGTTGGTAAGGTGTGGAAGTGGAACCTGTAACCTTTGTCTACTATGTCCAGAATCCATTTGTCCTTGGTTAAAATGTGCCAGTTCTTTGAGAATAAGGATAATTTTCCGCCTAGAGGTGCTTCTCTTTGAGCCTTGGTCGGTGGAGTGAAAGTCAAGTCATTGTGATTGTCCCTGTGGTAGCTGAACTCCCTGCGCCACTTCTCTGATTTGGTGGTTGCCATTGGCAGCCCCTGTAGGAGCCTTGGTATTGTCCTCTGCCTCGAGCACGCCTGTTTTTTCCCCTTTGAAACTTGTCAGTGTCTGGAAAGGACCAATTCTTTGAAGGCCAATTCCTGCTGAATCTGGGTGGCTGAACCTGGAGGAAATCCTTGGCTGTCTGTACTGATTTAGCCTTTTCCTCAATAGACTTCAACACATCCTGTGCATTAGCACCAAACAGCTTCTGTTTTTCCAGAGGTGCATCTAGGAGCTTTACTTTAACATGGTCTGGCAGTGGCTGTTCTTTCAGCCAAGCATGTCTACGTATAATGGCCCCTGTCATAGCTGCCCTACATGAAGCTTCCAATGCATCATAAAGTACAGTTTTGTACCTACCATAAATGTAGATGTTCGAAGATCCACATTGCTGCAGTCCTAACACCTGGGGTAGTCCGCTGTCCCAGTCGGCCCGAATACCAAAGTATATGGCTGACGTCGGTCAAGGCGCATTAGTCTGACGTCAGGACGTCAGGGTACAAATGCGCATGACCGACGTCATATCCTCAGTCTTTTCTTGCCCCAGATGTCAGAAGACCCTAAAAAGATAAGGCCAAAACCAAAAAACACCAAACACTCCTGCACCAAATATATATATATATAATATATACAAATATACAAAAGTATAACCCCACCCACACAACCACCCCTAAACACAGAGGGGAAGGAGGGAGGGTAAATTGGACTGCAGCAATGTGGATCTTCGAACATCTACATTTATGGTAGGTACAAAACTGTACTATGTTCTTCATTCCACATTGCTGCAGTCCTAACACTTGGGTAGAATCCCAAAGCAGAGGTAAGGGAGGCTGGCAAATCATAAGGGAGCAGGAGCTGCCAACATGCCCTGCAAAATAGCCATGGCAAAACCAGCCCTAGATTTAGAGTAAAGAGGAAGGTGGTAATGCTTAGAGAAAGTATGCAATGAACTCCAAGTAGCTGCCTCCAAAATATCCTTAGTTGCCACCCCCCTTAGAAATGCTGTTGAAGTGGCAGTAGCCCTAGTGGAATGAGGCCTAATCCCAGCTGGAATCTCCTTGCCATGATGGGAATAACAAAATGCAATGCAAAACCCAATCCACTTAGAAATAGTTTGTTTTGACACAGGCTTGCCCTGAGAACTCAAAGCAAAAGAAACAAACAACTGCTGAGACTGCCTAAAATCCTTAGTCCTGCTTAAATAATAACGCAACTGCCTGTGTACATCTAAAGTGTGCAAAATCTTTTCCCCCTTATTTTGGGGATCTGCATAAAAAGCAGGCAAATGAATGGTTTGGTTTAAAGCCACACTAGAAACCACCTTAGGCATAAAGGAAGGATTAGTACGTAATGATACCATATCCTTATGGAAAATCAAAAAAGGCTCAAACGCCATAAGGGCCTGCAATTCAGAAACCCTTCTTGCAGAAGTAATGGCCAACAAAAAAGCAGTCTTCCATGACAAGTATTTCAATTCAGCAGTAGCCGCAGGCTCAAAAGGTTGTAGAGTAAGTTTCTCCAACACAAAATTGAGATCCCAAGCAGGAGTAGGAGCTCTACGTGGGGGTCTGATATTCTTTGCCCCTCTAAGAAATTGCTTGAACAAAGGATGAGAAAACAATGGTGGGTCACAATCATAGTGAGCTGAAATTGCTGCAGCATGAATCTTTATGGAAGAGAAAGACAAACCTTTGTCCAATAACTCTGTAAGATATTGAAGAGCCACACTCAAATTAGGCTCAGAAACCTCCAAATTCTTTGCTGCACTCCAAAATAAAAATCTCTTCCATTTTTCTGCACACTTTCCTTGTACTAGGTCTTCTGGCTTCCATAATCACATTCAAAACTTGTTGAGGAAGTTGAGACCTGCTATGTTTCAAAACAGAATATGCCAGGCTGTTAGATGAAGAGAGTGAAGCTTGACATTGAGTAGATGACCGTCCTCTGAGACAATAGGTGTGGAATCAAAGGTAAAGGCCATGGAGGCTTCCTTACCAGACTCCTCAGTAATGGGTACCAGTGTTGCCGAGGCCAATCTGGAGCTATTAAAATCATCCTTGGCTTGTCTTGTCTGACCTTTAGGAGTACCTTTGGAAG
The DNA here is from genome assembly GCF_019279795.1 of Protopterus annectens. Taxonomy (NCBI): domain Eukaryota; kingdom Metazoa; phylum Chordata; order Ceratodontiformes; family Protopteridae; genus Protopterus; species Protopterus annectens. The sequence goes on from NC_056735.1 coordinate 1,747,078,011, forward strand.
AAGAGGCAGAGGTGGAAAGGCATACACATGAAGATTTTTCCAACTGAAAGAAAGAGCATCCACCTTCCAAGCTGTGTGATGAAACCTTTTCGTGCAAAACTTTGGCAGCTGGTGGTTTAGTGGAGAAGCGAACAGATCTATGTCTGGAGTTCCCCATGACACTGTCAATTTCCGAAATACATGAAGATCCAGTTTCCACTGTGGGGATCCATGATTTGCCTGCTTAACACATCTGCTAAGGAGTTCTGTGCTCCGCAGAAACCTTGCCTGAAGAGTTAGTTGCAAGCTGAGCGCAGTCTCCCATAAAATCATTGCTTGCCTGCATAGAGGGTAAGAATGTGTTCCCCTTGTTTGTTGATGTACCACATGACAGTTGTGTTGTCTGTTAGAATCAACACCTGCCCTGGAAGAAGTAACTCCTTGAAAGCCATTAATGCAAACTGGACTGCTAACATCTCCTTCATGTTGATATGTAGATGCTGTAGTCTGGCAGGCCACTTGTCTTGTACCCACTTTCCATTCAGATGAGCTCCCAAGCTATGTCTGAGGCATCTGTCGTTAGAATCTGACTCGCCTCTGGCCGGGTCACAGAGAGTCCCTTGTTTAGGTGACATTCCTGAGCCCACCACAAAAATTCCTTTTGAATGCAAGGTATTATTTGAATGACAGTGTCCAAATCCTGGCAGTGCTGTGTCCATACATTTTGAGATACCATTGCAGCTTCCTCATATGCAGTTTGGCATTGGGAAGCACCAGAATACAAGATGCCATGAACCCTAAGGCTTGAAGGACTGTCCTTGCAGTCAGCCCGGACTGAAGAGATAGTTGATGGAAGTAAAGGGAAAAATTCTTTTGTTTGTCCGGGGTTAAAAAGGCCATCTGGGTTGCTGTATTCAGTCTCACACCCAGAAAGCACATGTCTTGAGAGGGTACTAGACTGGACTTTATTTCGTTCACAGAATACCCCAGGCATCTTAGCACTGCTATCACATATTCCAAATGCTGTAAAAGGTCTTCCTTATCTTGAGCCAGAATCAGGCAGTCGTCCAAGTAAGGATAGATTTGTATTCCTTTTAGCCTGAAGTAAGCTATCACTGGAGCCAGAACCTTTGTGAATACTGGCGCAGTAGATAAGCCAAAGGGCAATGCAGAGAACTGATAATGGGAATTCCAGCTCGAAACGCAGATACTTCCTGCAACTTAGTCTGATAGGTACATGAAGGTAAGCCTCCTTGAGATCTAAAGTTACCATCCAGTGATCTTTGCCCAGCAGAGGTAAAAGCTGTTGTAACGTAAACATTTTGAACTTGGGAATGTCCAGATAAGTGTTGAGGATAGATAAATCCAAAATTGGTCTCCACGTGTTCCCCTTCTTTGGTACTAGGAACAGGCGAGAATAAAATCCTAGGCCTCTTTCTGGCACAGGAACCGGCTGAATGGCCCCTATTTGGAATAACAGAGAAATTTGCTTGTGAGCCTCTTTTCTTTGTAGCGGAGGAATGTCTGGCATGCCTTTGAAAGGAGGCAAGGTATGGAAATAAAACCTGTAACCGTGGTGAATGATATCCAATACCCATTTGTCTTGGGTAATTAAACTCCAATTTTCTTTGAAAAGTGCCAGCCTTCCTCCCAAAGGTGCTGCCAGACGAGAAGGCTCTGGCAGCTGAAAAGGCAGGTCATTGGGTCTGTTTACGAAAGGACTGACCCCTGCCCTCACCAGAAGACTGAGCAGGTGAACTCCTGTTCTAGGCCTAAAAGAACCTTGAGCTCTGCCCCTACCACGCCTAGACCTACCCCTAGACTGGGAATCATAAGCAGGATATGTCCACCCTTAGTAGGCCAATTTCTACTAAACTTTGGAGGCTGAACCTGCAAAAAATCTTTAACAGTCTGCATAGACTTAGCCTTGTCCTCCATTTTCTTTAAAACTGCTTCCACAGGCGAACCAAACAACACGTCAGACTGTAATGGAGCATCCAAAATCCTTGTCTTAACATGCTCAGCTAAATTCTGATCCCTCAGCCAGGCGTGCCTACGAAGAACAGAACCAGTGGCAGCCACCCTCGAAGAGGCCTGCACAGCATCAAAACCGCATTGCAAGGAATGCTTACCCACCTGTTCAGACACATGAACTAAATCCTGCAACTCTTTACACTCAATACCTTCCGCCAGAGCATCTACCTTAGACTTCAACTGTGAAAGGAGATAATTTTGATATTTTAACATGTGGAACTGGCAATTCAAAGCCCTCATGGCTAAAGTGGAAGAAGTATACACCTTTCCCCATCTATCCAAAGCCCTTGCTTCTTTATCAGGAGGAACAGGATTTTTAACAACAGAAGCCTTAACACCTTTAGGCCCCTGAGAAACAGTTTCTGGGTCTGCCCTAGGACTCTTAAAAAGATACTTATGAGCTTCAGGCACCCTATAATACCTGTCTGGTTTAACTGGGGCAGGAGGCAAAGAATCAGGGTTCAGGGAAGCCTCTGCAAAAACATCTTCCACCACATCCAGAACAGGAGGTATAGCTAAAGGCCTATGCTGGGGTAAAAACAAAAATTCCCTAAGCCTCTTCCTGGAATCAGAGAAATCTTGACCTTCCCATTTAAAATGCTCCCTCATGGAATGAAGAGTCTCTGAAAAGAAAAATCCTCAGGAGGAGAAGCCAAGGAGTAGAATCATCCACATCAGAATCAGAATAAGGAGGATACTCCTGCAAGTCTTCAGCCGAAGACTCAGAAGCCTCCAAACACTGCTCAAAACTCTCAAGCTCAGGATCCACCCTAGGCCTCTTATCAGGAGGGGGCATAGAACCTCTAATCATAGTAATCAAATCTTCTGCCATTTTAAGCATATGTTTCTTAGGCAAAGATCCTGAAGAACTAGGAGAGACCCCCACTGAAGCTAAACCTGGCCTGCCTCTCAAAGAAGCCTTGGAAACAGAAGGAGGGCCTAACCACCTTAGGAAGAGAGGGGAGAACAGCCACCTGAGAAGCCCCTTCAGCCTGGCCTACCTCCTGAGAGGACACATCTTGTAACAGTAAAGTCTCTCCTGAGACTCCAAAGAAACTTCAGGCAGAACCACCGGCTCCACTGAGCCTTCTAAAGAACCGACGTCCGGGACTGACGGTTCTTCCAACCTAGGCTTTGCTGCTTTGTCCCTGCGCTTTTGAGAAGCAGGCGTGAGTATCCGACGGCATTTTATAATTACAATGCTTCCCAAAACTAACCTGGCACAGTCTAATCTTCTTTATAGTGCGCTTGTTAAATCTAGCACAAGAGCGACATCCAACAACGCCGTGCTCAGGCCCTAAACAAGGTATACACAAGGTATGGTAATCCCTATGAGGTATCTGTTTCCCACAAGAAATACAGTTATTCACTTTTTCTGACATCCGTTAAATACTGAGGCAAGAAAAACCAAAATATTCCCAACGGGTACTTAGCCAACTTTGATTCGGTCTGAAACTCCGACTTCAGAAAATTTCAGAACGCCAACCTGCACTCGCAAAACTGCTTCTGCATCGGACCATGCGGCAAAAAAGACTGAGGATATGACGTCGGTCATGCGCATTTGTACTCTGACGTCCTGACGTCAGACTAATGCGCCTTGACCAACGTCAGCCATATACTTTGGTATTCGGGCCGACTGGGACAGCGGATTACCCCAGGTGTTAGGACTGCAGCAATGTGGAATGAAGAACATCCACACTGAAGAAAACGATTGCTAACCTGCTGAGTGTTATGAACCAAATCCTGCAATGCCTTTCTATCTATAGGCTCAGGAGAGGCTAACTTTTTCTGCAAATCATCCATTAGGTAATCCTGGTACTGAAACATGAAAAAGACAGTTAAGTGACCTCATGGCAAGGGTGGATGAGGTATAAACTTTTTTGCCCCATCTCTTCAGGGACCTTGATTCCCTGTCTGCGGGCAAAGGGTTTTTGGCCGAGGAAGTAGCCACTCCTTTGGGCCCCTGAGAAATAGTTTCTAGATCCACAGAGTGGGCCTTAAAGAGATGCTTATGAGTTTCAGGAACCCTGTAATATCTGTCTGGCTTGACAGGAGCAGGAGGGAGAGAATCAGGGGAAGCACTGGAGTCTGAGTATACATCATCCAACACTGGAGGAATAGCTAATGGTCTGTGCTGGGGTAACTTGAGAAAGGTACGTAGCCTTTTCCTGGAGTCAGAAAATTCCTGACCCCGCCACTGAAAATGTTCTCTCATGGAGTGGAGAACTTCTCCGAAAGAAATATCCTCTGGAGGAGAGGCAGAAGGAATCGATTCCTCAGCATCAGAGTCCTCGTAGGCCTGGAAGGATTCTTCCTGGGTATCCGAGTGCTCTGAATCCCTAGAGGCTTCATCCGAAGAGAGGGTATCTGTCTGCTCAGTCCTAGGCCTTTTATCTGCAGGAGGCTGAGAACCTCTGTCTGGATGCGACTGAGAGCCTCTGATTAGAGAGATTAGATCTGCAGCTAGGGTCATGATCTGTTTATCAGAAGAGGGGCCCTGGGAAAAAGTTTTAGGAGGATGGGCCTTAGCCTGGCTGGCAGCCTTAGCACGTGTGTAGGCCTTGATGGACATGGAGACCGGAGGCCTAGCTGCCCCACGTGCAGGAGTTACTTTATCCACTGGTATGGTGTCAGGTAAATATTGAGCTTCGGTTTCGGGAGGAAAATCAACAACCGGTACCGGGGAAACCTCCGGGACCGAAGTACGCGGTAAAGCGGAGTAGTCTGCCTGGAGCGGTAGAATTACCGCCTCCGAAGAGACCGATGCACTCACGGAAGGCTTAGGCGTGGTATCGGTGGATGACTCAGGCCGAGGATGTCGGTCCCGGTCCTTGCGTTTTTTGGAAATATGTGCTGTCGGTTGTTCCGACGGCATGATATAGCATAATTTTCGCCAAAAAAGTCTTCGGCAAATTCTGCCCGGCGCCTGAGTGTGCGCTTATTAAAGCAAGCACAGGCAGCACAGGCCGAGACGTCGTGGTCTGGGCCCAGGCAGGGAAGGCAGTAAGAATGGAAGTCCTTATGAGGTATTTGTTTACCACAAGACAAACAATTATTAACCTTTTCAATTTTTTCTGACATCGGCTGAGGCAAGAAAAATGTTCCCCAATGGGGTACTTAGCTTTTTGATGACTTCCGTAACTGAAAACACAGGAGCTGACCGACCGGCACTTGCGAACTGCTTCTGTTTCGAGCACCGTGCGGCAAGAAAGACTGAAGAAGATGGCGTCGGCTGATGCTTTTATACCCCAGCCGCTCTGACGTCGGGGAAGAGGCGACATCAGCCGACACCGGACCCAGACTTTGGAATCCGGCCGACCGAAGGGCTGCCTGAGGCAGGACAACCCATATGTCAGGACTGCAGTTGCATTCTTGAAGGACATCTGTACTATGTTCTTCGTGTTTCACTGTTGCAGTCATTACATTTGGGTAGATTCCCAAAGCTAAGGATGGGAGGAGGAATTTAGATAGCATTAAAACAAGCTATAAGGCCCTGCAAAACTGCAGTGGCAAAGCCAGCTCTGAATTTAGAGAAAATTGGCAAATGGTAATGTTTGGTGAAAGTATGTACAGAACTCCAGGTAGCAGCTTCTAGGATGTCCATGGAAGGGACACCTCTGAGAAAAGCTGTAGAGGTAGATGCAGCCCTGGTTAAATGTGGTCTTATCCCCTGTGCGGTAGTTTTCCATGTTGTTTATAGCAGAAATGAATGCAATGGCTTTTCCATTAAGAAATGGTTTGCTTTGAAATGGCCTTCCCCTCTGCCCCTGCAGCAAATGCAACCAGCAGTTCAGATTTCCTGAGAGATTTAGTCCTGTCCAAGTAAAATCTAAGTTGTCTGTGCACATCTAAGGAGTGCAGTATTCGTTCCCCCTTGTTCTGTGATTAGAAAATGTTGGCAAATGAAAGGACTGATTAACGGCCACACTGGATACCACTCGGGCAGGAAGGAGGGATTGGTCCTGAGTGACACCCTATCCGCAAGAAAGATAATGAAAGGCTCCACTGCCATGAGGGCCTGTAATTCAGGCACCATTCTTGCTGAAGTGATGGCCAAAAGGAAGGCAGTTTTCCAAGAAAGGAATTTCAACTCAGCATTGGCAGCTGGTTCAAAAGGAGGTAGAGTGAGTTTTTCCAATACAAAGTTAAGTTCCCAAGCTGGAGTCGGGGATCTCCTGGGTGGTCTTAAGTTTTTAGCCCCTCTGAGGAACTGCTTTAGCAGTGGATGAGAGAAGAGGGGTGGTTCTGTGTTGTAATGAGCTGAAATGGCTGAGGCATGAATTTTGATGGAGGAAAAGGAAAGGCCCTAGTGAAGCATCTCAGTTAAGTAATGAAGAATCTGAGGTAAACTGGGTGCTGCTGTGCTCATCCCCTGAGTTTGGTTCCAGGAACAGAATCTTTTCAATTTATCAGCATAGGATTTTCTAGTACTAGGCCTCCTTGCCTCCAAAATGACATCAACACTTGTGCACTGAGGGATGGTAAAGGAGAGATCAGGTAATTAGCTAGGCTGCCAGGTTCAGGGTTTTAAGCTGTGGGTGCAGAATTTGGCCCTCCTGCTGGGACAGCAGTATAGGGGTCTGAGGCAGGTGCCATGGTGCCAGCAGTGACACGTTAAGCAAAAGGGGGTACCAGTGTTGGCGTGGCCAGTCTGGTGCAATCAGTATCGTCCTTGGTCTGTCCTGTTTGATCTTTAGTAGTACTTTGGAAAGGAGAGGCAGAGGGGGGGGGAAGACAAACTGATAGGTTTTTCCAGGTGAAGGACAGGGCATCCACTTTTCAAGCTTGCTTGTGGGGAGTCCTTGTGCAGAATTTGTCCAACTGGTAGTACTGGGGGGAAATAAACAGGTATATCTCTGGGCTCCCCCCATTTGTTTCTCAACATGTTGAATATCTTTGGTTCCAGTTTCCACTCGTGTGGGTCCATGAGACTTCTGCTTAGCTCGTCTGCCAGTGTATTCAGCTTCCCTGGCAAGAATTGAGCCTGTAGGTGCACTTGGTAGCTCAAGGCTGTGTTCCACAGAGCACTGGCTAGTCTGCAGAGGGTATGAGTGGGTTCCCCTTGCTTATGTATCACATAACAGTAGTGTTGTCCGTCTTTACCACTATTCGTCCTGGAAGAATGTGGTCCTTGAAGGCTGTCAGAGCATTCTGTACAGCTAACATTTTTTTTTGATTGATATGCAGGTGCATTTGACTTGGGTTCCATTTGCCCTGAATGCACTTCCCTGCCAAGTGATCCTCCATGCATAGTTTGATGGGTCTATTTTTAGGGTTTGGGCGGCAGAGGGTAGATTGAATGGCAGTCCCTGGTTTTGGTGGCAGGCCTCTGCTCACTAAAGAAACTATCTGTAGACATGGTATGATTGGAATCATTGCTTCTAGATCCTGAGAATGATGACACCATATGCTTTTTAGATATCACCATATGCTTTTTAGATATCACCATAGTTTCCTCGTATGCAGTCTTGCATATGGAATTAAGAGAATGCAGGAGGCCATGAACCTCAGGGCTTGCAGCATTTTCCTTGCAGATAGCTGGGTCTTTGTGGCCAGTAGTTTGAAGTAGGCTGTCAAATGAACTTGTTTCTCTGGCATGAGGAAAGCCATCTGGGAAGTTGTGTTCAAGCCTGCTCCCAGGAATACAATTTGTTGGCAGGGTACAAGATGTGATTTATTTTCATTTAAGGTGTACCCCAGAGAAGTTAGCAATTTCTGTACAAACACCAGATGATTCAATAGTATGCTCTGGCTTTCTGCCTGAAACAGGCAATCGTCCAGGTATGGGTATATTTGAATATTTCTTTGCCTGCAAAATGCATTGACTGGAGGTAGGCACTTTGTGAATACCCTGGACACAGTAGATAAGCCAAAGGGCAGCACAGAGAACTGATAGTGCATGTAACCTGCTTTGAAGCGTGGGTATCTTCTGCAAGATTCCCTTACTGGGATGTGCAGGAAGGCTTCCTTTAAATCCAGTGTTGCCAACCAGGAATCCTTGCCTAGCACAGGAAGCAGCTGGTGAAGAGTTAGCATCTTGAATTTTGGGATCACCAGAAATGTGCTTAGGATAGAGAGGTCCAGGATAGGACACCAGGAGTTGTCCTTTCTGGGCACAAGGAAAAGTCTCGAGTAGAAACCTTGTCCCCTTTCTTCTTCTGGGACAGGTTGAATAGCCCTGATACTTGAGAGAAAACTTACTTTTGAGCCTCTGCCCACTGATTTGGGGGTAGATCTGGCCAACCGTTTGGGATTGATAATGTGTGGAAGTGGAACCTGTATCCTTGGGAAACTATATTTAAAACTTATTTGTCCTGGGTAATGAGTTCCCAAATTTTTTTGCCTTAGGACAATCTTTCCCCCTAAAGGAACAGTCAGTTGTGCAGGGCTTGGAAGTTTTAAAATTAGTCACAGAGAAAGTTTACCATAGGGGGAGTCTTGCTACTTCCTGCTTTGGAACTGGGAACCCCCCACTGTTTAGTCTTGTGAGTACCTTGGGACTGATGCCTAGGTGTTCTGCTGGTTCTGGGTTTAGACTGAGAAGGCCTGGAAGAGGCAGGAAAGGACCAATTCTTAGAGGGCCAATGCCTATTAAATCTGGGAGAATGTACTTGCAGGAAATCTTTAACAGTGTGTACAGATTTAGATTTTTCCTCCATATTTTTAAGTACTTTTGCTTTGTTGCCAAACAGGTGGGTCTCGGTTTAAGGGAGCATCCAGCAATTTAGCTTCAACTTAATCTGGCTAAGATTGCTCCTTAAGCCAAGCATGCCTTCTAAGCACAGACCCAGTGACAGCAGTGCAAGAGGCCTCTAATGAATCAAAACCACATTGCAAAGTATGTTTTCCAGCTTGTTCAGCAGAATGCATTAAATCCTGTAAATCTTTATTTTCAGCGCAGTCAGGAATCAACATCAATTTCTGTTTAAGCAATCCAATAATATGTTGTTGATACTTTTATCATATGAAACTGGTAGTTTAAGGCTCTGATGGCCAAGGATGCAGAAGTGTATACCTTCTTACCCCATCTATCCAGCGCCCTGGAATCTCTATCAAAGGGGGTATGATTTTATGGCAGTAGTAGCCTTAAAGGCCTTGGGTCCCTGTGAAATGGTCTCAGGATCCGCAGAAGGATTTTTAAAGAGGAACTTGAGAGAGTCAGGAACCCTGTAATGCCCATCAGGTTTTCTGGGAGCAGGAGGTAGAGAGGCAGGGGCCAAGCTAGATTCTGAGAAGGCATCATCAACAATGTCCAGAACAGGGGGGATAGTTAAAGGCCTGTGCTGGGGCAGGAGTAAGAAATCCCTAAGCCTCTTTTTAGAGTCAGAGTAATCCTGGCTTTCTCATCAAAAATGCTCCCTAAGGGTATGCAAGGTTTCATCAAAAGAGAAATCCTCTGGAGGGGAAAGCAGAGGGAACGGAGTCCTCTGCATCAGAATCCTCATAGGTAGATAAGGGTAAATCCTGGTCATCAGAGGAAACAGAAATTTCAGAGTCCTGATCAGAAGAATCATAAGGAAACTCAGTCCTAGGTCTCTTAGAGGGGGAAGGATGGCTTCCCCTGATTAGAGTAATAAGGTCTTCAGTCATTCTTATTTGTTTCTTTAGGCATAGAGGCCTGACCATGTGGTCTGGGTGCCATTTGTTTAGACATGGATCGAGTTTTAGGCCTTGAAGAAGATGATAGGGTTGGGAGGGTGGTCTAATGGTTGAGGTGTTTGCCTTACAAACACAAGGTGCAGGGTTGGAGTCTCACAAGGGATAACTGGCTAGGCTTAAAATTGCTTGCAAGGGCAGTTAGCCTAGTACTAATCTATGAACCTATGATGGCGTCGGTTTAATATGAAAGTCAGTAGGCCTGAATACATCCTCAGAAGCTGGTGCCTGCACAGCGGCTCCGGACCCATCCAAGGTAGAGACATCCGCAGTTCCACAGTTGAAGCATCTCGCGGCATACCGGACTCTGAATGGGTCTCAGTAGAGGCCTGCGAATCCGAAGTAGCGAATATCAGGGGCTGCGAAAGCACCTCACTGACTACCGGCGAACTGGCGACTAGCTTAGGAGAAGAGCCGTCGGCACCTCTGGACCTATGCGGTCTGTTTCTGTCTTTATCCTTGCATTTTTTCAGAATGTCGAAAGTCGGGTGGCTTACCAAAGCCATTTCTGGATAACTGAACAGAGTACCAAAATATTTAGAAGTGTAAATAAACAGATGATGAATAGCTCGTTGTTTAAATAAGGCACAAAACCGACAGCGAGGTACGTCAGGGTCTGGGCCTAAGCAAGGAATGTAGTACGAATGAAAATCTTTGAGGTATTTGCTTTCCACAAGAAATACAATTAACTTTTCCGGACATCAGTTTAGAGCAAGAAAAGGTTTCCCCAACGGGGTACTTAGCTTAGTTGAAGACTTCGGTTCTGAAACTCGAAAACAAAAATGTCAGGACTCTGCAGACCAGCACTTGCTAACTGCTCCTGCTTCGGGCACAGCATAGCAAGAAAGACTGATGTAATGGCATTGGCTGCATGCTTTATACCCGACTACCTGATGTCATGGAAGATGAGACAGCAACCGACGCAGGGCCCAAGACTTTCTTAATCAGGCCGACTGAGGGCTACTGCAAGCAGATACCCAAATGTGATGACTGCAACAGTGAAACATGAAGAACATCAGAAGAGTTCCCCCCCAGTGGGCACTTATCCAAATTTCTATGGCATCAGAACCAGCCAACACACAAACATCTATACAAATAGCACACTACTTCAGACAGCAAAAATTTTATTCATTAACACTTGTTTACTCTAAGTCCATTTAGACTCAGCGGATCCAATTTTCAGAAAAGGTCCGAGGAGAAATGCTGCAGTTTATTTACATAGCAGTAATAAACAAACAATAAAATATGTACATAAAACCACAAAGGGAAAAGAATAGTTGTGTAAGAACTTACCATAAAACAGATGCCCTTCTCTTCTCTGTTGCAGTTTTCTTTACACGAGGGAGTTGTAAGCAACTCGACGTCGGCCAGTACACCAAAGTAAGTCTTTTACTACTGTAAAGTGCATGGTATGTCTCACGTAGGCAGCTATTGGAAGTAGGCCATAAAAGTGACACATGAGCACACCAACCTCAGACCTGAAGCCCCCAGGAGGAGAGTCAGTCCAAGGAATAGAGTTAATACATCGAAGAATCACGAGAAGTGTGGAAGGGAGGTGGGACAGAACACTGCAACAGAGAAGAGACGGATATAGAATAGTTGTTTGAAATTTTACCATAACCATAGATGTCCTTCTCTTCCATTTTGCAGTATTCTAGGTGGGCGATTTCCTGCCCTCAGGCGACTCGTACGTCGGCTTCTACAAAAAAGCTTCAGCTTGGTCGCTGTAGTGTGCGTGGGACGTCACACGTAGGGCCATAAACCAAGGCGCCCTAAATGTGACATCTGCACACACAGTCCTCAGAACTTGAAGGCCAGCAGGCAGAGAATAGGGCCCAGCAGGAGGTGTCTCAACTGTGTACAGGTGTGTAAGTTGGGAGACCTACTGAAATGTAGGCAGTACAAGAAGGTATAAGACTAGGGGGGACTGGTGGGTGGGAAGAAATACTGCAACATGGAAGAGAAGGAAATCTATGGTTATGGTAAGATTTTACACAACTATTCTGTGTCTCTCTACTCCTATGTTGCAGTATTCTAGATGTGGGTGCGTACCACAGCTGAAGAGGATGAGAGGGTGGTGCTAGATGCAGAGGGTTCTACAAAACCCTGCAGGTTTGCTCTGGTGAATCCTGTTCTAGCTCTGGAAACTTGTTCCAATTTGTAATGCTTTGTGAAGGTGTGGAGTGGCCTGGGTGGCTGCTTCCAAAATGGACGCTGTGTCTTGGCATTTCATGAAGGCCTTTGAGGTAGCCACAGCTCTAGTGGAATGGGCCTTGATTCCCACTGGGGGTTCCTTTCCATGGTGAGAGTAGCTGAAGCAAATGGCTTTCCTGTCCCAGCATGCAATGGTTTGCTTGGAGACTGCCTTGTCCAGGGCTCTGGGGTGGAAGGAGACAAAAAGCTGGTTAGTCTTCCTGATGGCATTGGTCTTGTCCAGGTAGAATCTACGCTCTCTGTGCAAATCCAGGGAGTGCAGTATCCTATCCTCGTTAGTGGGAGAGGGGAAAACAGGTGGGTAGATGAATGGACTAGTTAAGAGAGACATCACTGAACACTTTAGGCATAAAGGATGGGTTGGTTCCCAAGGACACCCTGACTTTGAGGAAGACTGTGCATGGGGGACAAGCCAATAGAGCCTGCAATTCTGACACCCTTCTGGTTGAAGTGATAGCCACCAGAAGGATCATCTTCCATGTATACATCTGTAAGAAGGAAGGGCCAGCAGGTTCAAAGGGATGTTGGGTTAATTTCGCTAAGATGTACTTAAGGTCCTAAGGTAGAGGGATAGGTTTCCTAGGTGATCTCATGTGTAAGACTCCTTTAAGGAAGAGCTTTACATCGAGCCTGGCCAGCAAGGGAGGTTTCCAGGGGCGGGCAGGCAGGCTGATATGGCCGACAGATGAATTTTTACAGAAGATAATTTTTTTATTAATTGACACAGTTTAGAGCCAGGGGAACCTCGGCGGAGCTGGGGTCCCTTTTCTTTTGCGGACACCATTTTTGCAAATCTTTCCAATTTAGCCAGGTAAGATTTTCTGGTGGTAGGTTTCCTTGCCTCCCTTAGGATTGAAAGCATGCCCTCTGAGTAGTGGTATCTGAAAGGAATCAAATGTTTATCACCCACAGAGTCAGACACATCTGTACCAGTGGGTGTAGGAGAGTTCCTTTGTCTTGAGACAGTAGGTCCACCTTGTAGGGTAATTTAAAGTGATTGACCTTGGCTAGTTTGTGAAATAGGGGGAACCAGTGCTGCCTTGGCCAGTAGGGAGTCACTAAGAAGATTCTTGGTTTGCCATTCTGGATTTTCAGGAGGACTTTCTGAATCAGTGGGAATGTGGTGAAGGCATAAAGGAATTTCCCCTCCCAAGAGATGCTGAAAGGGTCCACTCTCTATGCTAGAGGGGAGTGGGTTTTGAGGAGAAGCACTGCAGTTGCATGTTCTGGGGGGGGGGGGGAGGGCAAACAGGTCTATTTGTGGAACACGTACCGGCGGACTATGTCTAAGACAACCTCCCTGCTCAGCATCCATTCATGTTGAGGCAAGGAGGTCCTGCTCAAGAGATCTGCTTGGCGGTTTGTCCTGTGAGTGGATGTAGACCGCCTGAAGGACTAAGTTGCACCGGGAAGCTAAGTCCCATATCAGCAGTGATAGACGGCAGAGCTGAATGGTCTTTGTTCCTCCCTGCCTGTTGAGGTACCACATCACTGTGGTGCTGTCTGTGACAATCTGGAGCATCCCTGGAACCAGAAGGGGGGGAGTGAAGGTCTGTAGAGCTAAGAAAACTGCTGTCATTTCCCAGATATTGATGTGTTTGGCCTGAAGAAAGGGATGCCACTTTTCCTGAATCTTGTAAGAGGCCAGAGTTGCTCCCCAACCTGAATCTGAGGCATCTGTATGCATAACTTGGGGTTGGGGTGGGAAGGCTGTATTGGGAGCCCTGGGTTCAATTTCACATGCTGGACCTACAAGTTGATTTCTGTTTTCAGACAAGAAGGGAGGGGGATGGCCTGCTCTAGGGGGATGAAGGTGCTGGGACCAAATGTTCTTCAGGAACCACTGCAGCTTGCGCATGTACATTCTTGCCGGTGGTAGCATGGGGATGGTTGCTGCCATCAAACTCAGGAGATGAAGAAAATGCCTTGCCGTCACCTTTCATAGGTTTTTAGATACGTACTAGGTTATCTGCCCGAAGGCATTTATAAGCCTAGCCAGAAGGTGTTGGCTTTCGCCGCCACTTAGATTAATTCCATGTGCCTCTGTCCAGCAGAGCCACTGAAGAGATCCACGGGGTAAACTTTCTGTTTCCCATCCACTCAAGGTTTCTCCTGAAGAGTGTTAGGGAGGAGCTCTGCCTAATGTAGATTGGAATCTTATTCCACAGCATGGGAAGTCTCTGGGACAGCAATCTATCCCTCCAGCACGTCCTATTTATTGCTGTGGTGAGGTTTAGATCCCTAGAGCGTGTGGCTCGAGGGGATAAGGTTTTCCTTAGGTGGAGCATGTCCATCAATTCTGGGTTGGACATGGCCTTGTACGTCAGGCAGAGATCACCTCTGAGTAGGCGGTATGTAAAAGAGTACAGCTGGAGTTTCTTCAGCTGAGCTGCACAGGGCATCTGTTTGAGGCAAGTGATCCTCTTGGTGAGGTAAATCTGTGGTCTTTCCAGCTGTTGCAGGTGTCTTGTAAGGTACATCCCAAACGGGGCGATGTACTTTATGATGGGTCTGATGAGTGATGAGTAGAGGGGCACAATGATTTCTTTTGATCTGGGTGCAAACCCTTTTGGGATTAAGTGGGCGACATAGAAGGATTTTCTAACCACTTTGGCAATATGATTATCAAAGGAGAAATTGCTATCTACTTGGGTCCCAGATCCCTTATTACATTTTCCATATTTAGAGGACTACCACCTATGTGGTAGTTTGTGGGTACTTTGTTTTTTTTCAGAGGGGTTGACTATGCACTTTTTGGCATTAGGTAGAAGCCATGATTTTGACACCAGGTATCCGTCTCAGTGATACCTTTTTGGAGGATGTCTGTGTCAGCCGGAGAGTGAATTATAGCCCTACTTTGCAGTAGTCTGCAAACTTGGTCAGCCATAGTCCTCCTGTGCTTGCCTGTACCTCTGAGAAGTATATGCCGAACAGGAGGGGTCCTAGGACTGAGCCCTGGGTAACGTCACTTGTAACCGGTTTAGAGTCAGACCTAGCTCCCACAACCTTTACCATGTGGGTTCTGTCCGTGAGCCAACTGCAACCCATCTTGTGACATAGGGGTTTATGTTCAGGGTGGTAAGCTTGTCTATAATACCAGAATGGGGAATGGTGTTGAAGGCCTTTGCGAGGTCTAGGTAGGCTGTGTGTACCACCTTTCCCTAGTCTATAGCCTTGGTAACTGTCTCAAAGAAGTACACCAAGTTTAGGAGACATGATCTGCCCTTAAAGCTGAACTGGGTAGGGTCCAGTGTTTGGAGATTCCCAATGTCTCTGTTAAAGAGTTCAATAATGATGTGCTCCATAGCCTTGCAGACCAAGCTAGTCAGGCTTATAGGGCGATAGTTCCCAAGGGCTGTTGTGGCTCCACCTTTGTGGAGCGGAATAATCATTGGTGTGTCTCACTCTATGGGTATGTAGCCAGTGAAGAGGCTGAGTTTGAACAGTGTGTTTAGGTGAGGGGTTAGTTCGTCTTTGAGCTTGTGTAAGACGCAGCCTGGGACACCATCTGGTCCCCATTGATGCTGTATTTTTGGCTTTGGCGAGTGCTGTTTTAACTGTTGTGTCTGTGATTTCAGGGTCTCTACATTCTTCTGGTATGGTTATGGGCCCTTTTGCGGGTGAGAGGGAGGTGAAGTTTGCACTGAACCTATCTGCCAAGATGTTGGCAATATCGGATGGTTCAGTGTATTTTGTGCCATTCTGCACTAACTCCGAGCATATCTGAGCATTGCCACTTAGATTCTTGACATAGCTAAAGAATGCCTTGTGGTTATCTTTGGAGTCCTTCGCAATTTTTTTTTTTGAAGCTCGCCTTGGACGATTTTATGAGGGATCATAGTTTCTTTCTGATACTGATCAGGGAGGTCTTCCCTTCTTGGGATTTTATTCTTTTCTGTACTAGTTTCCTGCTTTTATTGTATAGCTTGTTTATGGCAGGGGTCCTCCAGACTGGTTTCCTTTTCTTGGAGGAGAGAGTCTTGGTTTTGCTTGGGACAGCATGATCAATGCATTCGTGTAGGTGCCCGCAGAATGCATTAGTAAAGGATTTTGCAGCTTGGACAGCGTTATCCTTTAGCATGGGGGCTTTGAAACTTCCCACCTTGGTCTTAAGTAACATGAAGTTTCCTTTTGAAAAATTTTTCACGGAGGTTTCCTTGTCCGGTGCTGGGGGCGGAATGTGAATATCCAAAGTGATTTGTTTATGGTAAGATCTAACGAGCGAGGGGTTCACCTCTGGTGTGGAACCAGTTGATCCGGGGCATTTGAGTATATAAACTCTAGGAAATGTTGGGCAAGGGAGTTAGCACTTAAGTAGTTCTCCCAGTTAATGTTTGGGTAGCTGAAACCACCCAATATTAGGGTGTTTGGTAGGACCTTTATATTTCTCAGTGTTTCCAGAAACGCGGAATGGGGTTCCTGGAACATGGTGGGTGATCTGTAGCAAGCTACAATTTGAATTGCAGGTTTGCCCGTTGTTAGTTGCACATGGATGATCTCTGAAGCATTGTGCTGTGCCACTAACCTGGAGGAGTGGGTATCCTTGATGAATATGGATACTCCCCACCTTTTGTATTTCGGTCTGGGTTCTGTGGCCAAAATGTATGGTATGAGTTGCAGCCAGGTAGTGCTGGGGTGCTCTCTGGAGCCTTAAACCAGGTTTCTGTTACTGCACAAATATCAATTTTCTCCATACTGAGGAGTGCCTCGAGTGCGTGCATTTTGAGGTTTAGACTTCTGGCATTGAGTAGCATTACCCTCAGATTTTTGTTACTTGTGCTATTTGCAGCAGTAGGTTTGACGTTTGAGCCTTCCCTAAAAGGCACTATGGGGGTGCAAGAGCCTTGACCAGTATTCGAAAAGACTAAGGGTGACATGTCAGGCCGTCTAGCAAAGCAGTGCGGCTTGTCGAGCATGTCATCCCAGGTGGGCAGACACTGGATCCCCTTTGAATGACACCAGAAACTTAGCCAATTGTTGAAATTGATGTTTTCTTTATACCATGGCATCATTCTTGGTGAGGGCAGGATGCTACTCGGGATAGAAGAGCTTCGTGGAAATGTGAAGTTAAAGACAGACCCTTGTCCTGAGGTAGAAAGGTCTTCATTGTGTCTATTCTGATTCTGCAGCCAAAGAAAATCTTGCCTTGGCTTGGGATCAGAGAGGATTTGAGGAGGTTGATGGTGAATCCTAGGTTCTGCAGAAGGGACATGGTGAAATGTAGCTGGTTTAGTAGAGCATTTTGGACTCTGCCAGAATCCGGATGTCGTCCGGATAAGGGTAAATTTGTATCCCTCGAGTTCTGCAGAAGGCAAAGGCTGGGACTAGGCACTTTGTAAAAACCCTGGGGGCCATGGATAAACCAAAGGGCAAGGCAGTAAATTGGAAAGGAGAGGAAGGGCCAGAGAAACGCAGGAATGGTCTGTGGGAACTCCTGATGACTATGTGCAGGTAGGTCTAGGGTGACCATGAAGGCCTTGGCTGGAATGAGAGGCAGCAAGGTGGGGAGAGTGCATTTTGATGGAGGGTACCTGAAGACGTAGGTTTAGAAAGAACAGATCTAAGATGGGTCTCCAGGGGTCATCTTTTTGGGGGACCAGGAAGAGACGAGGGAAAACCTTTTTCCTTCTTGTCCTGGAAGAAGGGGCTCTATAGTGCCTAGCTGTAGAAGATCTTCAGAACTTGTGACATGAGATGGGCCTGGTTTTTGGGGAGGGAAGGGATGGCTCTTCTGGGTGGCTTCTCTTTCAAGGATAAGAAGCACCCTTTTTGGATAACGTTCAAGATCCACTGGTCTGAAGTGATGGATTGCCAAAGGGGGAGGCAGTTGGAAAGGTGGGCTAAGAGGGAGGAGGTGGGCAAGGCAGTCACACATTACTGGGGCCTTCTCTGTCCTGAAAGGGCTGCCTGGGTTGCTGTGGTGGAGCAGGGGATCTGGAGTTAGTAGGTCTTCTAGTCCCTCTTCTGGACCCGGAAGACTTGGGTTGTGGCAGACGTCTTACAAATGTGGCTTTAGCAGGATAATTCCTGTAATACCTGGGTATGGGTGACACCAGCAGGTGCTTAATGTCTTGGAGCTTTTGGCATTTTAATTGTAGATTTTTAAAAAGGTCAGCGGATTTTTTTCCGAACAGCACATTGTGGTCCAGAGGGGCGTCAAGGATTTTAGCCTTGAAGTCCTCGGGGAGGTTCTGGAGTCTTAGCCATGAGTACCTCTTGAGGGCTGAAGTAGATGCTGCAGACCTGGTGGATGCTTCTGCAGATTCGTAGCTGCAACTTATGGAGTGCCTGGCTACCTGCTGGGCTATGGAAAGTTTGGATGAGATGTCCATCTTGCTGGGACTGTCAGGAAAGGAAGCAAGCATGGAGGAGGCTTGAGAGACCAAGTCTAATGCATACTTGGTCATGTGGGTCTGATAATCTATGGCTCTGAAAGCCAAAGTAGAAGTGCACACCTTCTTCCCCAGCCTATCCATGCACTTACTGTCTTTGTCAGTGGGTAGTATGGAGGCAGAAGGCAGAAGTCTAGATTGCTTATCTGCTGCGGTGGCAATAACAGCTGGGTCTACCAAAGGTGGCTTAACTAGGAATTTGTAGTCCTGTGGTACTTTACAGAAGCAGTACGGACGCTTAAGGGCTTGGAGTTAGGGGCCTTAGAGGCCACACTGAAGGCATCTAAGTAAGCAGGTAGAACAGGGGGAATTGCTGAAGGGGAGGGTGATTCCACTCAGAGCAGTACCTTTTTTGGGTGTCAGTCATTTGGGAAGTGTCCCATTTAAAGTAATCCTTCATCTTAGTGATGGTCTCACCAAAAGTAATCTCCTCAGGAGAGAGTCCTCCTCCACAGATTCCTCATCTGGAGAGTCATGTTTCTGGGGGGAGGCAATCTGGGAAACATAAGAAATTGACTCCTCTGATGTAGAGAAAGAAGAGTCATGTTCTTCCCTGACCTAATGGGTTATAATTGGGAGGGAAGAAGCAGAGACAGGCCTAGGGCTCAGAAGAGGCAGGGTGGAAGTGGTGGAAGTGGCTGAGGCTGAAGGCCTAAGGGCCATGAAGGCCTGCATGAGAGAGGAAGTGAAGGCCTGCCAATCCAGTGTGACTTCTGAAGAAGAGGGTGTATGTTTAATTTTCTGTTTCTTTTTGGCTGGAGAGGATTCCTGCCAGAGGTACCACCGGAAAGTACAGTTGTGTACACTTATCATAAATTTAGATGTTCAACTGTATTCACTGTTGCAGTCATTACATTTGGGTAATCTGCTTGCAGGTTGCCCTCAGTCAGCCCGATTAACAAAGACTTGGGTCCTGCGTCGGTTGCTGTCCCTTCTTCCATGACGTCAGGTAGTCAAGGGGTATAAAACATGCAGCAGATGCCACTACATCAGGTTTTCTTGCCCCAGATGTCAGGTGCCCCCCTAATGGGGAGCAAATAAACATAAAAACACAAAGGTATACCTGCAACAAAAAGCAAATACACCAAAAAGGCTTTTAAACATAGCAAAAGGAAAGTAGAGGTATAGCCAGAAGAAGTTAGGGGGCTGGAGGGAGGGTAACCAGGACTGCAACAGTGAATACACTCGAACATGTACATTTATGGTAAGTGTACACAACTGTACTATATGTTCTTCATGTTTCACTGTTGCAGTCATTACATTTGGGTAGATTCCCAAAGCTAAGGTTGGGAGGAGGAGTTTATATAGCATTAGGGCCAGCAATAAGGTCCTGCAACACAGCAGTGGCAAAGCCAACTCTGGATTTAGAGAAAATTGCAAATGATAATGCTTGGTGAAAGTATGTACAGAACTTCAGGTAGCAGCTTCTAGGATGTCCCTGGTAGGAACACCTCTGAGAAAAGCTGCAAAAGTAGATGCAGCCCTGGTGGAGTGACATCTGATCCCCTAGGGTATAGGTTTTCCATGGTGTTTATAGCAGAAATTAATGCAATGGCTTATCCATTTAGAAATGGTTTGTTTTGAAATAGCCTTCCCCTCTGCCTCTGCAGCAAATGCTACCAGCAGTTGTTCAGATTTTCTTTGAGGTTTAGTCCTGTCCAAGTAGAATCTAAGTTGTCTGTGCACATCCAATGAATGCAGAATCCGTTCCCCTTTGTTCTGTGGATTGGGAAAGAAGGCTGGCAAATGAATGGACTGATTAAGAGCCACACTGGATACCACCGTGGGCATGAAGGATGAATTAGCCCTGAGTGACACCCTGTCCACATGAAAGATGATGAAAGGCTCCACTGCCATAAGGGCCTGTAATTCAGATATCCTTCTAGCTGAAGTGATTGCTAAAAGGAAAGCTGTTTTCCAAGAAAGAAATTTTAAGTCTGCAGTAGCAGCTGGCTCGAAAGGAGGTAGGGTGAGTTTCTCCAATACAAAGTTAAGGTCCCAGGGAGGGGTTGAAGCTCTCCTAGGACGTCTCAACTTTTTGGCCCCTCTGAGGTACTGCTTGAAAAGTGGATGAGAGAAGAGGGAAGGTTCTGTGTTATAATGAGCTGAAATGGCTGAGGCGTAGATTTTAATGGAGGAGAAAGACAGGCCCTTGTGAAGCATCTCAGTTAAGTACTGCAAAATCGGAGGTAAATTGGGCGCTGCTGTGCTCATCCCTTAAGACTGGTTCCAAGCACAAAATCTTTTCCATTTTTCAGCATAAAAGATTTTCTAGCACTAGGCTTCCTTGCCTCTACGATGACACCCAACACAGGTTTGCTGAGGGATAAGGGTGAGTTTAAGTAATTAGCTAGGCTGCAAGATTCAATGTTGGAAGCTGAGGGTGCAGAATCTGGTTCTCCTGCTCAGACAGCAGGGAAGGGGTCTGAGGCAGGTGCCATGGAGATAACTCTAACACACTGCGCAGGAGGGGGTACCAGTGTTGGCACAACCAGAATGGAAGAATCAAAATTATCCTTGGTTTGTCCTGTTTGACTTTTAGTAGAACTTTGGAGAGCAGAGACAGCGGGGGGAAGGCGTAGATGGATAGATTTTTCCAGCTGAAGGAGAGAGCATCCACTTTCCAGGCTTGTTTGTGGGGAGTCCATGTGTAAAACTTGTCCAATTGGTAATTCTGGGGGGAGGCAAATAGGCCTATGTCTGGGCTCACTCATTCGCTTGTCAACATGTTGAAAATCCTTGGTTCCAGTTTCCACTCGTGTGGGTCTATAAAATTTCTGCTTAGTCCATCTGCCAAAGTATTTAATTTTCCTGGCAGGAATTGAGCTTATAGGTGCATTTGGTAGCTCAAGGCTGTGTTCTACAATGCCATGGCTAGTCTGCATAGTCCTTCTACCTCACCTGGTGGCTTCTGATCTTTAAAGTGTTTGGACTGAAGTAGAGAGGCAGGAAGCTCTGCTTTTCTGGGGAAAGGAAGGTCATTATGGCTGCTGTGTCTAGCACAGCTCCCAGTTTTTTGACAAAGAGAACATCCTGGAGCAACTTTTCTTTGCTGTTCGCCTGAATGAGGCAGTAGTCCAGGGTAAGGGTAAATCTGTATATTTCTCTGTCTGCAGAATGCTATAGCCAGGGCTAAGCATTTGGTGAATACTCTGGGAGCAACAGATAAGCCAAAGGGCAATGCAGAGAAAACAAAGTGCTGACAGCCTGCTCTGAAGCCAGGAATTTTCTGCATGATTCCCAGATGGGGATGTGGAGTTGGACATCTTTTAGGTCTAGTGCCACCAGCCTGGCATTTTGTGTGAGCATAGGCAGGAGCTGCTGCAAGGTTAGCATTCTGAATCTGGGGACCACCAAGGAAGTTTTCAGTTTGGATAGATCCAGGATGGGGCACCAAGTGCTCTCTTTTCTGGGAACAAGGAATAGTCAGGAGTAAAAACCTTTTCTTGCTTAATCCGGAGGGACAGGTTCTACTACCCCCTGGGATATTAGTGTTTTTACCTGTTTCAATGCCTCTGCCCACTTGGTTTGGGGGGGGGGAGGTCTTGGCAATCTCTTGGAATTGGGAGTTCGCTGAAGGAGAATATGTACCTCTGAGAAATGATTTTTAATACCCATTGGTCCTTGGTTATAGAGACCCAATTGTCCTTTAAGAGGGTGAACCTTCCTCCTAGTTTTAGATGAGTGGAAGGAGGGCAGAGTGGGGAGAGTAATTGTGAGTGTTTGCCATAGAAGCTTGGCTTAGAACTCCCTGCCTTAGAGGTGGAATGGGTCCATTGTTTACTTCTTTGCTGGCCCTGGGATAGGGGTATTGATGTCCTGTCCCTACAGGGCTTACTTTGGCCCTGTCTGCTGGGTGCAGGGAAGGCCCATTGCTTAGAAGGGAAGCTTCTGCTGAATCTGGGTGGTTGAACTTGAAAGGAATCTTTTACTGTTTGCATAGATTTAGCTATTCCTTCCATCATTTTAACCACCTCTTCTGCTTTTTCCCAAAACAGGAGGCCCTTATCTAGGGGTGCATCAATAAGTTTATACTTGACATGATCAGGGAGAGGTTGTTCCTTCAGATTCTGTCACTGTTGCCCTGCTAGAGGCTTCTGAGGCATCATATCCACATTATAATGAGTGCTTGTCACTTGACCAGCAGAGTGAAGTAATTCTGCCAGCGCTTTTGAGTTGGCACCGTCAGAAGAGATAGCAATCTTCTGCTTTATTTGTTCCAAAGTGTGTTGCTGATATTTTAACATATGGAACTAACACAACTGAGTGCTCTGATAGCTAAGGTTGCAGAGGTGTATACTTTCTTACCACCTCTGTCCAGAGCTCTGGAGTCTTTGTCAGAAGGAAGAGGATGCTTGGCAGAACTAGTCTTAGCTCCTTTGGTTTCATGTGTAATGACCTCAGGGGGTCTGCAGCAGGGTTCCTTCTACAGGTATTTGTGAGAAACCGGTACTCTGTAGTACCTGTCAGGTTTAGCTGGAGCAGGATGTAGGGCATCAGGGGCTCACCTGGATTGAAGGAAATCATCATCCACCACTTCTAGACTAGGAGGGATGGCCAGGAGTCTGTGCTGGGGCAGGTCCAGAAACCCTCTAGGTCATTTCTTAGACTGTGGGTAGTCTTGAGATTCCCATTGAAAATGTTCCCTGAGAAAGTGGAGTGTTTCCCTGAAGGGAAGGTCCTCTGGAAGGGAGGCAGAGGGGATGGAATCCTATGCATCTGAATCCTCAAACAGTTAAGGGCTGTTGTTCCTCTTCAAAGGCAGAATAATCAGATTCCTCAGAATCTTGGTCTGTCAATGTTTGGAGAAGGAAGGCTTTTCCTTTTTGTGATGGAGGCTTGAGTACCTTGGATAAGGGAGAGGAGATCCTCTGCCATTTTAAACATTTGAGCTTGACGGTGGGGGAGCTGTAGCAAGATGGTGGCTAGAGGTAGATTTCCTGGGAGTGGCCTGGCTTCAAGGCCTGAGAGAATCCATCAGTCTCTGAGAAACGGTAGTCAGAAGGGAAGACTTCATTTTTTTTTTCTAGAATCGGTAGTGTGAACGGCCTCCTCGGAAACTGGTGCCTGCATCGCCGCTCCGGACCCAACCGAGGTAGAGACAGCCAAAGGCTCAGAAGACAAAGTGGATTTCTGCGGCATACCGGATTCTGAAAGGGTCTCAGCAGAGGCCTGTGTAGAAAGCGAGTTGGGCATCGGAGGCTGCAAAAGCACCTCACTGAATTCTGGAGAACTGATGACTTGCTTAGCGGCAGTGCCGTCAGAAGGCTTAGCCTTATGTAGCCTGTCGCTCTTTTTTTTTCTGGAATATCAGTGGATTGTTGGCTGACTGACACCATATCGGAATATGAAAATGGTATACGAAAATAATTGTCTACAAAAGAGCTCTATGGTGAATGGTTCTCGCATTAAGAGGACACAGAACCGACAATGAGGGATGTCGTGGTCTGGGCTTAAACAAGTGATGCAGTAAGAATGCAAGTCTTTGTGTGGGATCGGCTTACCACAGGCGAAACAAATGCTAACTTTTTCAGACATCGGTTAGAGCAAGAAAAAAGGGTCCCCAACAGGGTACTTAGCTTTAGATGTTTTCTGCTGAAATTAGACTTCTGGTAGCGAGCGACTGGCACCCATGCAAACTGCTTCTGTTACGGGATCCACGGCAAGAAAGACTGATGTAATGACGTCAGCTGCCTTGCTTTATAGTACTAACTACCTGATGTCAGACTACAGGCG
This sequence comes from Protopterus annectens, assembly GCF_019279795.1. Classification (NCBI taxonomy): domain Eukaryota; kingdom Metazoa; phylum Chordata; order Ceratodontiformes; family Protopteridae; genus Protopterus; species Protopterus annectens. The sequence continues at coordinate 1,747,102,022 of NC_056735.1, forward strand.
ACAGCAGCCGGCGCACAAAAACATTGACTATTTGGGCTGGCCGAGGGCTACCACAGCAGGGGTAACCCACAGGTGATGACTGCAACAGTGAAACACGAACATCTATGGTTATGGTAAGATTTTACACAATTATTCTATGTCCTTCTATTCTCATGTTGCAGTATTCTGACTGTGGGAGAGAACCATAGCTTAAGGAGCAGGAAGGCTGGAGAAAGAGATAGCGGATTCCAGAAAACCTCGCAGGATTTCCTTGCAAATCCTGCTCTGGATGTGGTGATATGGTCCAGCTTGTAATGTTTGGTAAAGTTGTGTATTGAGGACCAGGTGGCTCTGTCATGGATGGCAGTCATATCCAGGCCCTTGAAGGCCTCAGAAGAGGCTACTGCTCTAGTAGTGTGTGACCTGACCCCCTAATGTAAGTGTTTTCCATGGCAGGAATAGCAGAAGCAGATAGTTTTCTTATCCAGCAGGAGATAGTTTGTTTGGAGACTGCTTTGCCCAGGGCCCTAGGATAGAAGGAGAGAGTTGATTAGACTTTCATTAGTTTTCTCCAAATAGAACCTTAGCTGCCTATGGACATCAAGGGAGTGCAGTATTCTCTCACTGTCATTTTTAGGAGATGGAAAGAAAGTGGGCAAGTGAATATACTGAATTAAGGACAGTTCAATGACCGCTTTGGGCATGAAGGAGGGGTTGGTGCACAGGGTCACCTTATCTTTGTGGAAGACAGTGAAGGGAGGGGATGCCATGAGCACCTGTAACTCAGACTCTTCTGGCTTAAGTGAGGGCTACTGGTAAGACTGTTTTCCATGTACACATCTGCAGGGATGCAGAGCTGTCTGGCTCAAAAGGAGCAAGTGTAATTTTTTCTGGGACGTAGATTAGGTCCCTAAGGAGGTGGGATAGGCTTCCTTGGTGGCCTTTAAGTGCAAGACCCCTTTTAAAAACAGTTTAACATCCACCCTGCAGAGTACAGAAGGGTCCAAGGTTAAGCAAACAGAGATGGCCAATAGGTGCACTTTCACTGAAGAGTATGAAAGGTCTGATTTTTATAAGCTCACACACACAGGTTAAGACTAGAGGAACATCCACATGAAAGGCGTCCCTATGTTCTTAGAGACTCTTTCCCATTTGGAAATGTAGGATCTCTGTGTTGGGTTTCCTGGCCTCCTGCAGGATATACAGCATGTCCTCAGTGTAGCGATGTCTGAAGGAGGCAAAGTTTTTCACCAAGAGGTTAGGGGAAGCAACCCCAGGTGTGGATGAATAAGAGTTCCCTTGCGTCGTATGAGCAGATCCACCTTGTGGGGCAACTTGTGGTGATTACCAACTGGCAAGGGATTGAAAGAGGAAGAACCAATGCTGCCTTGGCCAATAGAGTGTCACCAACAATATTTTTGACATGCCCCTCCTGATTTTCAGGATGACTTTCTGAATGAGAGTGAAGGGAGGGAAGGCATACAGAAACAGTCCATTTCATATGAAGGTGAAGGCATCCACTCTCCGAGCTAGTGTGGAAGGATCTTTGGTACAAAAGGTTTTCAAATCTCTGTTCTGGTGGATGCAATAAATCTATTTGTGGTGTGCCCCATTGGTGGACAACACCTAGGAATACTTCTCTGTGCAACATCCACTCGTGATGCAAAGAGAAAGATCTGCTGAGGGCATCCACTTGGTGGTCGTCTTGGGATTGGACAGACTGCCTGTAGAGATGTGCTGTTTCGAGAGACTAATTCACAAACTTGCATGCTAGTCTGCAGATGCTAGCCTGCAGAGTAGGTAAGACCCCCCCCCACCCATTGTTTAATGATGTACCACATAACAGTTGCACTGTCTGTGAAGATTTTTAGGGGGCCTGGCTGCAAGAGAGAGAGAGAAAGGCCTGCAGGGCTAGCTGAACTGCAGTCATCTCCTTTACATTAATGTTTTTTTTTAGGACGGGTGTTGCCAGAGGGCTTGCACTTTGAGGACATTCACGGTAGCTCCCCAGCCCAGATCTGAAACATCTGTGTGAATGTGCTGAGTTGTGGTGGGTTGGAGGTGCAGGCCTGGGTTCAGATATATCTGTTGAATCCACCACTTCAATTCTATTCTTAACCAAGGCAGGAAGAGTATTTCAAGTCTAGAGGTTAGCTGTGTTGGGACCACAAATTCTTTAGATACCACTATAACTTTCTCATGTGAATCCTGGCTAGTGGCAGCATAGGTACTGTGGCTGCCATAAGGCCCAGTAGGTGCACAAAATGCCTGGCTGACAAGTGGTTGACCCGGAGGTGGTCTTGGAAGTGGTTGATCAGGGAAATTACCTTGCCTGAGGAAGGAAAGCCTTCATCAGGTCTGACCATCTCCTGCATCCCAGGAAGGTTTTGTCCTCTGCTGGGGAAAGGGATGATTTGGTGAGGCTGGGTGTGAATCCCAACCCCTGCAAGCAGAGACATAAACAACAACAAATGTTTTTTTGAGGACATCTTCCCTTTCTGTAAGGATGAGAATGTCGTCCAGGTAGGGGTAGATATGAATGCCCTTGGTTCTTCAGTAGGCTATGTCAGGAGCTAGGCAATTGAAGACCCTTGGTGCAGTGGATAAACCAAAGGGCAAGGCAGTAAACTGAAAGTGTGAACAGGGTCCAGCAAAACAGTTACTTCCTGTGGTTTGGATATATGGTAAATATGGATATATGGGAATATGGAGGTAAGCCTCCAAGTCCAAATTGGCCATGAAAGCCTTGGGTGGCAATAGTGGAAGCAAACTTTGGAGGTATAGGATTCTGAAGGTGGGGACTTTCAGGAAGAGATTTAAGGATAAATCCAGGATTGGACTCCAAGGGCCATCCTTTTATGGTACTAAGTATAACCTGGAGTACAAACCTTTTCCTTCTTGACCTGGTGGAACCGGTTCTATTGTTCAATGTATAAGAAGATCCTGGATAAAGTTAGGGGAAGCTCATTTTTGGGTAGGAAGGGAACGCTCTGAGGTTTGGGTTTTTTCTCCCAAGATAGAAAATATCGTTGTTCCACTATTGCCAGAACCCAACGGTCTGAGGTGACTTCTTTCCAGAAGGGCAGACAGCAAGAGAGGCGGGATGAGAGGTGGAGGTGATCTAGGCAGTCATGCATTATTATTTCTGTCCTGAAAGGGCTGTCTGTGGATGGGCTGAGAAGGGGCTGTCCTGGAAGCGAATTGCCTCCTTGTCCCTTTCCTATGTCTGGAAGTTGAAGGGGTGGTAGTGGGGACTCTCCTGACATCGGTAATTTTTGCAGGCAAGTCCTACAATATTTTGATAAGGAAGAAAAAAAAAGCAGGCGTTTGATATCCTGGAGTTCCTTGCTCTTCTGCAGATTTTTAAAAAGTTCTGCAGATGATTTCCCAAACAGATAGTTATGTTCTAGTAGAGCATCCAGAATTTTGGATTTAAAGTCTTCAGGCAGTGGCTGGAGCCTAAGCCACGAATATCCGAGAAGCACAGATGCAGCAGATCTAGCAGAGGCCTCTACTGCATCATAACTGCATCTAATTGAGTGCCTAGCAACTTGAGATGCCAGGGACAGTTTAGAGGTTACATCTGCCTTCTTAGGAGAATCAAGCAAGGAGGACAAGTAAGGTTGCAGCTTGGGATACCAAATCCAGCGCATATTTTGCCATATGAATTTGGTAATTAAAAGCCCTAAAAGCTAGGGTGGAAGACATGTATATCTTATTCCCCAGCCTGTCCATAACCCTGCTATCCTTGTCTGAAGTTAAGAGTGACGAGGAAAGAAAAAGTCTAGACTGCTTGCTGGGGCTACAGCCATCACTGCCGGGTCTGTCAAGGGGACCTTCAGTAGAAATTTGTAGTCATCAGGGTACCTTGTAGAAACGATCACGTCTCTTGGGAGCAGGTGGTTGAAAGTTAAGAGATTTTAGAGACTGATGCAAATGAATGCAAGTATGCAGGAATCACCGGTGGGATGGCTGATGGAGCGGGTGACTCAACCTGCAGCAGCTCAAAATACCTTTTTTGAGTCTCTATCATCTGGGTAGTATCCCATTTAAAATACTCCCTCATTTTTGTTGTAGTCTCTCCAAATGTAATGCCCTCTGGAGGGGAGTCTCCCTCTATGGAATCCTTATCAAGGCAGTAGTATTCCAAGGGGGTGGCTATTTGGGATGAGTATGTGACAGACTCAGAGGATAAGGCTTCTTCCTCCTGAGTAAAGGAAGGAAAGATACAAGTAGCTGAGGCAGGTCTTGGACTAAGTACAGGTATAGTGGGAACAGAGGAGACTGAGGGCCGTGAAGGACTGCCAGTCTAGTTGTGCGTCTGAGGAAGCAGAAACATTTTGTCTCTTTTTTAAGGGAGTTACTTTAGGAGAAGCTGTGGGCCTAGCGAATGGGGTGGAAAGATCAGAGTCCTGGGTCAAAGACAGGTGTCCAGTGGAGCCTGGTTTCCCCTCGACTTCAGTAGTAACCAACATCAGAACATCCTCCGCTGACACGCCAGCCGGTACTTTGGAAGTGGCTTCCTCGAAGGTAGATGCCAAAGTCAATGGCTCTAGCGGACACACTTCAACCCCTATATATCCGTGGCTGGTGGGCCAGAGGGGCAGAGGTGGTAGGGCCTTGAAACTTTTGCCTTTTCTCTTGGTGGTTCCACCTGGGCGGCCGACTCCAGATACATTCTTAATACTGGCTTTTTTAATCTCAGATTCTCCAAACAAAAACTGAAAGCATCCAGACGGCTTCTGAACATTTTGGAGACAAAAGACTAGCAGATGGCGCAGGAGGTATGATCTTGTTCCCAGTTTAAACAGAATACACAATGGTCATGAGAGTCTATGTAGCATTTGATGTCCGTATTTGCATTTACATTTCTTAGTGGACATTGGCTAAGAACTGACTAAGAAACCAAGCGCAAGCAAAAAATTAGAAAGAATTCCCCAACGGGGTACTTAGCCTTGCACATCTTGAAGGACAGGATAGAAGTGTTCGATCAGACATTCGACTGTGGCAGAAAAGGTCTGAGGTATGTGCATGCAGACGTCACATTTAAGTCCCCTGGTTTACAGCCCTACATGTGATGTCACATGAGTTGGAAGCAACCAGGCTTAAGCTTTTGTACAGAAGCCAATGTTCGGGTCACCTGAGGCAGAGGATTCCACCATTAAGAATACTGCAATATAAAAAAAAGGATGCCCCCCTTGTGTTGTGTGAGAAGGTCTACTCTAAGGTAAATTGAGATGACTGCCCCTGGTATGGTGCAGGAGCTGGGGTAACCAATTCTGTCTTGGCCAATAGGGAGTCACCAGCAAGATTTTTGGTTTGCCTTGCTGAATCTTCAACAGAAATTTCTGAACGAGCAGAAGGGGAGGGAATGCATACAGAAAGCTCCCTTCCAGGATATTGACAGGGCATCCACTTTCCATACCAGGGGGTAAGGTTCCCTGTCACAAAATCTTGGAAGGTGTTTGTTCAGATGGGAGGCAAACAAGTCTGAGGAAAACTCCACTGGTGGACTATGTCCAGAAACACATCCATATGAAGCATCCATTTCTGGGTCTGTGTTGTGGATCTGCTGAAGGCGTCTGACACAGAGTTCTGAATGGGGAATGTAAACCGCCTACAGAGAAATATGAAGTTGGAGGGCTACCCCCCAACCTGTAAAGCTAATATGCACAGGAGGTAGGATTTGCCCCCCCCCCCCCGCCTGTTCACATAGCCATGTTTATCTGTGTAGATCAACCTCCCTTGTTTGAGAAAGGACTGAAGAGCTGGAATCAATGCCTTCATTTCTTTTATATTTATGGGATCCTTTTTCTGAGAGGGAGACCATAGACCTTGTACAGTATGGGGGACCCAACACAGCCCTCAAGATCGTTATCCAAAGCATCTGTGTACAGATCTTGAGTTGGGGGCAGGGGCTGGATGGGAAGTCCTGAGCTGAGGGACATTTGGTGCATCCATCACAGAAGCTCCTTTTTTAAGTATGGTAGGAACAGAATTTGAAATTCCAGAGGGTGTACATGTGTCCACACAGACTTCAGGAACCACTAAAACTTCCACATATGAAGCCTTGCCAGAGGAAGCACAGGCATTGTGGAATCCATTAGTCCAAGGGTCCTGAGAAATTGCCTTGCTGAAATAAGGTGCAGGGAAAGGAGTTTTGAAAAGGTCTGGCAGAGTTCCTGTGTGTTTTGAGGAGGAAGATGCACTATCATTCTGTCTCTGGAATCTGCACCCCAAAAATACATGGTCTTGGGATGGGGTGAGGGTAGATTTTTTGAAGTGGATTGTGAATCCTAGTTTTTGTAAAATGACAATGGCCGAGTGGAGGTTGCTCTGCAGATCCTCTGGGCTGTTTGCTGGAACAGGAGGTTGTCCAGGTAAGGAAAAATTTGAATGCCTTGGAGTCTGCAAAATGTGACTACTGGGGCTATGCATTTTGGGAAATCTCTTGGTGCTGTAGACACACCAAAAGGCAAGGCCATGAACTGAACGTGTCAAAGCCACAGAGAAATGAAGACATTTCCTGAATTTGGGATGAAAGGGAATGCGCAAGTAGGCATCTTTGAGGTCTATGGACGCCAGAAAGGCCTGTCAAAGGATCACAGGAAACAAGGCCTGAAGGGTGAGCATTTTGTAGGACACCTTTAAGAAGATGTTGAGAAAATAGATATCTAGGATGGGTCTCCAGGGCCCTTCCTTTCTGGGTACTGGGAACATGGAGTAGAAGCCTGTTCCTTTTTGGTGCGTGGACACTGGTTGTATAGTTCTTTTCCAGCAGGTCTGCCAATACCAGAGAGGAAGAGGGGTACCTCTGTTCTGCAGGTGGCTGTGTGATACCCCTGAAGGGAGACCTTGTATGCCACCTAATGAAATATGTGTTTTATGACATGCAAGACCCAGGCATCTATGTGACGGATTCAGAGGATGGAAGGGATGGTAACAGGTGTACGGAAAGGGGAGTACAGCAGGAAAGTCCTAAGGAATCAGGAAGAGCTTGCTTTGTCAGGAAAAAGATGCTTATGTGGGTGGGAAGAGAAGGGAGCTAAGTAGTGATGAACTTTCTTGCTCCCCTTGGAGGGCTTATTTTAGGAGACTTGGTTTACCTCCGGACAAATACCCGTTTGGAAGGGGCGCTCCTGTGGAACTTGGGGACTAGTGAGACCCGGACGTTGCTCGAGTTCTTTTAACTCTTTACTCTTCCTACAGTGATTTGAAGAAATTAGCTGAAGCCTGACCAAATAATGCATAATTGTCAAGGCGAGCATCAATTAGCTTCGAGTTGATGTCCGTAAGGAGGGGTTGAAGCCTTAACCACGCAAATCTTCTCAACAGTGAGGCAGAGACAGCTGCCCTAGAGGTAGCCTCAACAGCATCACAGCTGCATTTTACTAAGTGACAGGCCACCTGGTAGGATGCAGCACTAAAGGAAGTGGCCAAAGCCTTGTTTTCTGAATCAAGCATGTCAGAGACCATTTTAAATAGTTGTGACATAGATTCCAGGGACTACTTGGTCATAGGGTTGCTGAAGTGCACTGTTTTCCCAAACCTCTTTAGCTGCCTGTTGTCTTTATTAGTGGGGAGAAAAGAAGTGGAAGCAAGGGACCTTGAAGCTTTGTCCGAGGCCACCAAAATGAATGACTGGTCTGCAACAGGAGCCTTAGAGAGGAAGTTGCAGTCTTGAGTGACTTCACAGCATTTGTCCAGCTTATTAGGGGCCGGAGGCAGAGTCTAGATGTAGGGGAAGGGAAACAAAGGCATCCAAAAATACAGAAATCGGTGAGACAGCTGAGGGATTGGGGGGTTTCACCTGCAAGAGGTCGCAGTAACTCTTCTGAACATTAGACATTTGAGAGCTCTCCCACATGAAGTGGTCCCTCATTCTTATAAGGCTTTCTCCAAATGGGAGTCAGTCCCATTAAACTCCTCCTCAGGGGAGGATTAGTCTAATGGTGAAAATATTTGTGCGGAGTATGCCAGGGAGTCACTGTCATCATCAGATGAAAGTTTGTCCTCTGAATTTGGCTGCTGTCTGACCCTTTTTTGGGGAGAGGTATGCCAGAAGGATGGAACCGGGGACCTGGGAATCTTGAGAAAGGACTGTATGCTTGGTCTTTTGATTTTTCTTGGCAGGCATGTCCACCCGAAGTAATGTCAGGAGTTTGGAAATAGGCCTGCATTCTAGTATATCCAAATCAACTTCTTCCCTCAAAAGGATTTGCGCGATTCCCGTAGGACTTCCTGACAGAATGAGCCTTTGTTCCAGATGCCTGTGAGGCCTCTCTGTATGTGCCATCATCTGGGTCTAAAGTGGTCTGCAAAACAGGCTCAGCTTGTAGATCCGGAATTGGCACAGAACACGTCTCCAGGCTACTGTGCACCTTGGAAGATGCATCCTTGGCAGAAGTGCAGCTGAAACTTTGCTCCTAGGCCTTTTGGCCTTCCACTTCATAGTAAGCTCAGTCGTCGGGCCAGAAGAACCTTCCATCGCACTTTTGGCAAGAATTTCCAATGGCTGGTTCCCCTAAATAATTTGCGAGGGAGGAAAGTCTGCTCCAAAGAGTCTTAAGAACTAGTGACCGTCAAAAAAGTAATTATTATAGTCGTGGTTAGACCCAAGACAAGAGACACCAAGAGCGGCTAACCTTGTGTGGAATCTGCCTTCCACAGTCAAACTTCCCTTTCTTGGATGACATTAATTAAAGGAAAAAAGGACACACCAGCAAAGGTTCCCCAACAGAGCACTTTTCCTTAGAAGAAACACTCTATTCCGGCAGCGGAGGGACGTCTCTCACCAGCTATCAGTCTGATAGCAAAGAAGTTTTGAGAATGATTCATGGCTTATGTCCGATAGCTGCCTACGTTAGACATACCACGCCCCTTATAGTAGCAAAAGACTTTGGTATACTGGCCAACGTCAGGTCGTCTGGGCAGGCAGCTCCCTCATGTAAAGAATACTGCAACAGATGAAAAGAATGACTACAGTCACAAAATATGCCTGGTGCAATGCAAGCACAATACATCATCAAACAGTACATCAGAAAAAGCAAAATACATATAAGAATGTTAATTTTAGATGAAATTGGAACCAGCATACTTTCTAAATCTGGACTCTGCTCTTGCTGTAACCCTAGACGAAGTCTTCACCTCTTAGCTTCCTTCTCCTCTTGCCTCTAGCCCAGTCCTTTATAATACCTGTACTACTGCAGTTATACATTTTACCCCACACAAATCTACAGTCCTCTTCCAAACCATGTAAACAGACACTATATTAGCTGCCTATTTCAGGTATATTCACTACAGCAGCAATTCTGCTTCTTGCTTAAGTCGCTATCCTTCAGCAGTACATGTATGTCTTTTAATGTAAAATTAAAAGTATGGCGGTTAGAACTGCATCTCATAAAAAGTGGTAATTGTTAATTTTTATTTATTTATTTATTTTTTGCTGGAGAGCAGAAGTACAGCGTTAAACTCAGCAGTTTTACTTGGTTTAACTATGAAAAGGAACTGCTTGTCTTCTGACTAAGGTGTCAACTGGGGTAGTAAATGAACAGAATTATTTTTAATCTGAGAAGCTAAAGGTTTATAAACAGTTTTATGTGTAGTGAGTAGTTACATATAAGATAAGGAAGAGCTCGCCATTTCAGAGTGCAGTGTAGTAGTATGAAGCATTAGTTGCAAATCTTACGATTTTGTTATGGAAAACTAAGCTTAGATTTTTTTGAGTGGCTTGCATGCTACGAAGGACTGGGGTTCCATAAAACAGAGACGGTAAGAGGAAAGCCTTGGCAAGGGTAGCTTCTGTGGTTGTATTCAAATTGCCTTTACCTACATATTTCAAATTTCTGTTTTCTTTTTTTTTTTGTTCTGATATTGTTTTGAATGTTGAAGGTGAAACTTCAGCTTGGCATCGATAATCATTCCTAAAGGTTTTGTAAGGGAGACTAATTCAATTTCTGTGTAATTCAATTAGATGATTTTGAATTTGGTTTTATAATAAATGTGCTTTTGCATTAAACAGGAGAAACAATTTTACTGGGACGGAGTAAAAATTTGGTCAATTGTGAGCCACATTTAGATGGAAGTAAAGGCTGTGTGATTAGTTGCAGATGTCCCAGATCATTACAAGTGTTAAGTCTGCTTACTGAATTAGAGGCTTGGCTAGAGTTAGTGTAAATAACATTGATGAAGACACTGAAGAGGAGAAAGACCCTGTCATGATGGGTAGGTTTGGCAAGAGGGAGGCCTGCCATTTTTCAGACTGCTGCCTACTGGCTAGGTAGCTACTGAACCAGGTTACACTGAGTGCTGGCAAACCAAGAGAAGCCATTCGTTGTAAGAATTTGTGTGTAAGAGAAATGGTATCAAAGGCCTTAGAGATGACTACAGAGAAGACAAGTTTGCCAAAGTCCCTAGCTTTGTTTACAGTGTCTTTAGAGGACATTAGTGTAAAGGTTGTGCTGTGACTGGTCTGAAAACCATGCGGAGTACAGGCTAGGATTTTGTTTTGAAGGATACAGTGAAGTTGTTGTTTGTGTATGCATTTTTCTAGGAGTTGAGAGAGGAGACAGTATAGCTACAGGTTGAAAACTGGATATGTCTGTTGAGTTTCACCTTTTGTGAAGGGAAATACAAGTTTTCCTACTCAGCAACAGCTCCTCGTGGTCCTGCAGATTGGTGCTAGCAGCAGAGAAACGAAAAGAGTGACCGCTTTCAAGATTTAAGTACAACTTACTATTACCTGTGCGACCGTCTTTCCTCGCCGAAAAGCGAGTTTAAACTGCTGATTTACCTGTTTTAAGCCATTTTTTTTGTGTTTTCTCATACCTGCACTTGTAAAAGTTGTTTGTTTGAATTTAACTGTTGAGGCTGCCCACTCAAGTGTGCTAACCCGTGTTTAGAATTTACTGTACTCTTCCTGCTGTTTTTCTAAAAAAAAAAAAAAAAGAAAAAAAAAATATATCCTTGTTTCCCACCTTTCCTGACCTAGAATAGTCCCTTATACAGGCAATGCTGTATTCTGGACTTTTGAATAGTTCCTGTGTTGCCCATTTCCTTACTTGGACAGAAGGAAGCTTCTTTGTTCACCAGTGGGAGTGGGGAGCTTTGAGCAGCCTATCTGTCCCTGGAGGAGTGACCTCAGCACAAGAATCTTGTAGTTTATTGGCCGTTTTGGGCCAATTTCTAGCTCTTTAAAGTTCCCTGTATAAAAACCCGCTTTGGCACGGCTTTGCACGATTTTGCACATAGCTCTTCACTTTTTCCCTTAGATCTGATTTATTCTCTCAAGTAAAGACCTTATTCTAAACCTATAACCTAGCACTGCTCTTACAAGCAATTATATAAGTTAGCACTAATAAACTAATAGCACTACATCCTCATACACTCCGCTAGGAATACTCGTTCCCCTACTGGTCCTTTTTGTCAGCCTTAAAGGAGTTACTTATACTATACCAGCATGTCCAAAGGTCAGTTGCCAGTTTCCTCTCCAGTCCAGCTGGTGAATCTGGGAATCCTGAGGCAATGATACAACTGCCTCATGTACACAGACAACCCTCTCCTCCTCCCAACAAATACTAATATATGTGAGAGATGCAACCAAATAGCCAAACTGGAGGCCAAGTTCTCTCAACACAATACTGGCGCAGCCAGTCAGGGGGAGAAGGTAACCATACACACCACAAATCCAGTCGCACATAGACCTACCACATCATCAAATCAAACACAAACACACTAAAACATACTCGGAGGCTCTAAATACAAACCTGCCAAAATAGCAGAGACCTCCAAAGCAGACATCTAAGCAACCTCTACTACACAACAAAAAAAATGAAACACATACTTCACAAAATCAGTGTGCCAAACAGTCACAGCCCTTATGGACAAACAACACACCTGATACACTTGTAATAGGTGACTATCGTCAGGCACACCGACGTCCCACTCACCAGGCTGAACAAGGAGGTCACAGTGAGCTGTCGGGTGTCAGGATCCGCCACATAACACAAGCACTCAGGTCACTAAAAAGCAAGTACAAATATGACTCATTGTCCATGCTGCTGTGAATGACCTGTGCTCTACCTCCCTGGACTACATGGAGGGACAGAGGAGCTCTCAGATCATGTAGCCCAGAGAGGTATGACCCTGACCTTGAGTAGCATCTTAGCCTCACCGAAAATTATGCCACAGTATAAAGACAAAATGATCAATTTTAACAATTGGCTAAAGTTCTGGTGTCATTCAAAGGGGATCCAGTGTCTGTCAGCCTGGGAAGACATGCTCGACAAGCCACGTTGCTTCGCTAGGGACGGCTTGCACCTGTCACCTTTGGGCTTTCGGATACTGGCAAAGGCTCTTGCCACCCCAATAGTGCCTTTTTTAGGCAAGGCTCAAAAGAAAAACCCACCTCCATAGACAACACAAGGAAAAACAAACTAAGGGTAATGCTGCTCAACGCCAGAAGTCTAAACCTCAAAATGCAAGCACTCGAGGCTCTCCTCAGCATGGAGAATATCGATGTCTGTGCAGTAACAGAGACCTGCCTCAAGGCTCCCGAGAGCACCCCAGCACTACCAGGTTATACCTCATACCATGCTTTTCGGCCCCAAAACTCGGACTGAACCACAAAAGGAGGGGGAGTTATCCATATTCATCAAGGACACCCACACCTCCAGGTTAGTGGCACTGTATGAAGCATCAGAAAAGTACAGTTTTGTACCTACCATAAATGTAGATGTCCGAACTGGATAGCATCTGCAGTCATAACAAATGGGATGTCCTGTCGTCAGGCAGCCCTTTGGTCGGCCGGATTCCAAAGTCTGGGTCCGGCTTCGGCTGATGTCGCACTTCACCCGTCATCTCTGCTGGTCTTCAGGTATAAAGGCATCAGCCGACGCCATTTTCCTCAGTGTTTCTTGCCCCAGATGCCAGTTGTCCTCTTGGAAGGCTAAATTTTGGATAAATGCCAATGTTTCCAAAAAAGTAGAAGGCAAACACAAAAAATAAGCATGTATGTACATATATACAAACAAATACACCATAAGAGACTCCCAGCTAGCTATTAGGAGGGTAAATACCCTAGGAGTACCACAGAGGGAAGGAGGGTGGGTAATCCTGACTGCAGATGCTATCCAGTTCGGACATCTACATTTATGGTAGGTACAAAACTGTACTATGTCCTTCATGGATGCATCTGCAGTCATAACAAATGGGTAGAATACCATAGCCAAACTAGGGGTGGAGGAAGAAAAATTATGGTGTAGTTAGGATCCCTTGCAGTACAGCAGTGGCAAACCCTGCTCGGGATCTAGAGTATAGAGGTAAATTATAATGCTTGGCAAATGTATGCACGGAGGTCCAAGTAGCCGCCTCAATAATGTCCTTGGTTGCCACTCCTCTTAAGAAAGCTGTGGTAGTGGCTGTAGCCCTTGTAGAATGAGGTCTTATGTTCTGTGGAATTGGTCTTCCATGGTAGGAGTAACAGAATCTTATGCAATTTCCTATCCATTTGGAGATTGTCTGTTTGGAAATTGCTTTTCCTTCCCTTCCTGTTGCATAGGCTACTAAAAGCTGGTCAGTTTTTCTGTTACTTTTGGTTCTGTCCAGGTAGTAGCGTAACTGCCCATGTACATCCAAGGTATGCAGCAGTCTTTCCCCCCTGTTCTGTGGATTGGGAAAGAAGGTAGGAAGGTGGATTGCCTGGTTTAAAGACACTCTGGATACCACCTTAGGCATAAATGTAGGATTAGTTCTCATGGACACCCTATCTTGATGGAAGATTAGGAAGGGTTGCACTGCCATTAAGGCCTGTAGTTCCGAAACCCTCCTTGCTGAAGTAATTGCCAGTAGGAAAGCAGTTTTCCATGACAGGTGTTGCAGATCTGCTGTTGCTGCTGGTTCAAACGGAGGGAGTGTCAACTTTTCTAGCACAAAGTTCAAGTCCCATGCTGGTAATGGTGGTTTCCTAGGAGGTTTTACATTCTTGATCCCTCTGAGGAACTGCCTGAGTAGAGGATGCGAAAAGACAGGTGGATCGAAGCTGTATTCTGCTGAAATAGCTGATGCATGTATCTTGATGGAGGAATAGGACAGGCCTGTATGCAGAAGCTCTGCCAAGTACTCCAGAATGTTAGCAATATCTATGTTCGACACATCTTTTCCTCTTTCAGTACTCCAAATGACAAACCTTTTCCATTTTCCTGCATAGTTCCTTCTTGTTGAAGGTCTGCGGGCTTCAAGGATAATGTCTTTAACCCTTTGGGAAAGGTATGGGTTAGTTGCTGCTATGTGATGTTCCAGGCAGTCAGTTGCAAGGTTTTTAGGTTTGGATGCATGATGTTGTAGTTGTTCTGAGTTAACATCAAAGGCATCAGGGGTATTGACCACATTCTCTCCCGAGACATGCTCCTCAGCAATGGGTACCAGTGTTGTCTTGGCCAATTCGGAGCTATCAGGATTATCCTTGGACGTTCCCTCTTTGATTTTCAGTAGTACCTTGTGCATCAAGGGAAGAGGTGGAAATGCATATGCTGTCAGGCCTTTCCAGCTGAAGGATAGAGAGTCCACCTTCCATGCAAGTGGGTGGAATGTCCTTGTGCAGAATTTTTTGAGCTGGTGACTGAGTGGGGATGTGAATAGATCTATTTGTGGCATTCCCCATTTCTTTGTGATGGCCTTGAAGATGTCCGGGTGTAGCATCCATTCGTGAGCATCCGAGGTGGTTCTGCTTAACATGTCTGCTAGGTTGTTCTCTTTTCCCGGCACAAATATTGCCTGTAACAGGATGTTGTAGCTCAGAGCCAGATTCCAAAGGTCCAAAGTCATTCTGCATAGGGGGTATGAATGAGTGCCTCCCTGTTTGTTGATGTACCACATGACTGTGGTGTTGTCTGTCCTTATCATCAAATGGCCTTCTTTGAGGAATGGTCTGAATTTTTGGATTGCCAGTTTTACTGCCAGCATTTCTTTTTGGTTTATGTGCAGGTGCAGCTGGTCTTGAGTCCACAATCCTTGTATGCATTTGTCCAGCATGTGCGCCCCCCATCCTAGGTCTGAGGCGTCCGTTGTGATGGTTTGGCTTGCTCGAAAGTTGTGGAAGGGTAAGCCTGGGTTTGACTGGCATGCTTGAGCCCACCATAGAAACTCCTGTTTTAGGCATGGGATTAGTGGGATTTCTGTTTCTAAGCTGTGCCTGTGTTGAGACCATAAATTCTTTAGGTACCACTGTAGCTTTCTCATATGCAGTCTGGCATGTGGGACCAAGATTATGCATGATGCCATGAAGCCCAAGGCCTGCAGAACTTTTCTTGCTGTTAGTTTGTTCTGCTTTGTTAATGCCAAGAAGTAAAGAGGGAGTTCTTTTTGTTTTTCTGCAGTTAGGAATGCCATTTGTTTTACTGTGTCCAATTCCGCGCCCAAGAATGTTCTTGTTTGGGATGGTATCAGCCTTGACTTTTGTAAATTGACTGTGTATCCCAGGGCTTGTAGCAAGTAAATGACCCTTTGTAAATCTGTTGTCAGCTTGCTTTTGTTGTCCGCTTGTAACAGGCAGTCGTCCAGGTATGGATAAATTTGGATTCCCTGTAGTCTGCAGTGAGCGATTACTGATGCCAGGCATTTTGTGAATACTCTGGGCGCAGTAGATAAGCCAAAGGGCAATGCTGAGAATTGATAATGCTCTGATCCTGCAAGAAATCTGAGGTATCTTCTGCAATTTGGTCTAATGGGGACGTGCAGGTATGCCTCCTTGAGATCTAGAGTTATCAGCCAACACTCCTTGCCCAGCATGGGAAGAAGTTGCTGTAGGGTCAGCATTTTGAATTTTGGGACAATGATGTATGTGTTTAAGACGGACAGGTCGAGAATAGGTCTCCAACTTTTCTCTTTTCTTGGTACTAGGAAGAGTCTGGAGTAGAATCCTTTGCCCTGTTCTGTTATTGGTACTCTTTCCACAGCTCTCATCTTTGCTAATTTCGCTATCTGCTGTAGAGCTTCTGTTTTTTGATTTGGAGGTAGGTTTGGCATTCCTCTTTTTACTGGTAAGGTGTGGAAGTGGAACCGGTAGCCTTGGTCTATGGTTTGCAAAATCCACTTGTCTTTTGTGATATAGTGCCAATTTTTCGAAAATAAGGCTAAATTTCCACCTAAAGGTGCTGCTATTTGCTCCCTGGTAGGCGGTGTCAGAGCCAAGTCACTGTGATTGTCCTGTTGCAGTGGCAGTGGTTGTGTCTGTGCCTCGGTTATTGCCTTGCCACTGTCGTCCTCTGTAGGCACCTCCTCTGGATTGATTTCTGCCTCTAGAGGTCTATTCCTGCCCCTTTGGGATTTTGTGGAGTCTGTTTTGGCAGGCCAGTTCCTGCTAAACCTTGGGGGCTGAACCTGTAAGAAATCTTTAACTGTTTGTACAGATTTTGCCTTTTCTTCCATTTTCTTCATTACTTGCTGGGCAGGTGTACCAAATAGACTGGCCTTATCCATAGGAGCATCTAACAGCTTTGCTTTAACATGATCCGGTAAGAACTGTTCTTTCAACCATGCATTTATCACTGTGCCAGTCATGGCTGATCTAAATGAAGCCTCCAGTGCATCATAGCCACATTTTAAGGAATGGTTACTAACCTGTTGGATGTTATTCACCATTTCTAATACATATTTCTTATCTAAGGATTCATCAGAGGACAGTTTTTTAGTTAACTGATCAAGCATAAACTCTTGGTATTGGATCATATGAAACTGACAGTTTAAAGCTCTAGCTGAGAGAGTAGCAGAGGTGTAAACTTTTTTCCCCCATCTAAGGACCTGGATTCCCTTTCAGAAGGAATAGGGTTTTTTGCTGAGGTCGAGGCTACTGCCTTAGGCCCCTGGGATATAGTTTCGGGATCTGCAAGTGGGGCCTTGTATAGGTGGTGATGAGTGTCTGGCACCCTGTAAAATCTATCTGGTTTGGCAGGGGCTGGAGGTAAAGAATCAGGAGCAGTGCAAACATCATTAAATGCATCATCCACAACAGGCAGTACAGGAGGTATAGCTAAGGGCCTATGTTGTGGTAAGTGCAGAAAAGTCCTAAGCCTTTTTCTTGAATCTGAGAAATCTTGTCCCTGCCATTGGAATTGTTCTCTCATGGCATGTAAGATTTCCCCAAAGGAAAATTCCTCTGGTGGAGAGGCAGCTGGAATGGATTCTTCAGCATCGGAATCTTCATAAGTAGAAAAAGGAGCCTCTGGCTGGTCTGTAATGTCTGAGTCATCCGCAGAATCATCAGAGGACACTGGCTCGGGGGGCTCTGCTCTAGGTCTCTTTTCTGGGGCTGAGAGGCCCTGTCTGGGTGAGATTGGGATCCCCTAATTAAGGACATTAAATCCTCTGCCAGAGTAAGCATTTGTAAACTTGAAGTGGGCCTGTGTGAGGGGGGCTTAACAGGCACTGATTTAACAGATTTGGCTGCTTTAGCCCTGGCAAAGGCCTTAATAGACATGGCTGCAGGAGGCCTAGCAGCACCACGTGCTGGGGTAGAGACATCCAAAGGGATGGTGTCTGATAAATCACTAGGAACCACAATTGTAGGCAAAATTTCTGAGGCCGATTCAACTAAGGTAGCAGGAGTCTCAGTAGTAGTCATGGATTCGGCTGAAGATTGACCGGTTTTCTCTGTTTCGGCCGAAACCGAGATACTTGCGGCTTGCTTAACCGTGGTTTCGGCCGAAACCGCGGACCGCGAGTGTCGGTCTTTTTCTTTGCGTTTTTTAACAATTTGGGTAGTCGGAGGATCCGACGGCATAATGTACGCAAAATTTGAGCCGAAAAACTGTTCAGCAAACTCCGACCGACGCCTAAGCGTTCGTCGGTTGAAGGAAGCACAGGCCGAACAGGCTGCTACGTCATGGTCTGGGCCTAAGCAAGGCAGACAGTAAGAGTGGAAATCTTTATGAGGTATTTGTTTCCCACAAGTTAAACAGTTATTGACTTTTTCTGACATCGGCTGAGGCAAGAAAGAGTCCCCAACGGGGTACTTAGCTTTTTAGAAGTCTTCGAAGTAGTATTCGGTAGTAGTAATCTCTGGATCTGACCGACCGGCACTTGCGAACAGCTTCTGCTTCAGGCGCCACGCGGCAAGAAAGACTGGGGAAAATGGCGTCGGCTGATGCCTTTATACCCGAAGACCAGCAGAGATGACATCGGGTGAAGTGCGACATCAGCCGAAGCCGGACCCAGACTTTGGAATCCGGCCGACCGAAGGGCTGCCTGACGACAGGACAACCCATTTGTTATGACTGCAGATGCATCCATGAAGGACATCCATCCATGTGCAACTAACAGTGGGCAAAACTGCATTTCAGTTTATAGCCTGCTACAGACCACCATCCCAGACTCTGGAACCTCACGTGCCTTTCCTGAGAAAACTGGAGAATATGAATGTCTCTCCAAATACCTTTATATTGGGTGACTTCAACTACCCAAGCATAGACTGGGAACACTACTCAAGCCCTAACAGCCTAGCCCAGAGGTTCCTGGAATTTATAAACTCAAATGCTATAGAACAACTGGTCACCACACCTACATGAGGGGTAAACATACTTGACCTGGTCATCACAAACATGGGGACTCTCTGCTCTACATCAGAGGTACACCCCTCATTGGAAAGATCAGACAACAAATTAATATCGCTGGACATCCACATCCCGACCCCACCACCACCCCAAAAAACCATAGTAAAGAAAACTTCTCCAAGGCTAATTTCACACTCCTCAAAACCAAGGTGAAATCACTCAAAGCCCCCAGGCCAGTGGAAACTACGGCCCAAACAGCAGAGTCCTATATAAATGCATTCTATGGATATCTTCAGGAATGCATGCATCATGCAATCCCAAATAAAACCAAGACCCAGTTCTCCAAAGGCAGACGTCCTGTCTGGTGGACCAGGGCCATAAATAAACTATACAACAAAAGGAGAAAGCTACTGCAGGATAGAGCAAAATCCCTCAATAAGAAGGCATCACTGATCAGTACTAGCATAAAACTACGGTCCCTCATAAAATCTTCCAAGGCCAGCTTTGAGAGAAAAATTGCACAAGACACTAAAGATAACCACAAGGCTTTCTTTAGTTATGTTAGAAACCTGGGTGGCAACTCCCAGATATGCACGGAGTTAGTCCAAAATGACAAAAAATACACTGAACCCACAGACATTGCCAACATCCTGGCGGACAGGTTCAGTGCAAACTTCTCCCCCCCCCCCCCCCCGCCAAAGGAGCAATTATCTATCCCAGCAGAGTCTCGTCTTCCTGTCATCACAGATGCTCAGATAGGAGCTGCCCTCTCCAAAGCAGAAAACACAGCATCAATGGGACTGGACGGTGTCCCGGGCTGCATCCTACAGGAGCTCCAACAGGAGCTAAAACCTCATATTAGGCTACTGTTCAATCTCAGCCTTTCTACAGGTTATGTACCCAAGGAATGGCGTACAGCAACAGTGGTCCCACTCCACAAAGGTGGAGCCTCAACGGACCCTGGGAACTATCACCCCATAAGCCTGACTAGCCTAGTCTGCAAGGCCATGGAGCAGATCATCATGGAACTCAAACAAAGACATTGGGGAACTACAGACACTAGATCCTACACAATTTGGCTTTGTTAAAGGCAGATCCTGCCTCTTGAACCTGGTAGACTTCTTCGAAACAGTCACCAAGGTCATAGATGAAGGGAAGGTAGTCCACACTGTCTACCTGGACCTCGCAAAAGCCTTTGACACCATACCCCACTCTGGCATCATAGATAAGCTGTCCAGCCTAAATATCAACCCCTATGACATAAGATGGGTTGCAAACTGGCTCAAGGACAGAACCCACATGGTCAGAATTGCGGGAGCTATGTCAGACTGTAAACCTGTTACCAGTGGCGTCCCACAAGGCTCAGTCCTGGGACTGCTCTTGTTCGGTATATATTTTTCAGAGGTACAGGCCAACACGGGAGGGCTATGGCTGGACCAAGTTTGCAAACGACTGCAAACTGGGTGCCATAATCGACTCTCCAGCTGACACAGGCATCCTCCAAAAGGGTCTCACAGAAACGGACAAAGTACAGTTTTGTACCTACCATAAATGTAGATGTCCGATAGGTATGCATCTGCAGTCATCACATATGGGTTGTCCTGCCTCAGGCAGCCCTTCGGTCGGCTGGATTCCAAAGTCTGGGTCCGGCGTCGGCTGATGTCACCCCTTCCCCGACGTCAGAGCGCCTGGGGTATAAAAGTGTCAGCCGACGCCATCTTCCTCAGTTTTTCTTGCCCCAGATGCCAGGTGTCCTCTAAGGAAGGCTAAATTTGGAGAAATGCAAAAAATTCCAAACATGCACAAAAATATATACATATATAAAAACAAATACACCATAACAGATAACCCCAGCTAGCTATGAGAGGGGAATGTACCCAAGAAATACCACAGAGGGGAAGGAGGGAGGGTAAACCTGACTGCAAATGCATACCTATCGGACATCTACATTTATGGTAGGTACAAAACTGTACTATGTCCTTCAAGGATGCATCTGCAGTCATCACATATGGGTAGAATACCATAGCCAATCTGGGGGTGGAGGATCTAAGTAAAGGATGGTGTAGCTAAAATGCCCTGCAGGACTGCCGTAGCAAAGCCTGCTCTGGATCTGGAATATAAAGGTAAGTTGCAATGCTTGGAAAATGTATGCACGGAGCTCCATGTAGCAGCTTCTAAAATGTACTTGGTAGCCACCCCTCTTAAGAAGGCTGTGGAGGTGGCTGTGGCTCTGGTCGAATGAGTTCTAATGTTAGCTGGCACAGTTTTTCCATGAAAGGAGTAACAGAAACAAATGCAATTCCCTATCCATTTTGAAATTGACTGTTATGAAATTGCTTTTCCTTGTGCACCAGCAGCATATGCTACAAACAACTGGTCAGTTTTTCTGTAATTTTTAGTTCTGTCCAAGTAGTAGCGCAACTGTCTGTGCATGTCCAGGGTGTGCAGAAGCTTTTCCCTTTTGTTTTGTGGCTTTGGAAAGAAGGTAGGCAGGTGAATAGCTTGGTTTAATGAGACCCTAGATACAACCTTTGGCATAAATGAAGGATTGGTTCTCAATGAGACTCTGTCTTGATGAAAAATAAGAAATGGCTGTACTGCCATGAGGGCCTGTAATTCAGATACTCTTCTTGCTGAGGTTATGGCCAGAAGGAAGGCAGTCTTCCAAGAGAGGAACTGTAGTTCTGCAGATGCTACTTTTTCAAAGGGAGGCAACGTTAGTTTTTCCAACACAAAGTTAAGGTCCCAAGTAGGCAGTGGTGGTTTCCTTGGAGGATTGATGTTTTTAATTCCTCTTAGAAACTGTCTTAGCAGAGGATGAGAGAAGACAGGTGGATCAGTATTGTACTCTGCTGAAATTGCTGAAGCATGAATTTTAATGGAAGAGTAAGACAGGCCATTGTGGAGCATTTCTGCCAAATATTCCAGGATATGTGCCATGTTCATAACTGTTGCATCTAGGCCCTTTGAGGTGCTCCAGGTGTGAAATCTTTTCCATTTTGCTGAGTATGCCTTTCTTGTGGAAGGCCTGCGAGCTTCCATGATGATATCCTTCACTCTCTTGGATAGCTTATCCTGGTGATGAGTCAAGGTATTTTCCAGGCAGCTAGTTGTAATGTTTTCAGGTTGGAATGCAGAGTTTTGTAATTGTGCTGCGTCAGGAAAAGCGGCCATTGTGGCAGAAGCCATGGTTTTTGTCCGTGACATGCTCTTTAGCAATGGGTACCAGTGCTGTCTTGGCCAGTCCAGAGCTATCAGAATCACTCTTGGCTGCTCTGCCGTGATCTTCAGTAAGACCGTGGTCATTAATGGAAGAGGTGGGAATGCATACACTGTTAGAGGTCTCCAGCTGAAAGAGAGGGCATCCACTTTCCATGCTTGTGGGTGGTATGTCCTTGAGCAGACTTTCTCCAGCTGATGATTGTGTGGGGAGGCAGAGGTCTATGTCCAGTCTCCCCCATGATTGTGTTATCTGATGGAAGATGTCTGGGTGCAGCATCCATGATGTTCCTGCTTAAGCTGTCCGCCAGTATATTGTCCTTTCCTGGTACAAACTGGGATTGCAGCTGTATATTGAGAGTCAAGGAAAGTTCCCATAGATTCATTGCCAGTCTGCAAAGAGGGTAGGAATGGGTGCCTCCTTGCTTGTTTATGTACCACAACTGTAGTGTTGTCTGTCCTTATTAGCAGGTGGCCTTGATGTAGAAATAACTTGAAGGCCTCAATTGCATGTATCACTGCCAGCATTTCCTTTTGGTTTATGTGCATGTGTAGCTCTTTTTGTGACCATAGTCCTTGAATGCATCTTCCTTCCATGTGCGCTCCCCATCCGTGGTCTGAAGCGTCCGTTGTAATGGTTTGGCTGGCTATTGGTTTGCTGAAGGGCAAACCCCTGTTTGAGTGGCTTGCTTGAGCTCACCACAGAAATTCCCTTTGAAGGCATGGGATGAGTGGTATCAAAGTTTCCAAGCTGTGACTGTGCTGAGTCCATAAACTCCTTAGGTGCCATTGGAGTTTCCTCATATGTAGCCTTGCTTGAGGAATCAAAATAATGCAAGAAGCCATGTAACCCAGGGCCTGCAGGATTTTCCTTGCAGTCAGCTGAGTTTGTCTTGACAGGTTTTTGAAGTAATCCGGTAGTTGGTTTTGTTTTTTTTTCTGTGAGGAAAGCCATTTGGGTGGTTGTGTCTAGATCCGCACCCAGAAAAGTTATTCTTTGGGATGGTACAAGTCTTGACTTGTGAATGTTGACTGTATATCCCAAGGCTTGAAGAAGATAGATGGCATAATGTGTTTTACCAAAATTTGTTGGCTGTCCGCTTGTATAAGGCAGTCGTCCAGATACGGGTATATTTGCATCCCCTGAAGTCTGCAGTGTGCAATTACTGATGCCAGGCATTTCGTGAATACTCTGGGCGCAGTAGATAAGCCAAAGGGCAATGCTGAGAATTGATAATGCTCTGAACCTGCAAGAAATCTGAGGTGTCTTCTGCAGCTTTGTCTGATAGGGACATGCAGGTATGCCTCCCTGAGGTCCAGAGTTACCAGCCAAGACCCCTAGCCCAGCATGGGAAGGAGTTGCTGTAGAGTCAGCATTTTGAATTTTGGCACAATGAGATAAGTATTTAGTGCGGATAAGTCGAGAATAGGCCTCCATTGCTTTTCTTTTCTTGGAACAAGGAAGAGTCTGGAATAAAATCCTTGGCCTTGTTCTGCGAGAGGAACCTTTTCAATTGCTTTCATTTTCATTAAGTTGGAGATTTATTTCAAAGCCTCTGCCCTCTGATTTGGTGGCAGGTCTGGCATGCCTTTTCTTTTCGGTAATGTGTGGAAATGGAACCTGTATCCTTTGTCTATTATTTGTAGTGTCCATTTGTCCCTTGTAATAGTGTGCCAATTTTCTGAAAATAAGGAAAGCTTTCCGACCAAAGGTGCTTCCAATTGAGCCCTGGTTGGCGGTGTCAAAGTAAAGTCATTGAGTCTGTCCTTGTGCAGCAGTTGTAGGCCCTGCACTACCTCTCTGGTTGGGAGGCTGCCATTGACGTCCTCTGTAGGAGTCTCTAGCTTGCCCTCTACTTCTGGCACTCCTGTTCTTGCCTCTCTGAAATCTGTCTGTGTCTGGAAAGGACCAGTTCTTGGAAGACCAATTTCTGCTGAATCTTGGTGGTTGGATTTGCATAAAATCTTTGACTGTTTGTACAGATTTTGCCTTTTCTTCAAATTTCTTTAAGACCTCCTGAGCAGTGGAGCCAAATAACTTTTGCTTTTCCAGTGGAGCATCCAGAAGCTTTGCTTTAACATGGTCTGGCAGAGATTGTTCCTTCAGCCAAGCATGCCTACGTATGACTGCACCTGTCATAGCTGACCTACATGAAGCTTCCAATGCATCATAACCACACTGCAAGAAATGGTTGCTAACCTGTTGAGAGTTATGTACCAGATCCTGAAGTGATTTGCGATCTAGGGGTTCAGGTGAAGACAGCTTTTTATGCAATTCATCTAACAAATATTCTTGGTACTGTATCATATGAAATTGACAGTTTAAAGCCCTCATAGAAAGGGTAGCAGAAGTATACACTTTTTTACCCCATCGCTCTAAAGCCCTGGACTCCCTTTCAGAGGGGAGTGGATTTTTTGTAGTGACAGCTGCAACCCCTTTAGGGCCCTGGGAAATAGTTTCTGGATCAGCAGAGTGGGCCTTGTAAAGGAAAAGATGTGATTCCGGGACCCTGTAGTACCTATCGGGTTTGGCAGGAGCCGGAGGGAGAGTGTCAGTCAGAGGTTGCTAGATTCAGAGTACACATCATCAATGACATTCAAAACAGGGGGAATAGCCAAAGGTCTATGCTGAGGCAAATGCAAGAAGGTCCTTAATCTCTTCCTGGAATCAGAGAATTCCTGGCCCTGCCATTGGAAATGCTCCCTCATAGTGTGCAGAGTTTCCCCAAAAGACAGTTCTTCAGGAGGGGAGGCCGAAGGGATAGATTCCTCTGCATCTGAATCCTTGTAGGCCGAAAAAGCCTCCTCCTGGTAGTCCGAGAGAGCAGAGCCACCAGAGGCCTCATCTGAGGAGAGGGGATCAGAGGGCTCAACCCTGGGCCTTTTTTCTGTAGGAGGTTGAGAGCTCTGTCCGGATGAGGCTGAGAGCCCCTAATCAATGAAATAAGGTCCTCTGCTAGACTAAGGATCTGAGAACCTGTAGTGGGTCCCTGAGGGATAACCCTGGGAGGCATAGATTTTGAGTGTTTAGCAGCTTTAGCCCTAGAGAATGCCTTAACAGACATGGATGCAGGAGGCCTGGCTGCACCATGTGCTGATGTAGTTCTGTCTAAGGGAATGGTGTCGGAAGGTTCCTGGACACCAGATTCCAATGGAGATTCAACAACCAATACAGTAGTGGCCTCTGGGGCCGAGGTTGTCGGTTGTATGGTTTCGGTGGACGGTAGTACCAAGGACTCTGTTTCAGCCGAGACAGAGACACTCGCTGTAGGCCTGGCTGTGGTTTCAGCCGAAACCGCGGACTACGTGTGTTGGTCCTTGTCCTTCCATTTCTTTATTAAATGTGAAGTCGGAGTCTCCGACGGCATTTTGTAAGCAAAACTAGCCCCAAAAAATTCCTCTGCAAACTCCGACCGACGTCTTAGAGTGCGTCAGTTGAAGGACACACAGGCGGAACAGGCCGAGACGTCGTGGTCTGGGCCTAGGCAAGGTAGGCAGTAAGAGTGGAAATCCTTATGAGGTATTTGTTTCCCACAAGTTAAGCAATTATTAATTATCTGACATCGGCTGAGGCAAGAAAGAATCCCCAACGGGGTACTTAGCTTTTGAAGTCTTCGGTTTAGCTGAATTACAGGAGCTGGCCGACCGGCACTCGCCAACTGCTTCTGCTTCGGGCACCACGCGGCAAGAAAGACTGAGGAAGATGGCGCCGGCTTACACTTTTATACCCCAGGCACTCTGACGTCGAGGAAGGGGCGACATCAGCCGACGTCGGACCCAGACTTTGGAATCCGGCCGACCGAAGGGCTGCCTGAGGCAGGACAACCCATATGTGATGACTGCAGATGCATCCTTGAAGGACATCTGGTACCAAAGCCATGGCCTGAAACTAAACGCCAAGAAGTGTATAGTCAATACCCTTTGGAAAAAACAAAGTTCCCACAAACTACCATATAGGCGGTAAACCATTAAGTACGGAGGGAGTAATTAGGGACCTGGGAACCCAAGTTGATAGTAATCTCTCCTTTGACAACCACGTTGCCAAAGTGGTTAGAAAGACCTTCTATATAGCCCACCTCATCATGAAAGGGTTCACATCTAGATCCAAGGAGGTCATTGTACCCCTTTACTCATCCCTCATCAGGCCCATAATTGAATACAATGCCCAGTTTGGGATGTACCTTACCCGTCACCTGCAGCAACTGGAGAGACCACAAAAGTACCTCACCAAGAGGATCAAGGGTCTCAAACAGATGACCTATGCTGCCATGTTAAAGAAACTCCAGCTCTACTCAGTTGCATACCGCCTACTTAGAGGCAATCTGTGCCTGACTTACAAAGCCATGTCCAACCCAGAATTAATGGACATGCTCCACCGCAAAAAATGCAAATCCACTAGAGCTACGCGCTCAAGGGATTTGAATCTCAACACAGAAATTAATAGGACATGCTGGAGAGACAGATTCTTGGCCCAGAGGCTCCCAGTACTCTGGAATAGAATTCCAGCCCATATCAGGCAGAGCCCCTCGCTGACGCTCAAGAGAAATCTTGACGAGTGGATGGGAGATCGCAAGTTCACTCCGGGGATCACTTCTGTGTCACTATTAGACAGAGGCTCAATAAAGTAACCAAAAAAAGGGCACAGTAAAACTTTTAGTTATGTACTTACCATAACTTTAGATGTTTGGGATCCATCTCGCCTACATTCTGTACTGATGGGTTCGGAGCCGATCCTCGGCTCCGACTCGGCACGCTATACTATAGAGCGAAGTCTCCAATTGGCTGAGCTATTCTATATCCCAGGATGCACCACCACTACTTCCCCAGATCTTGTTTGTCTGCACACATGCACACAGTCATAGACAGTTGAAATAACATTGCCAGGTGTTTCAAGATGAAACGGCTAAACTGAACCGTTCGGTCTCTTCTGATCTCCAAGGCAGGGGGAAGGTGGGTATTAGGAATGTAGGCGAGATGGATTCCAAAGTTATGGTAAGTACATAACTAAAAGATGTTATGTGATCCTATCTCGTCTACATTCTGTACTGATGGGACAGCGTCCCTAGCACCTGATTCCTGGGTGGCTCACTGGAAAACACTCCTGAGAACTGTGGAACCGAAGGAAGCTCGCCCCCGAGATACCACATCCAATTTGTAATGAGAAATGAAGGTGTGAGGAGAAGACCAGGTAGCCGCAGCACAAATGTCACTAATGGCAAGCTTGGAATGAAAGGCTGTCGAAGTAGCCATAGCCCTTGTAGAATGAGTTTTCACAGTGGTTGTAAGCTCTCTATCAGAAAGAAGTTAGGTATGACTGATACAGTCTCTGATCCATTTGGCAATGGTGACCTTCGTGACAGCTTTGCCCAATTTACTGTCCAAAAAGGGCACAAACAACTGATCGGTTTTCCATATTTGGTGCGTCCTAAGTAGAAACGCAACTGCCTGTGAACATCCAATGAATGGAAGATGTATTCCGCTCTGAGTAGTTTGGGAAGAAAAAGTACAGTTTTGTACCTACCATAAATGTAGATGTTCGAAGATCCACATTGCTGCAGTCCTTACACTTGGGTAGTCCGCTGTCCTCGGTCGGCCCGAATATCAAAGTATAAGGCTGACGTCGGTCAAGGCGCATTTGACTGACATCAGGACGTCAGGGTACAAATGCGCATGACCGACGTCATATCCTCAGTCTTTTCTTGCCCCAGATGTCAGAAGACCCCAAAAATAAAGGTCAAAACCAAAAGACAGCAAACAACCAACCAACCACCCTTGCACTAACTATATGTACAATATATACAATATACACAATATGTACAACCCCAACCCACACAACCACCTCTAACTACAGAGGGGAAGGAGGGAGGGTAAATTGGACTGCAGCAATGTGGATCTTCGAACATCTACATTTATGGTAGGTACAAAACTGTACTATGTTCTTCATCTCACATTGCTGCAGTCCTTACACTTGGGTAGAATCCCAAAGCAGAGGTAAGGGAGGATGGCAAACTACAAGGAAGCAGGAGCTGCCAAAATGCCCTGCAAAACAGCAGTGGCAAAACCAGCGCTGGATTTAGAGTAAAGTGGCAGGTGATAATGCCTAGAGAAAGTATGCACTGAACTCCAAGTAGCTGCCTCCAAAATATCCTTGGTTGCCACTCCCCTCAAAAAAGCTGTTGAAGTGGCAGTAGCCCTAGTGGAATGAGGCCTAATCCCAGCAGGAACCTCCTTGCCATGATGGGAATAACAGAAAGCAATGCAAAACCCAATCCACTTAGAAATAGTTTGTTTTGTCACAGGCTTGCCCTGAGAACTCAAAGCAAAAGAAACAAACAACTGCTGAGACTGCCTGAACCCTTTAGTTCTGTCCAAATAATAACGCAACTGCCTGTGTACATCTAAAGTGCGCAAAATCTTTTCCCCTTTAGTTTGGGGATTTGCATAAAAAGTAGGCAAATGAATAGTTTGGTTTAAAGCCACACTAGAAACCACCTTAGGCATAAAGGAAGGATTAGTACGTAATGATACCCTATCCTTATGGAAAATCAAGAAAGGCTCCACCGCCATAAGGGCCTGCAATTCAGAAACCCTTCTTGCAGAGGTAATGGCGAACAAAAAAGCAGTCTTCCATGACAAATATTTCAACTCAGAAGTAGCTGCAGGCTCAAAAGGTTGTAGAGTGAGTTTCTCCAACACAAAATTGAGATCCCAAGCAGGAGTAGGAGCTCTTCGTGGGGGTCTTATATTCTTTGCCCCTCTAAGAAATTGCTTGAACAAAGGATGAGAAAACAATGGTGGGTCGCAATCGTAGTGAGCTGAAATTGCTGCAGCATGAACTTTAATAGAAGAGAAAGACAAACCTTTGTCCAGTAACTCAGTAAGATATTGAAGAGCCACACACAAATTAGGCTCAGAAACATCAAAATCTTTGCTGCACTCCAAAATAAAAATCTCTTCCATTTGTCTGCGTACACTTTCCTTGTACTAGGCCTTCTAGCTTCCAAAATAACATTCAAAACTTGCTGAGGAAGTGGAGGCCCACTACGGTTCAAAACAGAATATGCCAGGCTGTTAGGTGCAGAGAGTGAAGCTTGACATTGAGCAAATGGCTGTCCTCCTGCGACAACAGGTGTGGAATCGAAGGCAAAGGCCATGGAGGCTTCCATATCAGACTTCTCAGTAATGGGTACCAGTGCTGTCGAGGCCAATCCGGAGCTATTAAAATCATCCTTGGCTTGTCCTATCTGACCTTTAGAAGTACCTTTGGGAGGAGAGGCAGAGGTGGAAAGGCATACACATGAAGATTGCTCCAATTGAAAGAAAGAGCATCCACTCTCCAAGCTGTGGGATGAAACCTTTTTGTGCAAAACTTTGGCAGCTGATGGTTCATTGGAGAAGCGAACAGATCTATGTCTGGAGTTCCCCATGACACTGTCAATTTCTGAAATACATGAGGATCCAATTTCCACTCGTGGGGATCCATAATTCGTCTGCTCAACACATCTGCTAAGGAGTTCTGTGCTCCTGGCAGAAACCTTGCCTGAAGATTGAGCTGTAAACTGAGAGCAGTCTCCCACAAAATCATTGCTTGCCTGCATAGAGGATAAGAATCGTTCCCCTTGCTTGTTGATGTACCACATGACAGTTGTGTTGTCTGTTAGAATCAACACCTGCCCTGGAAGAAGTAATTCCTTGAAAGCTATTAATGCAAACTGGACTGCTAACATCTCCTTCATGTTGATATGTAGATGTTGTAGTCTGGCAGGCCACTTGTCTTGTATCCACTTTCCATTTAGATGAGCTCCCAAGCTATGTCTGAGGCATCTGTCGTTAAAATCTGACTCGCCTCTGGCGGGTCACAGAGAGTCCCTTGTTTAGGTGACATTCCTGAGCCCACCACAAAAATTCCTTTTGAATGCAAGGTATTATTTGAATGACAGTGTCCAGATCCTGGCAGTGCTGTGTCCATACATTTTTGAGATACCATTGTAGCTTCCTCATATGCAGTTTGGCATTGGGAAGCACCAGAATACAAGATGCCATGAACCCTAAGGCTTGAAGGACTGTCCTTGCAGTCAGCCCGGACTGATGAGATAGTTGATGGAAGTAAAGGGATAGACTCTTTTGTTTGTCCGGGGTTAAAAAGGCCATCTGGGATGCTGTATTCAGTCTCACACCCAGAAAGCACATGTCTTGAGAGGGTACTAGACTGGACTTTATTTCGTTCACAGAATACCCCAGGCATCTTAGCACTGCTATCACATATTCCAAATGATGAAGAAGCTCTTCCCTTCCCTGAGCCAGAATCAGGCAGTCGTCCAAATAAGGATAGATCTGTATTCCTTTTATCCTGAAGAAAGCTATCACTGGAGCCAGAACTTTCGTGAACACTCTGGGCGCAGTAGATAAGCCAAAGGGCAATGCAGAGAACTGATAGTGAGAAGTCCCAGCTCGAAAACGCAGATACTTCCTGCAACTTAGTCTGATAGGAACATGAAGGTAAGCCTCCTTGAGATCCAAAGTTACCATCCAATGATCTTTGCCCAGCAGAGGTAAAAGCTGCTGCAACGTCAACATTTTGAACTTGGGAATGTCCAGATAAGTGTTGAGGATAGATAAATCCAGAATTGGTCTCCACGTGTTCCCCTTCTTTAGTACTAGGAACAGGCGAGAATAAAATCCTAGGCCCACTTCTGGCATAGGGACCGGCTGTATAGCCCCTATTTGGAGCAACAGAAAAACCTGCTTGTGAGCCTCTATTCTTGGTTGAGGAGGAACGTCTGGCATGCCTTTGAAAGGAGGCAAGGTATGGAAATAAAACCTGTAGCCGTGGTGCATGATATCCAATACCCATCTGTCTTGGGTAATTAAACTCCAATTTTCTTTGAAAAGTGCCAACCTTCCTCCCAAAGGTGCTGCCAGACAAGAAGGCTCTGGCAGCTGAAAAGGTAGGTCATTGGGTCTGTTTACGAAAGGACTGACCCCTGCCCTCACCCGAAGACTGTGCAGGAGAACTCCCTGTTCTAGGCCTGAAAGAGCTCTGAGCTCTGCCCCTACCACGTCTAGATCTACCCCTAGACTGGGAATCATAAGAAGGATACGTCCACCCCTTAGTAGGCCAATTTCTACTAAACTTTGGAGGCTGGACCTGCAAAAAATCTTTAACAGTCTGCATAGACTTAGCCTTGTCTTCCATTTTCTTTAAAACTGCCTCAACAGGAGGACCAAACAACACGTCAGATTGTAAAGGAGCATCTAAAATCCTTGTTTTAACATGTTCAGACAAATTTTGATCCCTTAGCCAGGCGTGCCTGCGAAGAACTGACCCAGTGGCAGCCACCCTAGACGAGGCCTGTACAGCATCAAAACCACATTGCAAAGAATGCTTACCCACCTGTTCAGAAACATGTACTAAATCTTGCAACTCTTTACAATCAATACCTACTGCCAGAGCATCAACCTTAGACTTCAGTTGTGAAAGGAGATAGTTCTGGTATTTCAACACGTGAAACTGGCAATTCAAAGCCCTCATAGCAAGAGTGGAAGAAGTATAAACTTTCTTTCCCCATCTATCCAAGGCCCTAGCCTCTTTGTCTGCAGGAACCGGATTCTTGACAACAGAAGCCTTAACACCTTTAGGCCCCTGGCTAACAGTTTCTGGGTCTGCCCTAGGACTCTTAAAAAGATACTTATGAGCTTCAGACACCCTGTAATACCTATCCGGTTTAACAGGAGCAGGAGGCAAAGAATCAGGATTAAGAGAAGCCTCTGTAAAAACATCTTCCACTACATCCAAAACAGGAGGTATAGCCAAAGGCCTATGCTGGGGTAAAAACAAAAATTCCCTAAGCCTTTTCCTGGAATCAGAGAAGTCCTGACCTTCCCACTTAAAATGCTCCCTCATGGAATGAAGAGTTTCTGAAAAAGAAAAATCCTCAGGAGGAGAAGCAGAAGGAGTAGAATCATCCACATCAGAATCAGAATAAGGAGAGTACTCCTGCAAGTCTTCAGCCGAAGACTCTGAAACATCTGAAGCCTGCTCAAAACCCCCAGGCTCAGGCTCCATCCTAGGTCTCTTATCAGGAGGGGGCATAGAACCCCTAATCAAAGTAATCAAATCTTCTGCCATTTTAAGCATATGCTTCTTGGGCACAGTTCCTGAAGAGCTAGGGGTAACACCAACTGAAGCTAAACCTGGCCTGCCCCTGGGAGAAGCCTTTGAAACAGAAGGAGAGGGCCTAGCCACCCTAGGAAGGGAGGGGAGTATAGTAACCTGAGAAGCCCCCTCGGCCTGACTTGCCTCCTGAGAGACCACATCTTGCAATAATAAAGTCTCACCCTGGGAACACAAAGAAACCTCCGGTGGAGCCACCGGCTCCACCGACACCTCTAAAGAACCGGCGTCCGGTACAGACGGTTCTTCTAGCCTAGGCTTAACTGCTTTGTCCTTGCGCTTCTTCGAAGAAGCGGGCGTCGGAGCATCCGACGGCATTTTATAATTACACCGCTTCCCAAAGACTAACCTTGCACAATCCAACCTTCTCTTTATAGTGCATTTATTAAATCTAGCACAAGAGCGACAGCCAACAACGTCGTGCTCAGGCCCTAAGCAAGGAATACACAAAGTATGATAATCTCTATGCGGTATCTGTTTCCCACAAGAAATGCAATTATTGACTTTTTCTGACATCCGGTAAATCACTGAGGCAAGAAAAAACTAAAATATTTCCCAACGGGGTACTTAGCCAACTTTGAACTCGGTCTGAAACTTCGAAATCGAAAAATCTCAGAACGCCAACCGGCACTTGCAATGCTGCTTCTGCATCGGACCATGCGGCAAAAAAGACTGAGGATATGACGTCGGTCATGCGCATTTGTACCCTGACGTCCTGATGTCAGTCAAATGCGCCTTGACCGACGTCAGCCTTATACTTTGATATTCGGGCCGACCGAGGACAGCGGACTACCCAAGTGTAAGGACTGCAGCAATGTGAGATGAACATCTGGGAGTTCCAATGACTGTTGAAGACAAAAACTAGAACAAACTTTGGGAACAAAGGATGGATTAGGCCTGAGGGATACTCTATCCTTGTGAAAAAACAGGTACGGTGGTTTGACACATAGGGCTTGAAGTTCCGAAACCCTTCTGGCTGATGTAATTGCCACCAAAAAAGCAGTCTTCCAAGAAAGAAATTTCAAGTCACAAGTTGCTGCCGGTTCGAAGGGGGAGGAGGTCAAAGCACCTAATACAAAATTAAGATCCCACGGTGGAGCGGGATGAGAAATCAGAGGTCATAGCAGCCCAGCACCTTTCATGAAGGCTTTACACAACTTATTGCTCATCAAAGGTGGGTCTATACTTTCATGGAAATTAGAAATAGCTGCCAATTGAACCTTGATGGTAGAGACCGAAGAATCTTGATTGAATAAAGAAGCTAAAAATTTCAAAACTTCTGACACCGAGGCAGAAATGGGATCTAATCCCCCGGAGTTGGGCCCAAATGGCGAATCTCTTCCATTTGCTGTTATACATTTTTTTAGTCGAATTTTTGTGAGCCGAGGACAAGATATGTATGACTTCCGAGTCCAAAACCTGGTTCCTGACAAAGGTCGGAAGTGGAGGAGCCAAGCTGTTAACCTCAACGAGTGAAGGGACTGATGAAGCTGTCCCGACTGGTGGATCAAGAGGTCTGGGACCTGGTCCAGGAACCATGGACCATCCAGTGCATATTTCCGAAGAAAGGGCAGCCAGACTTGACGAGGCCAGTATGGGGCAACTAAAATCATCTTGCACTGCAAGTGAATCGCCTTCTGGATCACCTTGGGAAGAAGGGGAACCGGTGGAAAGGCGTACAGTAGGCCGGTGGGCCAAGCTTGGACTAGGGCGTCCTTGGGAAACCCCCCGGAACTGGGGTGAGAGAAAAGAACTGTAGACATTTCGTGTTGAGAGGAGTTGCAAAAAGGTCGCAACAAGGAGTTCCCCCATCTTCTGAAGATCTGAGTTGCCACTCTGTCGTTCAGAGACCACTCGTGTGGAGAGAGAATAGTTCTGCTCAGTCTGTCTGCTATCACATTGGATCTCCCCGGAATGTGTGTCGCTACCAAGAAACGTTTGGTTGCAACCGCCCAATCCCATACTTTCATGGCCTCTCTGCAAAGGGGGTAGGACCTGGTCCCTCCCTGCTTGTTCAGGTACCAGACTACTGACATGTTGTCGGACTGAACGGCAATCATGACCTGGGGGAGGTAACTGTGCAGTGCTTGTAGCGATAGAAGCACCGCCCTCATTTCCAGTATGTTGATGTGGAGGGAACTCTCGTCGGGGTGCCATTTGCCTTGGACTGACCTGCCCAGGTAATGTCCCCCCCACCCCGTCTGGGAGGCGTCCGTAGTCAAAGTGGCTACTGGAGGTGGAGGAACGAAGGGTCGCCCCTGATCCAGGTTGGAGGAAAGAAGCCACCAACAGAGGTCCTGTTTGCACGTCTCCGTGATCATAATGAGGTGACAGAGGGAGATCCTGATACAACCACTGGACTGACAGGAGCCACTGGAGAATCCTCATATGCAATCTTGCTAAGGGAACTAGGAGAACGGTAGCCGACATGGAACCCAACAGTTGTAGGACCATCCTGGCCGGGGCTCGGCATTTGAGGAGCAATGCTCGGACTTGAGATTGTAATACGTCTATCCTCTCTGTAGGGAGATAGACCTGCACTTGCTTTGAGTCTATCTCTACTCCGATAAATCGTATGTGCTGAGATGGCAGCAACACAGACTTTTCCCAATTGAAGGTGATTCCTAGGGAGTTGCCGAGAGATATAGTGGCTGCTAGGTTCTGTAAGAGTAGACGCCTGGAAGTGGCAGTTAGGAGCCAGTCGTCTAGGTATGGAAACACCTGGAATCCTAGACTTCAGGTGAGCAGTCACCACCGCCAAACATTTGGTGAACACCCTGGGGGCTGTGGTGAGACCAAAGGGCAGTGCGCGGAACTGGAAATGACTGTCTCCCAGGCTGAAGCGCAAGTGTCTCCTGGACGCCTGATTTATCATGATATGATAATAGGCGTCCTTGACATCTATGGAGCACATCCAAAAACCTTCCTCCAGCAGTGGGAGAATGGATTGTAAGGTGACCATCCGGAACTTGGACTTCTTGACAGAATGGTTGAGCTTGCTGAGATCCAAGATGGGCCTCATGTCCCCGGTCTTTTTTGGCACCAAAAAGAATCTTGAGTAAGTCCCTAATCCGGTCTGGTCTTCGGGGACCGGTTGGATGACTCCTTTTTGAAGCAGCTTTGAAATTTCGATGGCTGCGTAATCCCGTTGACTGGGTGGTGGGTCCGGGATTTTCCGGGATGGTGGGGGGGGGGGGGCTGAGAAAAGGGGATGTTGTAACCTCCGGCAATGATTCGGAGCACCCACTGGTCCTGAGTAATATTCTCCCAGGCCTTTAGGTGCCTCGAGAAACGACCCCCGACTGGCTCCGGAGCGGCACAGTCGGGCAATCCTTCAGGGATGCTGGAAGGTTGAGGAGCCACGAAAGGACTCGCGGTCTCCAGTGTTGCGGGGGCCTCTGCCGCCTCTGGGACTGCGTCTTCCTGAAAAATTTCCCCCTCCTCTGCCTCTAGAAGGGGGATCATCTTGCTGTGAGGGGTAAGTCTTCTGAGATTTGCGGAACCACATTTTCCCCCCTCTTCTAGTCTTGGGATAAGGCCGGAAGGGAGTGGAAAACCGTGCCCCTATGGCAGTCAAAGTCTTACCCTCTTGTTCACAGCGGGTCAAGGTGTCCTTTACCTTGGGTCCAAACAAGGAGAACCCATCAAAGGGAGCGTCGGCAAAGGAAGACTTGAAGGCCTCCGCAAAATGACACAGGCGGAGCCAGGCTTGTCTCCGTAGAGCAACACCTGTACCCGCCGCTCTACTCTCCCCTTCGGCCGCATATGAAATGAGCCTCATGGACGAGTTCGTTATTGATGATAGAGAAGCCAACTGAGAGCTAACAGTCTGGGCCAACTGCTCAGGTAGGTTACCAGAGAGGGTATCTGAAAGTTCCTTGACCAGATCCCTCTGAAGTCTGGTGAAGTGCGTAAGGTAATTCAGAGACCTTAAGGTAAAGGCTGCTGAAGTAAGGGTGCGCTTCCCGTACCGATCCATACTCCTGGACTCTTTATTAGGAGGATGGACGGACGTCGAAGCCTCTGCCACATCTTGCTGGGTAGCAAATGCCACCACCAGGGCATCTACGGCCACACCTTTAGATAAGAATTCCTTTTCAGGGGGGGCTGACAAATTTATTCGGGCGAGCTGGCTTCCACAGAATCCGGGTGCTTCCACGCCCTTCGAGAGATCAAATCCAGGAGCTCAAAGGGCGGAGACACCCAGGAGGCGGAAGGCTGAGCCCCAAAGGCCTTGAGGAATACAGACTCCTCAGCGGAAGGGGGTTTGGACTGCCAGTCGCCTCATTGCTTGAGGATTTCTAAGATGTCCACAAAGGAGACGTCATCCGAGGACGACTTGGGGGACCCCTCCGCATCATCGAGGTCGGTGTCCGAGGTGAGAGACTCATCAGGCGAGTCGACGTGCTTCCTCTTACACTGTCTCTTCCTGGGAGGTTCCTCCGAAGAAGCCTCGGAAGGACCCCCAGGAAGGGAGGAATCCCCAATGGGGGTGACCTCAGGCCCCAGGGCTCCGCTGTCTTGAGACAGGGGGACAACAAAGGAACAAGTCTCCGTGCCAAGGGAAGGTGCCGGAGAGATGGTGGAGGTAGCCAAGGAAGATGTGGCCAAAGCAGTCCTCATGGCCCTGAAGGCCGGACCCCCCCCCCCCCCCCCGAGTCCTGGGAAGGTCCGACCCCCGAGGCCACAACAGAAGATGGCACTCCTGCAGCCGACACACCGAGAAGGAGGCTCGGAACCGAAAGCATCGGACCCGAAGCGTCACCCCCGGGACCGACCAAGGAGGTCTGTGTACCAAACTCCGACCCGAAGGTCGGGGTTGGAGTAAGGGTCGGCGCCGACCCGAGAACCTCCACTGGCTCCACCAGCACCGACTCCAACGGTGCCGAGGCTGTTGGAGGAGGAACCAATACAACAGGGTGGACAATCGGCTCCGGAGCCGACTGGGCTGGAGCAGAGACTAACTTTTGGAAAACTGGAGACTGGAACAGCCTTTGAAGCACCCTGTCTATATCCGAATCGGACATCCTCGAAGACCGGGAAGAGACCGATCGGGCCCGGGTTGACTTCGCCGGTTCCGAAAGACTGGGGGACCGGCTCCGAATAGTCTCAAGCAGTATCGGCGCCGAGGGAGATTCCATCAGCACAGCAATTTCCCTCGGAGCAGACAGGGACTTCGGCGCCGAGGTAGAAGAGTCTGAGCAAGCGACCTTTCTCGGCTCCGAAACCAATGGAGCCGACGAAGGTGACCCGCCTCTCGATGCTCGAGCACTCTGCTCCGAAGACAGGGGAGTCGAAGCTGGAGGCATCGAGGCAGACCGTTTCAACCTCGGCCCCGAAGTCCGTGGAGCCGACAGAGAAGCCTGCCTTGATTTCTTTGTTGTCGGCTCCGACGGACTGGTCAGAGCCGAAGACTTCTTCTTCCTGGAGGGACAGGGGGAAGACGATAAAGCCTCTTCAAAAGAAGGGGTGATGAGCCCTTTTAATATCAATTTGTTTTTCCTCTCTTGGAGGACACGAGAAGAAAAAGCGTGGCATACACTACATGACTCTTGAAGGTGTTTAGGGCCTAGGCAATAAACACATAGAGAGTGGTCATCCGTGATTGACATCTTGTACCCACACTTGGTACATTTTTTAAAACCCGAAGGCCTATGCTCCTTTGACATCTCTACAAGGAAACACACTACCAAAACAGACTAGGACAAAAACTACCACAGAGATACCAATCCCTCTAACTTAAACAGGATAGGCCCACAGGCAAACTGTAACACAGCTCTGCAGAGCGCGAGGGCAAGGCCCCTCTAACTGAAATGGGACCTTGTCGTTGGAGAAAAAATACATTTACTACACAAATATACTAAGCACACAAGGATATAACACAGTATGAAGTAGAGCGCGAGGAAACCCCTACTAATAAAGCGGGAACCTAGCGCTAACAAAATTCACACACAAACTTTCACAAAACCCACTTAGAAACAACAAGTAGCTGTTAAAACAGCTTTTGGTTGAAAAATTAGAACATTTCTGACAGAAAATCAGTCAGTAAAAGGTACTTAGCCCAGCCAAGTCGAGACCACGTCTATTGCTATCAATCGGCAAACGAGATCTGGGGAAGTAGTGGTGGTGCATCCTGGGATATAGAATAGCTCAGCCAATTAGAGACTTCGCTCTATAGTATAGCGTGCAGAGTCGGAGCCGAGGATCGGCTCCGAACCCATCAGTACAGAATGTAGGCGAGATAGGATCACATAACATCACATTTTTTAAGGGGTGGCATAAGCCAAATACACTCTGGCTAGGCTGATAAATGCCTTAGGGCATATAGCCTAGTTATCAACCTATGAACCTATATGGAGGGGACAGAGACTTCCAGTACAGACCAATAAGGTTCATAGCTGTGTACTAGGCTAATGGCTCTGGAGCTTTTACAAGCCTACCCAATAGGATCACCCTGGCATCATGCCGCCCAACCTTAGTTCCCAGTGCCTCTGCCGAGTAGAGCCACTGGAGTGATCACCGGGGTGAATTTTCTATTTCCCATACAGTCAAGATTTCTCTTGAAGAGGGCCAGTGAGGTGCACTGTTTGACATGTATGGTAAGTCTATTCCATAGCATGGGCAGTCTCTGGGTTATGAACCTGCCCCTCCTGCATGTTTTGTTGATTGTGTTATTGAGTATCAGGTCTCTGAAGCGTGTGGTGTGGAGGGACTGGGATTTCTTTAGATGTAGCATTTCTAACAGGACTGGGTCAGACATGACTCTGTTAAGTCAAGAAGAGATTGCCTCTAAGTAGGTGATATGAGACACTGAATAGCAGGGAGCTTTTCTGAGTGTCCATATAGGACAAGTGTTTAAGGCATAGGATCCTCTTAGTGAGGTACTTTTGCGGCCTCTCTAGTTGTTGCAGGTGTCTAGTGAGGTGCATGTCAAATGGGGCATTATACTCTATGACTGACCTAATGAGGGAAGAGCAGAAAGAGACAATGACCTCTTTCTTCCTGGATGCAAAACCCTTAGTGATGAGATGTGTCACATAGGACTTTCTGACCACAGCGGCAATATGCTGGTCAAAAGAGAGGTTGCTGTCAACCTGTGTTCCTTGATCTCGATGTGGTAATTCATGGGAACTGGGTTTTTCCCAAAGGGGATGATGATACATTTTTTGAAATTGAGCTTAAGGCCATGGTTCTGACACCAGTCGTTGATCTCAGTGAGGCCTTTCTGTAAGATGTCAACATCACTTGGGGAGTTAACAGCAGCTCCCAAATTGCAATCATCTGCGAATTTCAATAGCCAGCGTCCTTTCGTGTTGGCCTGGACTTCAGAGAAGTAGATACCAAACAGGAGAGGAGCCAGGACTGATCCCTGTCAGACTTCACTCATGACTGGGTTGGCAGTCTGACTTGGAGTCAGTGAATTTCACAACGTGGGTTCTATCTGTGAGCCAGTTTGCAACCCACCAAGTGATAAAGAGGTTGATGCCTAGCTTAGTGAGTTTTTCTAAGATTCCTGAGTGGGAATGGTATCAAAGGCCTTAGCCAGACCAAGGTAGGCTGTAGGAACCATCTTGCCTTAATTCACAGCTCTGGTGACTGCCTCAAAGCAGTTGACCAGGTTTCTCAGGCATTATCTACCCTTCACAAAACCAAACTGTGTGGGATCCAGAGTTGGAGATTCCATATATCCCTGTTAGGTCCATGATGATGCGTTCCATAGCTTTGCATATCAGACTCGTGAGGCTAATGCGGCGATAGCTCCCAGGGTCTGTAGATGCTCCACTTTTATGGAGAGGGATGACTGTAGCAGTGCACCACTCGATAGGGACAAAGCCTGAGGTGAGGCTGTGACTGAACAGGGCACACAGGTGAGGTGCCAGTTCACTCTGTAGTTAATGTAGAACACAGCCAGGGACATTGTCAGGTTCCACAGAAACTGTATTTTTGGCTTTAGACAGTGCTGTTTTAACATGTGCAGAGTAATACCGGGAGCCTGGCAATCTACTCGTACTGTGATTGGTGCTTTGGGGCGGGTAAAGTTGCCACTGAATATGTCGGACAGTCTATTGGCAATATCTGTTGGCTCGGTATACGAGGTACCACTGTGAAGTAGCTCAGAGCAAATCTGGGTATTGCAGTGGAGATTCTTTACATAACTATGGAAGGCCTTGAGGTTACCTTTACTATCTGCTGCAATTCTGTTTTCATAGCTAGCTTTAGAGGATTTGATGAGGGATCTCAACTTTTTGCTGAGGCTGACAGGGGAGTTTTTCCATTTTTGGGACTTCACCTTATTCCGCATCAGTTTCTTATTTCTGCTGTAGAGGTTGTTTATGGCAGGGGACCAGCAGATTGGCTTCCCTTTATTGGAGGAGACAGTCTTGGTTCTATTGGGTATGGCAAGATCCATGCATTTGTGTACAGGTTCATATAGTGCATTGGTGTATGATTCAGCAGTCATGCAACTATTCTCTATTTTCATGGGTGCCTTGAAGATAGCCACCTCTGTTTTTAGGAGGCCAAACTTAGCTTTGGAGAAGTTTTTCATGATGGTCATCTTTGTGGAAGGGGGGGGGGTGTGGGAGGGATGTCCATTTCCAAGGTGATTAGTCTGTCGTCAGATCTAACCAGGGAGGAGTTGACTACTGGTGTAGAGCAACGGTCACCCACGATAGTAATGACCAAGTCAAGGATGTTGCTACCTCTAGTGGGGGTAAGTATGAGCTGGTCCAGGGCATTGGAACTGATGAAGTCCAGGAAACATTGGGCAAGTGTACTGCTACACGAGTAGTTTTCCCAGTTGATGGAAAGGTAGTTGAAGTTGCCCAGTATGAGTGTGTTAGGTTGGACTCCAATATTCTCCATGCTGCTTAGAAACATGGAGTGAGAGTCTTGGGACATGGTTGGGGACCTATAGCAGGCTAAGACCTGAATCGCTGTCTTACCCAATGGTAGCTGCACCCAAAGTATTTGTTATATATATTACGATACTTCCTGGGTATGCTATGGCTTCATCTGCTCGTCTACATTACTCTGCAAAGAGGTTGTCAGCAGAGGTGGAGCAGGGCCTGAGTTTAACTTTCTATCATGAAGTAGGGAAAGGACTTAAAGTAGAGGGGAGAAAGATAGCTATTGAATACTGCTTAAGTTCAGAATGGCCTGATATAGGAGGAGATGTGATTATGACATTAGTAACAGTGGAGATGGCAGGATGGGTGTTAAAGGATGATAATGGAGAAGGGCTGGTCAGGGTAGGTGTACCTTTGGTTAGGGAGGCTATGACTTCAAAGTACTGAACTGTGTCGCAGTTTGAAGAGGGAGCTATTAAGGGATGAGCTGCGTTCTTATTTTGTTCCAGGATTGAGTAGCAAGTTAACAAAGGACCACAATTTTTTGGATTGTGTTTGTAGGTTAGTAAAACTATAGTAATACTACAAAAAAAAAACGTAAAATGGTGGCAGCTGATGAAGTTCAGTGATAACACAGATAGAGGATGGTGAAATCTCTGCTACTCCAGTCTGCCTTTGGCTTCTTCAATCCAGAAATTTCCAGGAGTTACAGCTGCAACAGCGAACTACAAAGAGCAAGATATAGAAATATACAGTCTTGCCAGTCCTGTCCCACTCATGGGTCACCCCCATCTACCAGCTGTGCATGAACAAGTCAAAGGATTAGGGAAAGAAGGGCTGTGTGTCTCTCCCCCACACCCTTCCAATGATCACCATGAAGTCAGCCTCAGGGTGGAAAGAAAGTTTCATTGTTTTATTCTGGCCTGCTGGAGAACAATCGGAAGCAGAATAAGGTTGGCACAACTGTTTGTGTGAGAATGATTTTTTTTTTTTTTTTTTTTTTTTGAGAAGCATGACCAAAAATCTCAAACATTATACCACCTTAAACCTGGTTTACGCTGAGATACAAATAAAAAAGCACTACATAAAAATATTTAAATGTCATCTCAAGACTTGAAAAGTTCCAAATAGTACAGTTGTGTACACTTAGCATAAATGTAGATGTTTGAGTGTATTCACTGTTGCAGTCATTACATTTGGGTAATATGCTGGCAGGTTGCCCTCAGTCGGCCTGAATTCCAAAGTCTTGGGTCCTGCGTCTGTTCCTGTCTTCTCTTCCATGACGTCAGGTCATCAGGGGTATAAAACACGCAGCAGACGCAATTTTCTTTAAACTTTCTTGCTCCTGATGTAAGGTGCCCCCAAAAAAGGTAGCAAAAATATATATTATATATATATATATATATATATATATATATATATATATATATATATATATACATACACACACACATACATACATGCATCAATATAAACTTTACCTTCATCTACAAGCAAATACTCCACATAGGTTGTAGAAGATAGAGAAGGAAAGAAACTCCAGAATGACAGGGGGATGGCGGCAGCGTAACCTGGACTGCAACAGTGAATACACTCAAACATCTACATCTATGGTAAGTGTACACAACTGTACTATTGTTCTTAGTGTTTCACTGCTGCAGTCATTACATTTGGGTAGAATCCCAAAGCAATGGTTGGGAGGCTGGAGCTAAACAGCATTCGGTGCGGCTAAAAGGCCCTACAGCACTGCAGTGGCAAAGCCTGCCCTGGACTTATTGTAGAGAGGCAAATGGTAATGCTTTGTAAAGGTGTGAACAGAAGTCTAAGTAGCAGCCTCTAGAATGTCCTTGGTTGGTACTCCTTTGAAAAAGGCTGCTGAAGTAGCTGCAGCCCTGGTGGAATGAGACCCAATGCCCTTGGGCACAGGTTTACCATGGTCTTAGTAGCAGAAAAGGATGCAGTGGCTTATCCACTTTGAAATTGTCAACTTTGAAATAGCCTTTCCTTCTGATCCAGCAGCATAGGACCCTAGTAATAGCTTCTGTCCTGCTCAAGTAGAATCTTAGCTGGCTGTGTACGTCCAAGGAATGCAGAATTCTCCCCCTTGTTCTGCGGATTTGGATAAAAAGTTGGCAGATGAATTGTTTGGTTAAGAGCCACACTGGAAACCACCTTAGGCATAAAAGTAGGATTTGTACTCAGACACCCTGTCTGCGTAAAATATGATAAAAGGTTCTAAAGCCATGAGGGCCTGTAGCTCTGAAACCCTTCTTGCTGAAGTAATTGCTAGTAGCAGAGCTGTTTTCCACGATAAGAACTTCAGATCAGCGGTAGCAGCTGGTTCAAATGGAGGCAGGGTGAGCTTTTCCAACACATAATTGAGGTCCCATGCAGGTAATGGTGATCTTTTAGGAGGCCTTAAATTTTGGCTCCTCCAAGATACTGCTTTAGTAAAGGATGACAAAAAGATTGGTGGCTCTGTATTGTAATGAGCCAAAATGGCAAAAATATGGATTTTGATTGATGAGAAAGATGGGCCTTAGTCAAGCATCTCAATTAAGTATTGTAATATCAGAGGAATATTTGATTCTGCTGCATCAGTTCCTTTGTGCTCGATTCCAAGCACAGAATCTCTTCCATTTGTCAGCATAAGATTTTCTAGTACTAGGCCTTCTGGCTTCCAAAATGACATCCATCACAGATTTACTGAGAGGTGTTGTTTGTATGACTACATGA
The DNA here is from genome assembly GCF_019279795.1 of Protopterus annectens. Classification (NCBI taxonomy): domain Eukaryota; kingdom Metazoa; phylum Chordata; order Ceratodontiformes; family Protopteridae; genus Protopterus; species Protopterus annectens. The sequence goes on from NC_056735.1 coordinate 1,747,145,524, forward strand.
TTAGCCATACTGCCAGGTTCAGAGTCTGTAGTTGATTGTGCAGGATCTGACTGAGCCAAGTTCCTTAGGATTGGGTACCAGTATTGGTGGGGCCAGTCCGGGGCAATTAATATCTTTGGCTTCTCGTCTGACTTTTAGGAGGACCTTGGGTAGAAGAGGCAGAGGAGGAAAGGCGTAAACTGATAGGTTTTCCCAACTGAAGGATACAGCGTCCACTTTCAATGCTTGTCTGTGATAAGTCCTTGTGCAGAATCTGTTCAATTGATAATTTTGAGGAGAGGCAAATAGATCTATGTCTGGGCTCCCCCATTTCTCTGTTATCATGCTGAAGGCTTGTGGATTTAGTTTCCACTCGTGAGGATCCATAAGGTTTCGGCTTAAATCGTCTGCCAGAGTGTTCTATTTCCCTGGCAGGAATTGAGCTTGAAGATGTATTTGGTAAGTCAAAGCTGTGTCCCACAGTGCCATGGGTAATCTGCAAAGGGGGTAAGAGTGTGTGCCCCCTTGCTTGTTTATATGCCACATGACTGTGGTGTTGTCAGTCTTTATCAGTAGTTGTCCTTGAAGGCTGTTAGGGCATTTTAAACAGCTAGCATCTCTTTCTGGTTGATATGTAGATGCATTTGTTTTGGTGTCCATAAGAACTGAAATGCATCTTCCTGCCATGTGGGCCCCCCAGGCATAATCTGATGAGTCTGTTAAGGTTTGTCTGGCAGGGGGTAGTGTGAAGGGCAGTCATGTTTTGGTGACATGCCTTTGCCCACCATAGAAACTCCTGTTGCAGGCTGGGAATGAGAAGAATCACCGTTTCCAGACTGTGTGAATGTTGACTCCATAAACTTTTTAGGTACCACTGAAGTTTCCTCATATGCAGTCTTGCATATGGAATTAGTAGGATGCCATGAAGCCCAGAGCCTGCAGAATTTGCCTTGCAGAAGACTGGGTTTTTGTTGCCATCAGTTTGAAGTAAGCAGTCAGTAGTCTTTGCTTGTCTGGCGTGAGGTAAGCCATCTGGGCAGTTGTATCCAAGCTTGCACCCAGGAATGTTATCATTTGAGACGGCACCAGTTGTGATTTCTTTTCGTTTATTGTGTACCCTAGGCATGTTAGAAGCCTTTTCACAAACGCCAGGTGTCAAAGAAGAGTGCCCTTGTTCTCTGCTTGAATGAGACAGTTGTCCAAGTAAGGATATATTTGTATACTTCTTTGTCTGCAAAATGGAATTACTGGTGCCAGGCACTTTTGTAAAGACCCTGGGTGCAGTAGATAAGCCAAAGGGCAGTGCAGAGAATTGGTAATGCATTAAGCCAGCCTTGAATCTGAGGTATCTTCTGCACGATTGTCTTATTGGGGCATGCAGATATGCCTCTTTTAGGTCTAAAGTCACCAGCCAAGCATTCTTGCCCAGCATGGGCAGAAGCTGCTGCAAAGTCAGCATTTTGAATTTTGGAATGTCCAGGTATGTGTTCAAAATCGATAAATCCAGCATTGGCCGCCAGGCCTTGTCCTTTCTGGGTACCAAGAACAGTCTTGAGTAAAAACCTTGTCCTTTTTCCTGTTCTGGTACTGTCTGAATGGCCCCCATATCCATGAGGGACATAACCTGTTTCTGTGCCTCCGCCCATTGATTTTTTGGCAGATCTGGTGAACCATTTGCCATTGGCAGAGTGTGTCAATGGCATCTGTATCCCTGTGATACAATGTTTAGTACCCACTTGTCCTGGGTTAACAACTGCCAATTTTGAGCAAAAAGTGCTAATTTTCCCCCTATGGGTGCTGCCAAAAGACAAGTGCTTGGTGTAGGCAGAGGGAAGTCATTAGGACTGCTTTCTGTAGGTTTGTGCCTATTGCTTTGACCTGTATGAATCTTGCACCTGGTATCTGGAACCCTTAGGGCGTCTGGATTTGCCCCTTTGAGCTCTGTCTGACACAGGAAAGGACCAATTTTTGTAGGGCAGTATCTACTGAACCTTGGTGGCTGCACTTTTAAGAAAGTCTTTAACAGTTTGCATAGACTTAGCTTTGTCTTCCATTTTCTTTAAAACCTCTTCTGCCTTAATACCAAACAGAGAATCATGCTGTAAAGGTGCATCTAGCAATTTAGCTTTAACATAAGGCAAATTTTGTTCCTTTAACCAGGCATGCATCCTAATCACAGATCCAGTAACTGCGGCCCTGCAGGAGTCCTCTAAGGAATCAAAACCACATTGCAAAGTATGCTTTCCAACTTGCTCAGCTGCATGCAATAATTCCTGCAATTCTTTATTTTCTGCACATTCAGAAATCAACATTTTCTGTTTCAGCAATCCCATAACATGCTGTTGGTATATAAGCATATGCAACTGACAGTTTAGGGACCTGATTGCCAAGGTTGCAGATGTATAACCCCCCCCCCCCCCATCTGTCTAGTGCCCTTGAATCTCTGTCAGAGGGGGTAGAATATTTTGCTGTTGAGGCCTTAACTCCCTTTGGACCCTGTGAAATAGTTTCAGGATAGTACAGTTTTGTACCTACCATAAATGTAGATGTTCGAGTGCTCATACAGCTGTAGTCATAACAGATGGGCTATCCTGTCGTCAGGCGGGTTCTTGGTCGGCCGAATTCCAAAGTCTAGGTCTGGCGTCTGTTGTCGTCGCTTCTTCCCTGACGTCAGTGTGTCAGGGGTATAAAAGAGGCAGCCAACGCCATTTTCTTCAGTTTTTCTTGCCCCAGATGTCAGGTGTCCCCAGAAGGAAGGCAAACATAATGTTATGCAAAGATGCAATGTTGATAAATCAAAAACAGTAGTTGCAAGCAAATACACCATAAAAGAATACCCAAAAAGGTTAGATGAGAAGTATTTGTCATAAGGCCTGTCGTAAGAGGGGTAGGCGGGAGGGAAACCTGGACTGCAGCTGTATGAGCACTCTAACATCTACATTTATGGTAGGTACAAAACTGTACTATGCTCATCGTGCATACAGCTGCAGTCATAACAGATGGGTAGAATCCCAAAGCTAAGTAAGGGTGGCAGGCACTAAGTGGAACTAGGAGGGGCTAGGATGCCCTGCAGGACTGCTGTGGCAAAGCCCGCTCTAGATTTTGAGTATAGTGGGAGGTGATAGTGGTTGGAGAAAGTGTGCACTGAACTCCAGGTGGCTGCTTCCAAAATGTCCATGGTAGGGACCCCCCTGAGGAAGGCTGCAGAGGTAGCTGTGGCTCTGGTGGAGTGGGATCTGATGCAAGCAGGCACAGTTTTTCCATGAAATGAGTAACAAAAGCGTATGCAGTGGGCTATCCATTTTGAAATTGTCAGTTTGGAAATGGCCTTTCCCTGAGCACCTACAGCATAGGACACAAAGAGTTGCTCAGATTTCCTGAATGGCTTTGTTCTGTCCAAGTAGTAATGTAGTTGTCTGTGAATGTCCAAGGAATGCAGTAGTCTTTCCCCTTTGTTTTGTGGATTAGGATAAAAGGTAGGTAAGTGGATAGTCTGATTCAAAGCTACACTGGATACTACCTTTGGCATAAAGGTAGAATTGGTTCATAAGGAAACTCTGTCCTGATGGAAAATGATAAATGGTTGCACAGCCATGAGGGCCTGTAGCTCAGAAATCCTGCGTGCTGAGGTGATAGCCAGAAGAAAGGCTGTTTTCCATGACAAGTACTGCAACTCTGTTGAAGAAGCTGGCTCGAAGGGAGGAAGGGTCAGCTTTTCCAATACGTAGTTGAGATCCCAAGCAGTGGTTTCCTTGGGGGTTTTAAATTCTTTGCCCCTCTGAGGAACTGCCTTAAGAGAGGGTGAGAGAATAATGGAGGATCTGTATTGTATTATGCAGAAATGGCTGAAGCGTGGATCTTGATGGAGGAGAAGGAAAGTCCATTGTTTAACATCTCAGCTAGGTACTGTAAAATTTGAGGTATATTTATTATCAGAGGATTGTCCCTTTTCGAGATTCCAGGCATAAAATCGTTTCCATTTGGCGGAGTAAGCCTTTCTAGTAGAAGGTCTTCTGGCCTCCAAGATGACATCCTGCACCTCCTTGGAGAAGAGAAACTGTTGGGAAATCAAGGAATTCTCCATGCAGCTACATTTAGAGTTTTGAGATGGCTGTGAAGGGTCTTGTAGTTGTGCTGGGACAACAGACGAGGGACTTGAGGTACGATCCATGGTGGGGAGTGTGCCAGGCTCCTCAGGAGTGGATACCAGTGTTGTCTTGGCCAGTCTGGAGCGATAAGAATCATTTTCGGCCTCTCTGCTCTGGCTTTTAATAGAACTTTGGGCAGCAGAGGAAGAGGCGGAAAAGCATAGACTGTCAATGTTGCCCAATTGAAAAAAAGTGCGTCCACTTTCCAGGCCTGTGGATGATAGGTCCTTGAACAAAATTTTTTCAACTGACAAATTCTGTGGGAAGCAGAGAGATCTATGTCTGGCTGTCCCCATGCCTGAGTTACCTTTGTGAAAAGTTGAGGATGCAACTTCCATTCGTGTGGATCTGTCATATTCCTGCTTAGGTTGTCTGCCAGTGTGTTTTCCTTCCCTGGCAGGAATTGTGCCTGCAGTTGAATTTGCAATTCCAGTGCTGTGTTCCATAGGGTCATGACTTGCCTGCACAGGGGGCATGAATGAGTTCCCCCCTGTTAATGTACCACATCACTGTGCTGTTGTCTGTCCTTATCAATAGCTGGCCTGGGTGCAGTAGGTCTTTGAAGGTCATAATAGCCTTTTGCACAGCTAGCATTTCCTTTTGGTTGATGTGGAGGTGCTTCTCTTTTCGGGTCCATTTTCCCTGAATGCACTGATCTGTCATGTGTGCTCCCCAGGCGTAGTCTGAGGCATCTGTTGTGACTATTTGAGTTGCTTGAGGTATACAGAAAGGAAGACCTGTGTTTCCTTGGCAAGCTTGAATCCACCACAAAAATTCCTTTTGGAGGCATGGAATGAGTGGGATAATTGTTTGCAAGCTGTGGCTGTGTTGAGACCATAAGTCTTTCAGGTACCATTGAAGTTTCCTCATATGCAGCTTTGCACATGGGATTAGTAGGATGCAAGATGCCATGAATCCCAGAGCCTGCAGGATTTTCCTTGCCGTTAGCCTGGTGTAAGTTGCCATTTTTCTGAAGTATTGAGACAGTTGCCCTTGCTTGTCTGGCATGAGGTAGGCCATCTGGGTGGTTGTATCCAAGCTGGCACCCAGGAAAATTATTTGTCGAGAAGGTATTAGTTTTGATTTCTTTTTGTTGACTGTGTATCCCAGGAAGTTCAACAGTTTTATTACAAATGCCAGGTGCTGCAGTAGTATGTCCTTGCTGTCCGCTTGGATCAGGCAGTCGTCCAGATATGGGTAGAGTTGTATCCCTTGTAGTCTGCAGAAGGAGATTACTGATGCCAGGCATTTCGTAAACATTCTGGGCGCAGTAGATAAGCCAAAGGGCAATGCAGAGAAAGTACAGTTTTGTACCTACCATAAATGTAGATGTTCGAGTGCTAATACAGCTGCAGTCATAACAGATGGGTTTTCCTGCCGTCAGGCGGGTCCTCGGTTGGCCGAATTCCCAAGTCTAGGTCCGGCATCGGATGTCGTCGCTTCTTCCCTGACGTCAGTGCGACAGGGGTATAAAGGAACCAGCAAACGCCATTTTCTTCAGTTTTTCTAGCCCCAGATGTCAGGTGCCCCCAGAAGGAAGGCAAAACATAAATTTATGTAATAATGCAATGCAATATAATCAAAAAACAGTAGTTGCAAGCAAACACACCATAAAATACCCCAATGAAGTTGTATGAGGAGGTGTTAGCCATTAGACCTGTCCCAAGAGGTGAAGGAGGGAGGGAAACCTGGACTGCAGCTGTATTAGCACTCGAACATCTACATTTATGGTAGGTACAAAACTGTACTATGTTCGTCGTGCATACAAGTGCAGTCATAACAGATGGGTAGAATCCCAAAGCTAAAAAAGGGGTGGTAGGCACTAAGTGGAACTTGGAGAAGCCAGGATGCCCTGGAAGACTGCAGTGGCAAAGCCCGCTCTAGATTTGGAGTATAATGGTAGGTGATAGTGCTTGGAGAAAGTATGTACAGAACTCCAAGTGGCTGCTACCAAAATATCTTTGGTAGAAACTCCTCCGAGGAAAGCTGCAGAGGTAGCTGTGGCCCTTGTGGAGTGAGATCTGATGCCTGTAGGTACAGTTTTACCATGAAAAGAGTAACAAAAGCATATGCAGTGGACTATCCATTTTGAGACCGTCTGTTTGGAAATAGGCTTCCCTTGAGCACCTGTAGCATAGGACACAAAGAGTTGCTCTGATTTTCTTAAAGGCTTTGTTCTGTCCAAATAATAACGGAGCTGTCTGTGAATGTCCAAGGAATGTAGTAGTCTCTCCCCTTTGTTTTGTGGATTAGGGTAAAAGGTAGGTAAGTGGATGGCCTGATTCAAGGCTACCCTGGATACTACCTTTGGCATAAAGGAAGGACTGGTTCGTAAGGAAACTCTGTCCTGATGGAAAATGATGAAAGGCTGCACCAGCCATGAGGGCTTGTAGTTCCGAAACCCTGCGTGCTGAGGTGATAGCCAGAAGGAAGGCTGTTTTCCATGACAAATATTGCAATTCTGTTGAAGCAGCTGGCTCAAAAGGAGGCAGGGTCAGATTTTCTAGAATGAAATTGAGGTCCCAAGCAGGTACTGGTTGTTTACTTGGGGGTTTTATATTTTTAGCCCCTCTGAGGAATTGTCTTAAGAGAGAGTGAGAGAATAAAGGAGGATCAGTGTTGTATTCTGCAGAAATGGCTGAGGCATGGATTTTGATGGAGGAAAATGAAAGTCCAATGCTTAGCATCTCAGCTAGATACTGTAATATTTGCGGTAAATTCAGCATTCCAGGATTCTGACCCTTTTTCTGATTCCAGGCACAAAACCGTTTCCATTTTGCGGAGTAGGCTTTTCTAGTAGAAGGCCTTCTGGCCGCCAAAATGACATCCTGCACCTCCTTGGAGAGTAAGGTCTGTTGTGAACTTAAGGAATCCTCCATGCGGCTAGATTGGGTGTTTTCAGCTGACTGTAAAGAGTTTTGAAGTTGTGCTGAGTCAGTAGAAGAGGCATTAGAGGCAGGATCCATGGTGGGGAATGCGTCAGGCTCCTCAGGAGTGGGTACCAGTGTTGTCTTGGCCAGTCTGGAGCAATGAGAATCATCTTTGGTCTGTCTGCTCTGGCTTTTAATAGAACTTTGGGCAGCAGAGGAAGAGGTGGAAAAGCATAAACTGTCATTGTTGTCCAAGTGAAAGAGTGCGTCCACTTTCCAGGCCTGTGGATGAAAGGTCCTTGAGCAGAATTTTGTCAATTGGTAATTTCTATGGGAGGCAAAGAGATCTATGTCTGGCCTTCCCCATGCTTGAATTATCCTTGTAAAAAGTTCAGGATGCAACTTCCATTCGTGTGGATCTGTCATATTCCTGCTCAGGTTGTCTGCCAGCATGTTTTCCTTGCCTGGCAGGAACTGTGCTTGAAGTTGGATTTGTAATTCCAGAGCCATGTTCCAAAGAGACATGGCTAGCCTGCATAGGGGATATGAATGGGTTCCTCCCGGTTTGTTTATGTACCACATCACTGTGGTGTTGTCTGTCCTTATCAATAGCTGGCCTGGATGCAGTAGGTCTTTGAAAGCCATGATAGCATTTATTACTGCTAGCATTTCCTTTTGATTGATGTGTAGGTGCTTTTCTTTTTGTGACCATTTGCCCTGAATGCACCGATCTGTCATGTGCACCCCCCAGGCGTAGTCCGAGGCGTCTGTTGTGATGACTTGATTTGCTTGAGCCATGCAGAATGGGAGACCTATGTTTCTTTGGCATGCTTGAGCCCACCACAGAAATTCCTTTTGAAGACATGGAATCAGTGGTATAATTGTTTCTAACTGTGGCTGTGTTGTGACCATAAGTTTTTTAGGTACCATTGAAGTTTCCTCATATACAGCTTTGCACATGGGATTAGCAGGATGCAAGATGCCATGAATCCCAGAGCCTGCAGGATTTTCCTTGCAGTCAGCCTGGTGAAGGTTGCCAGTTTTCCGAAGTATTGAGTTAGTTGCCCTTGTTTCTCTAGTGTGAGGTAGGCCATCTGGGTGTTTGTATTCAAGCTGGCACCCAGGAAAATTGTTTGAGAGGGTATTAGTCTAGAATTCTTTTTGTTGACTGTGTATCCCAGAGATTTCAACAACATTATTACAAACGCCAGGTGTTTCAGAAGTATGTGTTTGCTGTCCGCTTGGATCAGGCAGTCGTCCAAATATGGGTATATTTGTATCCCTTGAAGTCTGCAGAAGGCAATTACTGATGCCAGGCATTTCGTGAACACTCTGGGCGCAGTAGATAAGCCAAAGGGCAATGCAGAGAATTGATAATGGGTTGAACCTGCAAGAAATCTGAGGTATCTTCTGCAATCTTGTCTGATTGGGACATGCAGGTATGCCTCCTTGAGGTCCAATGTTACCAGCCAAGACTCCTTCCCCAGCATGGGAAGAAGCTGCTGTAATGTGAGCATCTTGAATTTTGGTACGAGTAAATATGTGTTTAGGATGGATAGGTCCAAAATAGGTCTCCAATCTTTGCCCTTCCTTGGTACCAGGAATAGTCTGGAATAAAAACCTTGACCCTGTTCTTGTGCAGTTACCTCTTGAATAGCTTTCATGTCCATGAGATCTGAAATTTGTTTTTGTGCCTCTGCCCTTTGATTGTGTGGCAGGTTTGGCATGCCTCTAATTCTTGGAAGGGTGTGAAAGTGGAATCTGTAGCTTCTGTCTATAATGTCCAGGATCCATTTGTCTTTTATGACAAAATGCCAATTTTTTCGAAAATAATCCCAGTTTTCCGCCTAAAGGTGCTGCCATTTGAGCCTTGCTTGGCATGCAAAGGGGAAAGTCATTGGTTCTGCTTTCTGAATGGCTGTGAACTATCCTCACCACCTCTTGGTGTAGGTGCTTGCCACTATCTGCCTCTAAATGATCCTTGAGATTGCCTTATACCCCTCGGGCGCCTGCATCTACCTCTGAGGTCTGTCCGTGGCTGGAAAGGACCAATTGTTTGAAGGCCAATTTTCTACTGAAACATGGAGGTTGTACCAGTAGGAAATCTTTCACTGTTTGCATGGATTTTGCCTTTTCCTCCATTTTCTTTAATACCTCCTCAGCTTTAACACCAAACAATACATCTTTTTGAAGAGGTGCATCTAGTAATTTTGCTTTGACATGATCTGGTAAGGTTTGCTCTTTGAGCCAAGCATGTCTCCGTATTACTGATCCTGTAACAGCAGCTCTACGAGGCCTCTAAAGCATCAAAACCACATTGCAAGGTATGTTTACCCACTTGCACCGCACTATGCAACAAATCCTGCAACTCCTTCAAGTCTGGTTGATCAGGTTGTGACATTTTGCTTTTCAACTGAGATAATAAAAACTGTTGATACTTTAACATGTGAAACTGACAGTTTAATGCCCTCATGGTTAAGGTGGCCGAAGTGTATACCTTTTTCCCCCACCTTTCTAAAGCTCTGGAATCTCTCTCTGAAGGCAATGGATTTTTGGCAGTGGAGGCCTTAATTCCCTTGGGACCCTGTGAAACAGTTTCTGGGTCAGCCGCATGGCTTTTGTATAGGAATTGGTGTGAATCAGGAATCCAGTAATACCTGTCATGCTTGACTGGAGCTGGAGGTAAAGAATCTGGGTTAAGGCTGGCCTCTGAATACACATCATCTAGTATGTCTAAGACAGGAGGTATAGCCAGAGGCCTGTGCTGAGGGAGCAAGAGGAAATCCCAGAGCCTTTTCTTGGAGTCTGAATACTCTTGGCCTTCCCAGTGGAAGTGTTCCCTCAAGGTACGCAAGGTTTCCCCAAAAGAGTAATCCTCAGGGGGGGGGGGGGAGACAGAGGGAATGGACTCCTCTGCATCAGAATATTCAAAAGGGGAGTATGAATGTTCCTGATCCTCAGAATGTTCTGAAGTAATGGAGGCCTGGTCCGAGGAAAGGTATTCTTCCTCCACTCTGGTCCTTTTGTCCGAGGGGGGTTGAGAACCCCTGATAAGAGTAATCAAATCCTCAGCCATTTTGAGCATCTGCTTTTTAGGCATGGGGCCTTGAGAGGGGCCCTGTGGAGCTTGTCTTTTAGTATGCATGGCTGCTTTACATTTAGTGAAAGCCTTAATGGAAAAAGAAGAAGGCCTGAACACACCTTGAGAGGTGGCAGGCCTGTCTAAAACCTGTTTCCCCGCCAAGAGTGGCTTCGGTATCTGTAGTCTGTGTGTGGGCCGAAGAGCCTGCGACCTCGGGCACAGAAGGACACCGCTAATGAAGTGTCATCTGTAGTCAGGGGCAGCATAGGCGCCTCGCTGAGAACCGGAGCACCTGTAGTTGGCTTTAGCGTGGTGTCAGCAGAAGTCGCGGAGCTTGTATGTCGGTCCTTATCTTTGTGTCTTTTACTCAAAACTGGAGTCGGAGTACCCGACGACATAATGTAATTAAACTTTTTGCCAAAATACTGTTGGGCGAACTCCGCCCGATGCTTAATAGTGCGTCTGTTGAATGTAGCACAAAAACGACAGGCCGAGATGTCGTGGTCTGGGCCTAAGCAAGGAATGCAAAGGGAATGGAAATCCTTATGCGGTATTTGCTTCCCACATGAAATGCAATTATTAACTTTGTCTGACATCGGTCTGAGGCAAGAAAAGTTTCCCCAACGGGGTACTTAGCTTTCAAAAAGTCTTCGGTTGCAAAATATTCATAATCTCAGGAGCTGGCGGACCGGCACTTGCGAACTGCTTCTGCTTCGGGCACCGCGCGGCAAGAAAGACTGAAGAAAATGGCGTCAGCTGGTTCCTTTATACCCCTGTCGCACTGACGTCAGGGAAGAAGGGACGACATCAGACGCCTGACCTAGACTTTGGAATTCGGCCGACCGAGGACCCGTCTGATGGCAGGATAACCCATCTGTTATGACTGCAGCTGTATGCACGATGAACATTTGGGTAATGGGTTGAACCTGCAAGAAATCTGAGGTATCTTCTGCAATCTTGTCTGATAGGGACATGCAGGTATGCCTCCTTGAGGTCCAATGTTACCAGCCAATACTCCTTGCCCAGCATGGGAAGAAGCTGCTGTAATGTGAGCATCTTGAATTTTGGCACCTGTAGATATGTGTTTAGGATGGATAGGTCTAAGATATGTCTCCAATCTTTGTCTTTTCTCGGTACCAGGAATAGTCTGGAGTAAAACCCTTGACCTTGTTCTTTTGCAGGTACCTCGAATTGCTTTCATGTCTATGAGAGCTGAAACTTGTTTTTGTGCCCCTGCCCTTTGATTTTGTGGCAGGTTTGGCATGCCTCTCATTTTTGGAAGGGTGTGAAAGTGGAACCTGTAGCCTCTGTCTATAATGTCCAGAATCCATTTGTCTTTTGTTACAATATGCCAATTTTTGGAGAATAATGTCAATTTTCCACCAAAAGGTGCTGCCATTAAAGCTTTGCTTGGCAGGAGTAGGGGGAAGTCATTGTGTCTGTTTTCTAAAAGACTGTATTCTATCTTCTCCACCTCTTGGGGTTGGTGCTTGCCACTGTCTGGCTCTGAAAGATCCTTGAGGTTGCCCTCTGCCCCTTGGGCGCCTGTATCTGCCCCTTTGAGGTCTGTCCGTGGCTGGAAAGGACCAATTTTTTGAAGGCCAGTTTCTGCTGAAATGTGGAGGCTGTACCTGTAGGAAATCTTTCACTGTTTGCATTGATTTCGCTTTTTCCTCCATTTTCTTTAGCACCTCCTCAGCTTTAACACCAAACAATACATCTTTTTGAAGAGGAGCATCTAATAATTTAGCTTTGACATGATCTGGTAAGGTTTGCTCTTTGAGCCAAGCATGCCTACGTATAACAGACCCCGTAACAGCAGCTCTACATGAGGCCTCTAAAGCATCAAAACCACACTGCAAGGTATGTTTACCCACTTGCTCTGCGCCATGCAACAAATCCTGCAGCTCTTTTAAATCTGGTTGCGTCATCTTGCTTTTCAGCTGAGATATCAAAAACTGTTGATACTTTAACATATGGAACTGACAGTTTAATGCCCTCATGGTTAAAGTGGCCGAGGTGTACACCATTTCCCCCCACCTTTCTAAACCTCTGGAATCTCTCTCTGAAGGTAATGGATTTTTAACAGTAGAGGCCTTAATTCCCTTGGGAGCCTGTGAAATTGTTTCTGGGTCAGCAGTATGGCTTTTATATAGGAACTGGTGAGAATCAGCAACCCGGTAATACCTGTCTGGTTTAACAAGAGCTGGTGGCAAAGAATCAGGATTAAGGCTGGCTTCTGTGTACACATCATCCAATATACCTAAAACAGGAGGGATAGCCAGAGACCTATGCTGGGGGAGCAGAAGAAATTCCCTGAGCCTTTTCTTGGAATCTGAATAATCTTGGCCTTCCCAGTGAAAGTGTCCCCTCAATGCATGCAGGGTTTCCCCAAAAGAGAAGTCCTCGGGGGGGGGGGGGGGGACCGAGGGGATAGACTCCTCTGCATCAGAGTCTTTGAATGGAGACTAGGCATAATCCTGGTCCTCAGATAGTTCTGAAGTAATAGAAGCTTGATCTGAGGAAGGGTAGTCTTCCTCTAATCTGGGCCTTTTGTCAGGAGGAGGATGAGAACCCCTGATAAGAGTAATCAAATCCTCAGCCATTTTAAACATCTGTTTTTTAGGCATGGTGCCTTGAGAGGGGTTCTGAGGAATTTGTTTTTTGGCTTTCATGGCTGCTTTAGATTTAGTGAAGGCTTTAATAGAGAAGGAGGAAGGCCTGAAGACCCCTTGAGAAATGGTAGGCCTGTCTAAATTCTGAGTTTCCCCGCCAGGAGTGGCATCTGTAGTAGGAATGGGGGCCGAAGAGCCTGCGACCTTGGGTACTGAAGACACTGGTAATGCATCATCATCGGTACTCAGGGGCTGCGTAGGCATCTCGCTGAGTACCGGAGAACCGGTAGTCGGTCTTAGCGTGGTTTCAGTAGGTGGTGCCTACCTCGTTTGTCGGTCCTTATCATTGCGTTTTTTGCTCAAAACTGGAGTCGGAGTATCCGACGACATAATATAATTAAATTTTTTGCCAAAAAAAGTGAAGGGCGAACTCCGCCCACCGCTTAATAGTGCGCTTATTGAATCTAGCACAAAAACAGCAGGCTGAGATGTCGTGGTCTGGGCCTAAGCAAGGTATACAGAAAAAGTGGAAATCCTTATGCGGCATTTGCTTCCCACAAGAAATGCAATTATTAACTTTGTCTAACATCGGTCTGAGGCAAGAAAAGTTTCCCCAACGGGGTACTTAGCTTTCAAGAAGACTTCGGCTGAAATACTTTCGTAAATCTCATGAGCTGGCCGACCGGCACTTGCGAACTGCTTCTGCTTCGGGCACCGCGCGGCAAGAAAGACTGAAGAAAATGGCGTCGGCTGCCTCTTTTATACCCCTGATGCACTGACGTCAGGGAAGAAGCGACGACAACCGACGCCAGACCTAGACTTTGGAATTCGGCTGACCGAGGAACCACCTGACGGCAAGATAACCCATCTGTTATGACTGCAGCTGTATGCACGATGAACATCAGCAGCATGGTTTCTAAATAAAAATGTATGCGAGTCAGGGACCCTGTAATTTCGGTCAGGTTTACTGGGGGCCGGAGATAGAGAGTCAGGGGTCAAGCTTGACTCCGAAAACACATCATCCACAATGTCTAAAACGGGGAGTGGCTAAAGGCTTGTGCTGAGGGAGAAGAAAATACCAGAGCCCCTTTTTTGTTTCTGAGAAGTCTTGACTCTCCCAGTGAAAATGCTCCCTCAACGTATGCAAGGTTTCTCCAAATGAATAATCCTCAGGAGGAGATGCAGATGGAATAGACACCTCAGCATCAGAATCCTCATAGGGAGGTTTAGATAATTCCTGATCAGAAGAAGAATCAGAAGAAATGGAAACCTGATCTGAAGATTCATAATCAGTGTCTTGCCTAGGCCTCTAATCTGGAGGAGAATGGGTACCCCTGATCAAGGTAATAAGGTCTTCAGCCGTTCTGATCACCTTTTTTAGGCATAGAGGCCTGTGCACGTGGCTCATGCATCAGTTTTTTAGTTTTAGGAAGTTGCTTTTGTCTTTGGTTTTGCAGCTGTCGGTTTGATATACAAATGTTGAGGTCGGAATATACCCTCAGAAGCTGGCGCCTGCTCAGCGGCTCTAAACCCATCCAAGGGAGATACATCCATCGGTCCAATACCCTGAGTATCTTGCAGCATGCCAGACTCCACATGGGTGTCGGTAGAGGTCTGCGACTCAAAGGTAGCAGGTATCAGGGGCTGTGAAAGTGCCTCACTGGGTACCGACGAACTGGCGACTGGCTTAGGAGAAGCTTCATCGTCGGTTTTGGATCTCGACTGCCTTTCTCTGTCCTTTTCTTTGTATTTTTAATGTACTCCGGTAGTCAGATTGCTATCAGACGACATTTCTGGGTAGTTAAATTTGTTTCCAAAAATACTTTGACGCAAAAATATACAGACTCTTAATAGTGTGTTGGTTAAATCTAGCACAAGAGAGACAGCCAGACACGTTGTGATCAGGGCCTAGGCAAGGAATACAGTATAAACGGATATCCTTATGAGGTATTTGCTCCCCACAAGTAATACAATTAACTTTTTCTGACATGGGTAAAAAGGAAGAAAAAAGTTTCCCAAATGGGGTACTTCGCTTTAGTGAAGACTTTGGTTCTGAAACTCTAAAACTAGAATATTTCAGTAGTCGGCCGACCGGCACTTGCGAAATGCTTCTGCTTCGGGCACCGCGTGGCAAGAAACACTAAAAATGGCGTCGGCTGCATGTTTTATACCCCTGACAACCTGACGTCATGGAAAAGAAGACAGAAACTGACACAGGACCCAAGACTTTGGAATTCAGGCAGACTAAGGGCAACCTGCCAGCAGATTACCCAAAGGTAATAACTGCAACAGTGAAACACGAAGAACATCAAGGTTTCACGTATTTCAAAAATGTAAACCCCCCCCCCCCTTTACACTTGAAAGGAACCAACTAGGAAAGATGATTTAAGGCCCCCAACTGAGAGACTCGCATCTCACAAATGCTTGAAAAAGACGAACAATAATGCAGCCTGCTGCACCATAAGGGACAGTACAGCCAAACAGTTGAAAAAGAACAAGTTTCAACAGGCTTATATCCAGAGGCAGAATCCATCCCAATATCTGGGGAAATGGTACAGAGACAGTCATCTAAGTAAAATAAAGTTATATTCTTACCATAATGTTCAATCTGTGTTGTCAGTGCATTCTTCCTCAACCTGTGGGTCTCGGATCCGACTCAGCTGCTGCTTTTCAAGTGGAGCATGTGAAGCTCGAGCTCCTCCCATCCTACCCATAATGCCTTGTTGCCCCAATTTATCTCAGATTGCGTTTGCAGCAAACCTGTACTCACAGAAGCAACATTATAGAACAAAGTTGGACAATATAAACACCCTTAAATACAAGGATCAGCAGCTCTGCCAGGAAGTATGGTTCCAAGAAAGCAATCCAACTGGTCTCTCAGTCATGGATAGTGGGAAGGAAGAGGGGAGGGGGGAAGAAGAATGCAGTGACAACACAGATAGTTACAGTTAAGAACATAATTTCTTTATCTGATAATGACACTGACATTCTTCCTCAACCTGTGGGACAGAACCCCCAGCTACAATAACCCTAGGGTGGCCCTCATGGAAGAATAATACTAAGAAATGCAGAGACAAAGACAGTTTTTTTGGAGGTAATGTCCAACTTGTAGTTCTGTGGGAAAGGTATGAAAAATTGGCCAAGTTGCAGCTGCACATATATCAATTAACACTCGAGACTAAAAGGATGAGATGTTGCCATAGACCTTGTAGAATGCACCTTGACTTTGCCTGGTACTGGTCTGTTCTAAAGTACACAAAAGATATACACACTCTCAACAATTAAGCAAGGGTAGTTTCAGTGACAGCTAGCCCTTTTCTCAAATCATAAAAACTATAGCAACAGTTTTGATTTTCTACAAGACTTAACTCTGTTTAAATAAACATGTAACTGCCTATGAATGTTCAGGAGGAGTGTATACTCTGTTTTGAAAGTTGGGAAAGAAAACAGGAAGACTGACAGATTATATTATTTTTCCACAGCCAATGTAAAAAGGCTGGATTAGTATTGTAGGGTAACCATATCTTTGTGGAAGATTAGATAAGGTGGTTGGGAGAAAAGGGTTTCTAATTCAGAAACCCTTCTTGCTGATATGTTAGCAACTAGAAAAAAATCTCTTCCAGCAGAGAAGATTCACATTCACCTTAGCCACCAGTTCAAAGGAAGGATGGAAGGACTAGGGACTGTAAAAATCATGGTTAGGTACCATGGCGGAGTGGGATCTTCGATCGCAGGATTAAGTACGAAGGTACCGCTCAGGATCATTTTGCAAAGTTTAGATTAAGCCACAGATTATCATGAATTTTCTCCAATATGAAACATGGAAATAGCTGCAAGCTGGACCTTTCACTGTGGAGTAGCTTGCTGTGCTTTGAAAAAGGGAAGCCAAAAAATCCAAAACGACTGGGATAGGAGCCAGTAAAAGGATCCATCTGTTCTTTCTCAGACCATAATGAAAACCTGTGCCATTTGTTCTTGCAGATTTTCCTAGTAAGGACTTGTGAATACAAACCAAAATTATTCGGACTGGGGATGAAAGCCTGGAATGCTTTGCCATCACTGGAACTGGAGAAACCATGTGGTTAATTTCAGTCCTTGGAGGAGTGCACATCTGACTGCTGGACCAAACAAGGACGATCCATCGAAGGGACACCGGGAAAGATTACACATAGTCACACAACCATATCTAGGCATGGCACTTGATGGCAATGCCCAAACCAGCCACACTAGGGGTGCCCGCTGCAACATGGGAACATCAATCTCATGGACAGATATGGAGAGTAGAGTGGCCATTTGGGATGAAAAGGTCTTCTGATCCTCATTAGACATGCACTCTTGGGAAGACTCTGTTCTTTGACAAGATCTCTTTGCAGTCTAGTAAAATGGTATAGGTAGTTTAATAATATAAGGTGGAAGTGGTTGAAGCATAAACTCTTACAGAATTTGTCCACAGCCCTAGACTCCCAGTTAGAGGGATGGACAGAGGAGTTTTCCTGAGTCAGTTCCTTCTTAGCAGCTGCAACCACCATGGCATCTACTGGGATCCCTTTTGTCCAATGTGATTTTGCCCTCAAAATTTTATCAGCCCTCTTTGGGATGAGCTCTACAGTGTCCGGTTCCATCCATCCCCTGGTAGCTACTAGGTCAATTAGCGCATCCACGGGAGGGGGGGGGCCTGAAAGCGTCCAACAGCACGGTTTCCTTTGGACTGGGGTGTTGGGTATACCTACCACCTCTATGGCAGTGTATCTCTAGGATGTCTGCAAAAGAGACATCCTCAGGTGGAGATCTTGGGGACCCCTCAGCTTCCTCGAAATTAGTGCCAAGAAGTGAGGGATTCTGGGAGGAAGGCAGGTGCCTCCTTTTAAACAGTCTCTGAGGGACCACCTCAGTGGGATGCTCCGGGGAGGTGTCAGAAGAAAACTGAGGATCCACTGAAGGGATATGCCCGCGCCCCCCCCCCCCCCCGGCAGATGGATGCCTCAGGACAGAGGATCTGAGGGAGTGGTGCCAAGGGGGAAGAACAAAAGCTCTACTGGGGTGACAGATGACCCTCTCCACCACTCTGAATGTAGAGGGATTCTAAGTACCAGAGGGTCGTCCCTCTGGACCCGAAGCCAATGGAACAGACATACCCTATGCACCTGGAGCCCTCCCCTCCAAAGGGGAAACTGGAGCGGAGCTATCAAAAGCTAAGGTTCCAAAGGGAGGCAATAACTCAAAATCCTTCAGAGTTGACAAACTCCCAGGACTCTACATCAAGACTCTAGATCAGAGACACTCCAGCCACCAATGGGGTTGGGGCTGAACAATTCAGGGAGGCTGTCAGGAATGAAGGGATAAATGGTATCAGCTCTAACGTCTCGGCTCTCGGAATCAAAGCACCAACAAATTCAGAAACCAAAAGTTGAATGTAAGAAGGAACAGGAAAGAACAGGGAGATTCTGCTCACTGTGGGGGAAGGAGCTGGTAAACCCCCATCTGGATTGGTGGCTGAGGAAATTGCCTCAGTCTATCCATGTCATTCTCGGACAGACTAATGAAGAACTGTCAAAAGAAATTGTCAAGGGTGGTTTGGATGCCTTCTTAGGAGAGATCTCCCTGTGGGGAGACCTCTACGCTGAAATACTTCACTCCGAACCAGGAAGTGGAGCCCAAGGAGGAGGAGGATATGGTGCAGACGAAAGTCAGCCCTGAGGAAGTCGGATCCGATGCTTTAGGTGTTTTCTTCGCATTCAGGGAACATTTCCCAGCTTCTCAAGTCTCCTTATGATTTCTGGCAGGGAGTTGAACCCTGAGGTAGAGGGAAGCAGGCCCTTAAGAATAAGCTTGTTCTGCCGATCCACCAGAGCAAGCAGACGGAAGGCAGAATAAACAGGGCAGGAGCTGTCCAAGTGAGAGGGCCCTAGACAGTGCACACTTCCTGTGGGCATCAGATAATGGGATCTTGTGCCCACAGGAAGTGCATTTTTTGAAACCTAAAGGTTTGTCCAATTTAGTATCGGATTTGAATTCCATAACAGCAGAAAAGGGAAAGAGAAAGTACAGTTATGTACACTTACCATAAATGTAGATGTTCGACTGTATTCACTGTTGCAGTCATTACATTTGGGTAATCTGCTGGCAGGTTGCCCTCAAGTCGGCCTGAATATCAAAGTCTTGGGTCCTGTATCGGTTTCTGTCTCCTCTTCCATGACATCAAGTCGTCAGGGGTATAAAACAGGCAGCCAACACCATTTTCTTTAGTTCTTTTTGCCCCAGATGTCCGATGCCCCCCAAATGGGGAGCACACACACACGATATATATATATATATATATATATATATATATATATATATATATATATATATATATATATATATATATATATAAACAGCAATATATGTAAATGCGCTTTTAGCAACAATAATTTTTGCTTCATCTAAAAGCAAATACACCACAAAGGCTTTAGAAAACAGCGAAGGAAAGAGAAGTTATGGAAAAGGGGGATGGCGGGTGGGTAACACGGACTGCAACAGTGAATACACTCGAACATCTACATTTATGGTAAGTGTACACAACTGTACTATGTTCTTCGTGTTTCACTGTTGCAGTCATTACATTTGGGTAGAATCCTAAAGCTATGGAAGGGAGGATGGAACTAAACAGCATTAGGAGCAGCTCCAAGGCCCTGCAGAAAGTCCAGTTTTGTACCTACCATAAATGTAGATGTTAGAGTGTTCACCCTGCTGCAGTCCTCACACTTGGGTTATCCTGCCGTCAGGCGGTCCCGCAGTCTGCCTGAATTCCAAATTCTTGGTCCGGCGTCAGTTGCTGTCGCTTCTTCCCTGACGTCAGAGCGCCAGGGGTATAGAAGAGGCATCCGATGCCATTTTCTTCAGTTTTTCTTGCCCCAGATGTCAGGTGCCCCCACAAGAAAATACACCACAGAGGTAGTATAGGATAGAGTGGTATAGCTAAGTTCAGCTAGTTCAGAGGGGAAAGAGTGAGGGTAACCTGGACTGCAGCAGGGTGAACACTAACATCTACATTTATGGTAGGTACAAAACTGTACTATGTTCATCGTGTTACCCTGCTGCAGTCATCACACTTGGGTTGAATCCCAAAGCTAAGGATGGGAGGTGGAGTTAAACAGGGTTAGAAGAAGCTAGTAGGCCCTGCAAAACTGAAGTGGCAAAACCAGCTCTAGTCTTAGAATATAGAGGTAAGTGATAGTGTTTGGTGAAGGTGTGCACTGAACTCCAAGTTGCAGCTTCCAGAATATCCTTGGTTGGCACTCCCCTGAGAAAGGCTGCTGATGTATCTGTAGCCCTGGTGGAGTGAGACCCAATGTTAGCAGGTACCGGTTTCCCATGATGCGTGTAGCAGAAACGTATGCAATGCCCTGTCCATTTAGAAATGGTCTGTTTTGAGATAGCTCTTCCTTGTGATCCTGTAGCATAGGCTACAAAGAGCTGGTCAGTTTTTCTGAAAGCCTTAGTTTTATCCAAGTAGTAATGTAATTGCCTGTGAATGTCCAAAGAGTGCAGGAGTCTTTCTCCTTTGCTCTGGGGATTTGGGGAAAAAGGTGGGCAAATGAATGGTTTGGTTTAGGGCCACACTGGATAGTTTGTAGAGAGACTCTGTCTTGATGAAAAATGAGGAAAGGCTCCACTGCCATTAGTGCCTGTAGCTATGACACTCTTCTAGCTGAGGTTATTGCTAGTAGCAGGGCAGTTTTCCATGAAAGAAATTTTAAATCAGCTGAAATAGCTGGTTCAAAGGGCGGCAGTGTAAGCTTTTCCAGAACAAAGTTGAGATCCCAAGTAGGTGTTGGTGCTCTCCTTGGCAGTCTTATGTTCTTAGCCCCTCTGAGGTACTGTCTTAGGAGTGGATGAGAGAATAAAGGAGGATCCGTGTTGTAATGAGCTGAAATTGCTGAGGTGTGGATCTTGATAAATTAAAAGGAAAGTCCTTTGTTCAACATTTCAGTCAAATATTGTAGAATCTGAGGAATGTTTGGATCAAGGGAATTTAGGCCTTTAGCCTGGTTCCAGGCGCAAAATTTTTTCCATTTGTCTGAATAGGTTTTCCTGGTGCTGGGCCTCCTGGCCTCCAGAATGACATCCATAACAGCTTTGGATAGAGGTGTTAGCTGGTTGTTTAGGTAATTTGCCATGCAGCCAGGTTTAAAGTCTTGAGCTGGCTGTGCAGTATCCGATTGTCTCGCTGGGTGAGCAGGTGAGGAATTTGTGGTAAAATCCATGGTGGGCCATGGGCCATGTTCCTTAGAATTGGATACCAATGCTGGCTTGGCCAGTCTGGTGCAACGAGCATAATTTCTGGCCTCTCTAATTTGACTTTCAGCAGTACCTTTGCTACAAGAGGCAGTGGAGGAAAGGCATACACAGTTAATGTTTTCCAACTGAATGAGAGGGCGTCCACTTTCCAAGCTTGTGGATGGAATGTCCATTTGCAAAATTTTTGAAGTTGGTAGTTGTGGAGGCTTGCAAACAGATCTATGTCTGGGCGTCCCCATTTTTGAGCTATCATTGCAAATACTTGTTGATCTAGTTTCCACTTGTGTGGATCCATGATGTTTCTGCTTAGGTCATCTGCCAATGTGTTTTTCTTTCCTGGCAGGAATTGTGCTTGTAATTGAACCTGGTAAGACAGTGCAGTATTCCACAAGGTCATTGCTTGCCTGCATAGAGGGTAGGAATGTGTGCCCCCTTGCTTATGTACCACATTACTGTGGTATTGTCCATCTTTATTATTAGTTGTCCTGGATGTAAGAGGTCCTTGAAAGCTGTTATGGCATTCTGCACTGCTAGCATTTCTTTTTGATTGATATGCAGATGCCTCTGATCTGTAGTCCATTTGCCCTGAACGCACTGTCCTGCCATGTGTGCTCCCCAGGCATAGTCTGATGCATCTGTTGTCATAGTTTGCCTGGCTGTGGGTAAGATGAAAGGCTGACCCTTGTTGAGATGACATGCCTGTGCCCACCATAGAAACTCCTGTTTACAGCATGGAATGACTGGTATCATTGTTTCCATGCTGTGGATGTGCTGAGTCCATACACTTTTCAGGTACCATTGTAATTTCCTCATATGCAGTTTTGCAAATGGTATTAGTAGTATGCAAGATGCCATGAATCCCACGGCCTGCAGAATTTTTCTTGCAGGGGGTCGTGTCTTTGTTGCCATTATTTTGAAATATTGAGTCAGCTGTTGTTGCTCGTCTGGTGTGAGAAGCCATCTGGGCCGTTGTATTCAAGCTGGCACCCAGGAATATTATGTTTTGTGAGGGCACTAGTTTTGATTTCGTTTTGTTTACTGTGTACCCTAGGCAACTTAGAAGGTGTTTGACAAATGCCAGATGCTTTAAAAGAATGTCTTTGCTTTCTGCTTGAATAAGGCAGTCATCCAGGTATGGGTATATTTGAATTCCTGTTTGTCTGCAGTATGCAATTACTGGTGCCAGGCATTTTGTGAAGACCCTGGGCACAGTAGATAAGCCAAAGGGCAGTGCAGAGAATTGATAATGCGTTGAACCTGCAATGAAGCGGAGGTATCTTCTGCAATTTTGTCCGATAGGGATATGCAGGTATGCCTCCTTGAGATTCAGCGATACTAGCCAAGCCTTCTTGCCCAGCATGGGAAGCAGCTGCTGTAGTGTTTAGCATCTTGAATTTGGGTAATTGCAGATAAGTGTTCAGAATTGAAAGGTCCAGAAGAATGGGTCTCCAGGATTTTTGTGTCTCTGCCCATTGATTTGGTGGCAGGTTTGGCATTCCTTTTATCCCTGGTAAGGTATGAAAGTGGAATCTGTATCCTGGAGAGACAATGTTTCGGCCTCATTTGTCTTTTGTGATGATGTGCCAGTTGTCTGCAAAAAATGCAAATTTTCCTCCCAAGGGAGCTGCCAGGAGAGATTTGCTTGGAAGTTTGAGGACTGAGTCATTGAGTTTGTCTAATGCTAGCTTGGGGCCTGTCTTCTCCTTTCTGGGTAGCAGTACCCAATTGGTGAGGTTTGTAAGGGCCTTGTGACTGACCTCTGCCCCTTGGGCGTCTGTCTTTGCCCCTCTGTGATCTGTCAGAAGCTGGAAAGGACCAGTTTTTTGTTGGCCAATTTCTGCTGAAACGAGGGGGTTGTACCTGCAAAAAATCCTTGACCGTCTGCATAGACTTTGCCTTATCCTCCATTTTCTTTAAAACCGCTTCTGCTTTGACACAAAATACATCCTGCTGTAAAGGTGCATCCAAAAATTTTGCTTTAACATGATCAGGAAGGGTTTGTTCTTTTAACCAAGCATGTCTACGTATGACAGAGCCAGTAACAGCTGCTCTACAGGAAGCTTCCAATTAATCAAATCCGCATTGTAAAGTATGTTTGCCCACCTGTTCAGCTGAATGCAACAGATCCTGCATTTCCTTGAATTCAGACTGTTCAGTATGTGTGCTCATTTTTTTTGTTTTAATTGAGACATTAACAATTGCTGATATTTCAGCATGTGAAAAGTACAGTTTTGTACCTACCATAAATGTAGATGTCCGAACTGGATAGCATCTGCAGTCATAACAAATGGGTTGTCCTGTCGTCAGGCAGCCCTTGATCGGCGGATTCCAAAGTCTGGGTCCGGCGGCTGATGTCGCACTTCACCCGACGTCATCTCTGCTGGTCTTCGGGTATGAAGGCATCAGCCGACGCCATTTTCCTCAGTGTTTCTTGCCCCAGATGCCAATTGCCCTCTTGGAAAGCTAAATTTTGGATAAATGCCAATGTTTCCAAAATAGTAGAAAACAAACACAAAAATAAACATGTATGTACATATATACAAACAAATACACCATAAGAGACTCCCCAGCTAGCTATTAGGAGGGTAAATACCTAGGAGTACCACAGAGGGAAGGAGGGAGGGTAATCCTGACTGCAGATGCTATCCAGTTCGGACATCTACATTTATGGTAGGTACAAAACTGTACTATGTCCTTCATGGATGCATCTGCAGTCATAACAAATGGGTAGAATACCATAGCCAAACTAGGGAGGAGGAATAAAAATTATGGTGTAGTCAGGATCCCTTGCAGTACAGCAGTGGCAAACCCTGCTCGGGATCTGGAATATAGAGGTAAATTATAATGCTTGGCAAATGTATGCACGGAGGTCCAAGTAGCCGCCTCAATAATGTCCTTGGTTGCCACTCCTCTTAAGAAAGCTGTGGTAGTGGCTGTAGCCCTTGTAGAATGAGGTCTTATGTTCTGTGGAACTGGTTTTCCATGGTAGGTGTAACAGAATCTTATGCAATTTCCTATCCATTTGGAGATTGTCTGTTTGGAAATTGCTTTTCCTTCCCTTCCTGTTGCATAGGCTACAAAGAGCTGGTCAGTTTTTCTGTTACCTTTGGTTCTGTCCAGGTAGTAGCGTAACTGTCTATGTACATCCAAGGTATGCAGCATTCTTTCCCTCTGTTTTGTGAGTTGGGAAAGAAAGTAGGTAGGTGGATTGCCTGGTTTAAAGACACTCTGGATACCACCTTAGGCATAAATGTAGGATTAGTTCTCATGGACACCCTATCTTGATGGAAGATTAGGAAGGGTTGCACTGCCATTAAGGCCTGTAGTTCCGAAACCCTCCTTGCTGAAGTAATAGCCAGTAGGAAAGCAGTTTTCCATGACAGGTGTTGTAGATCTGCTGTTGCTGCTGGTTCAAACGGAGGGAGTGTCAATTTTTCTAGTACAAAATTCAGGTCCCATGCTGGTAATGGTGGTTTCCTAGGAGGTTTTACATTCTTGATCCCTCTGAGGAACTGCCTGAGTAAAGGATGTGAAAAGACAGGAGGTTCAAAGCTGTATTCGGCTGAGATAACTGATGCATGGATCTTGATGGAGGAATAGGACAGGCCAGTATGTAGAAGCTCTGCCAAGTACTCCAGAATGTTAGCAATATCTATGTTCGACACATCTGTTCCTCTTTCAGTACTCCACATGACGAACCTTTTCCATTTTCCTGCATAGTTCCTTCTTGTTGAAGGTCTGCGGGCTTCAAGGATAATGTCTTTAACCCTTTGTGAAAGGTCTGGGCTAGTTACTGCTATCTGATGTTCCAGGCAGTCAGTTGCAAGGTTTTTAGGTTTGGATGTATGATGCTGTAGTTGTTCTGAGTTAACATCAGAGGCATCAGGGGTATTGACCACATTTTCTCCCGAGACATGCTCCTCAGCAATGGGTACCAGTGTTGTCTTGGCCAGTTCGGACCTATCCGAATTATCCTTGGACGCTCCTCTGATTTTCAGTAGTACCTTGTGCATCAAGGGAAGAGGTGGAAATGCATATGCTGTCAGGCCTTTCCAGCTGAAGGATAGAGAGTCCACCCTCCATGCAAGTGGGTGGAATGTCCTTGTGCAGAATTTTTTGAGCTGGTGGTTTAGTGGGGAGGCGAATAGATCTATTTGTGGCATTCCCCATTTCTTTGTGATGGCCTTGAAGATGTCCGGGTGTAGCATCCATTCGTGAGCATCCGAGGTGGTTCTGCTTAAAATGTCTGCTAGGGTGTTTTCTTTTCCCGGTACAAATATTGCCTGTAACTGGATGTTGTAGCTTAGAGCCAGATTCCAAAGGTCCAAAGTCATTCTGCATAGGGGGTAAGAATGAGTGCCTCCCTGTTTGTTGATGTACCACATGACTGTGGTGTTGCCTGTCCTTATCAGATGGCCTTCTTTGAGAAATGGTCTGAATTTTAGAATTGCCAGTTTTACTGCCAGCATCTCCTTTTGATTTATGTGCAGGTGCAGCTGGTCCTGAGTCCACAGTCCTTGTACGCATTTGTCCAGCATGTGTGCCCCCCATCCTAGGTCTGAGGTGTCCGTTGTGATGGTTTGGCTTGCTCGGAAGTTGTGGAAGGGTAGGCCTGGGTTTGACTGGCATGCCTGAGCCCACCATAGGAACTCCTGTTTTAAGCATGGGATTAGGGGTATTTCTGTTTCTAAGCTGTGCCTGTGTTGAGACCATAAATTCTTTAGGTACCACTGTAACTTTCTCATATGCAGTCTGGCATGTGGGACCAAGATTATGCATGATGCCATGAAGCCCAAGGCCTGCAGAACTTTTCTTGCTGTTAGTTTGTTCTGCTTTGTTAATGCCAAGAAGTAAAGAGGGAGCTCTTTTTGTTTTTCTGCAGTTAGGAATGCCATTTGTTTTACTGTGTCCAATTCCGCGCCCAAGAAAGTTCTTGTCTGGGATGGTATCAGCCTTGACTTTTGTAAATTGACTGTGTATCCCAGGGCTTGTAGCAAGTAAATGACCCTCTGTAAATCTGTTGTCAGCTTGCTTTTGTTGTCCGCTTGTAACAGGCAGTCGTCCAGGTATGGATAAATTTGGATTCCCTGTACTCTGCAGTGTGCGATTACTGATGCCAGGCATTTTGTGAATACTCTGGGTGCAGTAGATAAGCCAAAGGGCAATGCTGAGAATTGATAATGCTCTGATCCTGCAAGAAATCTGAGGTATCTTCTGCAATTTGGTCGAATGGGGACGTGCAGGTATGCCTCCTTGAGATCTACAGTTAACAGCCAACACTCCTTGCCCAGCATGGGAAGAAGTCGCTGTAGGGTCAGCATTTTGAATTTTGGGACAATGATGTATGTGTTTAAGATGGACAGGTCGAGAATAGGTCTCCAGTTTTTCTCTTTTCTTGGTACTAGGAAGAGTCTGGAGTAGAATCCTTTGCCCTGTTCTGTTATTGGTACTCTTTCCACAGCTCTCATCTTTGTTAATTCTGCTATCTGGAGCAGGGCTTCTATTTTTTGATTTGGGGGCAGGTTTGGCATTCCTCTTTTGACTGGTAAAGTGTGAAAGTGGAATCGGTAACCTTGGTCTATGGTTTGCAAAATCCACTTGTCTTTTGTGATGTAGTGCCAATTTTTCGAGAATAAGGCTAACTTTCCGCCTAATGGTGCTGCTATTTGCTCCCTGGTAGGCGGAGTTAGAACCAAGTCACTGTGATTGTCCTGTTGTAGTGGCAGTGGTTGCGTCTGTGCCTCGGTTATTGCCTTGCCACTGTCGTCCTCTGTAGGCACCTCCTCTGGATTGATTTCTGCCCCTGGAGCGTCTGTTCCTGCCCCTTTGTGATCGTGTGGAGTCAGGAAAGGACCAATTTTTGGCAGGCCAGTTCCTGCTAAACCTTGGGGGCTGAACCTGTAGGAAATCTTTAACTGTTTGTACGGATTTTGCCTTCTCTTCCATTTTCTTCATTACCTGCTGGGCAGGTTCCCCAAATAGACTGGCCTTATCCATAGGAGCATCCAATAGCTTAGCTTTAACATGATCTGGTAAGACCTGTTCTTTCAACCATGCATGCCTTCTTATCACTGTGCCAGTCATGGCTGATCTAAATGAAGCCTCCAGTGCATCATAGCCACATTTTAAGGAATGGTTACTAACTTGTTGGATGTTATTTGCCATTTCTAATACATATTTCTTATCTAAAGATTCATCAGAGGACAGCTTTTTAATTAACTGATCAAGCATAAACTCTTGGTATTGGATCATGTGAAACTGACAGTTTAAAGCTCTAGCTGAGAGAGTAGCAGAGGTGTAGACTTTTTTCCCCCATCTCTCTAAGGACCTGGATTCCCTTTCAGAGGGAATAGGGTTTTTTTTGCTGTGGTCGAGGCTACTGCCTTAGGCCCCTGAGATATAGTTTCGGGGTCTGCAAGTGGGGCCTTGTATAGGTGGTGATGAGTGTCTGGCACCCTGTAAAATCTATCTGGTTTGGCAGGGGCTGGAGGTAAAGAATCAGGTGCAGAGCAGACATCATTAAATGCATCGTCCACAACAGACAGGACAGGAGGTATAGCTAAGGGTCTATGTTGTGGTAAGTGCAGAAAGGTCCTAAGCCTTTTTCTTGAATCTGAGAAATCTTGTCCCTGCCATTGGAAATGTTCTCTCATGGCATGTAAGGTTTCCCCAAAGGAGAATTCCTCTGGTGGAGAGGCAGCTGGAATGGATTCTTCAGCATCGGAGTCTTCATAATTGGAAAAGGGAGCCTCTGGCTGGTCTGTAATGTCTGAGTTATCCGCAGAATCATCAGAGGACACAGGCTCGGGGGGCTCTGCTCTAGGTCTCTTTTCTGGGGGCTGAGAGGCCCTGTCTGGGTGAGATTGGGATCCCCTAATTAAGGATATTAAATCTTCTGCCAGAGTAAGCATTTGTGAACTAGAAGTGGGCCTGATTGAGGGGGGTTTAACAGGCACTGATTTAGCAGATTTGGCTGCCTTAGCCCTGGCTGCAGGAGGCCTAGCAGCACCACGTGCTGGGGTAGAGACATCCAAAGGGATGGTGTCTGATAAATCACTAGGAACCACAGTTGTAGGCAAAATTTCTGAGGCTGATTCAGGTAATGTAGCAGGAGCCTCAGTAGTAGTCATGGATTCGGCTGAAGATTGACCAGTTTTCTCGGTTTCGGCCGAAACCGAGACACTCGCGGCTTGCTTAACCGTGGTTTCAGCCGAAACCGCGGGCCGCGAATGTCGGTCTTTTTCTTTGCGTTTTTTAACAATTTGGGTAGTCGGAGGATCCGACGGCATAATGTATGCAAAATCTGAGCCGAAAAACTGTTCAGCAAACTCCGACCGACGCCTAAGCGTTCGTCGGTTGAAGGAAGCACAGGCCGAACAGGCTGCTACGTCGTGGTCTGGGCCTAAACAAGGCAAACAGTAAGAGTGTAAATCTTTATGAGGTATTTGTTTCCCACAAGTTAAACAGTTATTGACTTTTTCTGACATCGGCTGAGGCAAGAAAGAGTCCCCAACGGGGTACTTAGCTTTTTAGAAGTCTTCGAAGTAGTATTCGGTAGTAGTAATCTCTGGATCTGACCGACCGGCACTTGCGAACAGCTTCTGTTTCGGGCGCCACGCGGCAAGAAAGACGGAGGAAAATGGCGTCAGCTGATGCCTTTATACCCGAAGAGCAGCAGAGATGACGTCGGGTGAAGTGCGACATCAGCCGAAGCCGGACCCAGACTTTGGAATCCGGCCGACCGAAGGGCTGCCTGACGACAGGACAACCCATTTGTTATGACTACAGATGCATCCATGAAGGACATCTGACAATTTAATGCTCTCATAGCCAGAGTTGCTGAGGTGTATATTTTCTTTCCCCATCTATCTAGGGCTCTGGAATCCCTTTCAGAAGGCACAGGATTTTTAGCCATAGAAGCTTTAGCTCCCTTTTGGACCCTGGGAAATTGTTCCTGGGTCAGCCACAGGGCTTTTATAAAGGAATTTGTGAGAGTCAGGTACTCTGTAGTATCTGTCTGGTTTGGCTGGAGCAGGAGGTAGAGAGAGTCTGGATTTAAACTAGACTCCAAGTAATCATCATCCACAATATCTAAAACTGGAGGGATAGCAAGAGGTCTGTGCTGGGGTAGTAAAAGGAACTCTCTGAGCCTTATCTTAGAATCAGAGTAGTCCTGGCCTTCCCAGGGGAAATGTTCCCTCATGGTATGTAAAGTTTCCCCAAAGGAGTAGTCTTCAGGGGGAGATGCTGAGGGAACAGTGTCTTCAGCATCAGAATCTTCATAAGGTGGAAAAGTGCAATCCTGTTCCTCAGAAGAATCTGAGGAAACTGAAACCTGGTCAGAGGAAGCGTAATTCTCCTCTTGTCTTGGTCTTTTATCAGGAGGGGGATGGTAACCCCAGATTAGGTTAATCAAATCTTCAGCCATCTTAAGCATCTGTTTCTTAGGCATAGGGCCTTGAACTGTAGACTGATGTACAGTCTTCTTAGGTTTTAAAGGAGTTTTAAGCTTAGCATAAGATTTAATGGCGAGTGTAGTCTGTCTGAAGACACCTTCTGCAACCGAAGGTGTTTCCACTGCACTGGGGTCTACTTCTGCTCCGGTGTCGGAAGATGGCTGCGTCGGCCTAGTAGACTCCGCTTGAGAATCTGCCGCTGTCTGGGGTTCCAGTTCTGCTGTAGTCAGGGGCTGCGTCGGAGCCTCACTGAAATCCAGAGAGCCGGCAACAGGCCCAGCAGAGGCCTCGGAGTCTGGCTTGTTCCTAGGCTGCCTGTCCTTATCCTTGCTTTTTTTATGTATGCCGGTCGTCGGCTGCTCCGACGGCATGATATAATTAAATTTCCTACCAAAGTAATGTCATGCGAAGTCAAAACGGGGTTTGATAGTTCGTTTATTAAACCTAGCACAAAACAGACAACCTGTGATGTCGTGGTCTGGGCCTAGGCAAGGAATACAATAGGAATGGAAGTCCTTATGAGGTATTTGCTTCGCACAAGAAATGCAATTAACTTTTTCTGACATCGGACTGAGGCAAGAAAATGTTACCCAACGGGGTACTTAGCTTCATTGAAGACTTCGGACTAAAATTCAAATCGAAAATCTCAGGTGTCGGCCGACCGGCACTTGCGAACTGCTTCTGATTTGGGCACCGCGCGGCAAGAAAGACTGGGGAAAATGGCGTCGGATGCCTCATATACCCCTGGCGCTCTGACATCAGGGAAGAAGCGACAGCAACCGACGCGGGACCAAGACTTTGGAATTCAGGCCGACTGCGGGACCACCTGACGGCAGGATAACCCAAGTCTGATGACTGCAGCAGGGTAACACGATGAACATCTGCAGTGGCAAAGCCTGCCCTGGATTTGGAGAAGAGAGGCAAATGATAATGCTTTGTGAAGGTATGAACAGAGCTCCAAGTAGCAGCTTCTAGAATGACTTTGGTTGGAACTCCTCTGAGAAACGCTGCTGAGGCAGAGGCAGCCATGGTGGAATGTGATCAGATTCCCTTGGGCACAGGTTTACCATGGTGCAAGTATCAGAAACGAATGCAGTGGCTTATCCACTTAGAAATGGTCTGCTTTGATGCAGCCTTCCCCTCTGATCCTGAAGCAAATGCCACCAGTAGTTGCTCAGACTTTCTTAGAGATTTGGTCCTGTTTAAGAAAATCTTAGTGGTCTGTGTACGTCCAATGAATGCAGAATCCGCTCCCCTTGTTCTGCGGATTTGGGTAAAACGTTGACAGGTTAATTGTTTGGTTAAGACTCGCACTGGATACCACCTTAGGCATAAAGGAAGGATTGTTCTTGAGGGACACTCTGTCCGGGTAAAATGTAATAAAAGTCTCCACAGCCATGAGAGCCTGTAGTTCTGAAACCCTTCTTTCTGAATTGATAGCCAAAAGGAAAGCGGTTTTCCAAGATAAAAATGTTATATCCGCAATAGCTGCTGGTTCAAAAGGAGGCAAGGTGAGCTTTTCCAGCACAAAATTTAGGACCCATGCAGGAGTTGGGGATCTTCTGGGAGGCCTTAAATTTTTGGCTCCTCTAAGATACTGTTTTAGCAGAAAATGAGAAAAGACGGGAGGCTCCATGTTGTAATGAGCCGAGATGGCAGAGGCATGGATTTTTACTGAAGAAAAAGATAGGCCCCTGTTAAGCATCTCAGTCAAGTATTGTAAAATCTGAGGGATATTTGGTTTTGCTGTTAGTTTCTTGTGCTTGGTTCCAAGCACAGAATCTCTTCCATTTATCAGCCTAAGATTTTCTAGTACGAGGCCTTCCGGCTTCCAAAATGACATCCATCACAGACTACTGAGAGGTGGTGTTTGAATAATTAAATGATCAGCCATGCTGCAAGGCTCAGAGTTTGGAGCCGTGTGTGCAGAATTTGATTGTTCTGCTGAGACAGTAGATGAGGTATTTGAGACAGTACCAAGGAGGGAGTTGAGACATATTCGTTAGAATTGTGTACCAGTGCTGGCGAGGCCAGTCCGGAGCAATTAGGATCATTTTTGGTTTTTCCTGTCTGACCTTTAGTTAGACCTTGGAGTGAAGAGGCAGCAGGGGAAAGGCATAGACTGATCCACTTTCCATGCTTGTCTGTGAAAAATTCTTGTGCAGAATTTGTCCAGTTGATAAGTTTGCGGAGAGGCAAATAGATCTATGCCTGGGCTCCCCAATTTCTCTGTTACCATGCTGAAGATTTGCGGATCCAATTTCCACTCGTGCGGGTCCATAAGATTTCTGCTTATGTCGTCTGCCAGACTATTTTGTTTTCCTGGCAGGAATTGAGCTTGAATATGTACTTGGTAGGTCAAGGCTGTGTTCCACAATGCCATGGCTAGTCTGCCAAGGGGGTAGGAATGTGTTCCCCCCCCCCCCCCTGTTTGTTTATGTACCACATAACCGTGGTGTTGTCCATCTTTATCAGTATTTGTCCTGGATGAAGTAAGTCCTTGAAGGCTGTCAGAGCATTCTGAACAGCTAGCATCTCTTTCTGGTTTATAAACAGATGCATTTGTTTTGGGATCCATATGCCCTGAATGCATCTTCCCGCCAGGTGGGCCCCCCAAGCACAGTCTGATGCATCTGTAGTTAGGGTTTGGGTGGTAGGGGATAAAGTGAATGACAGTCCCTTGTTTTGTTGACATGTCTCTGCCCATCAAAGAATGTAGGCAAGGAATGAGAGGAATCATTTGTTTTTAGACTGACAATGTTGACTCTATAAACTTTTTAGGTACCATTGAAGTTTCCTCATATGCAGTCTTGCATATGGAATTAGTAGAATGCAGGATGCCATGAACCCCAAAGCCTGCAGAATTTGTCTTGCAGATAACTGGGTTTTTGTTGCCATCTGTTTCAAGTATGTGTCAGTTGCCTTTGTTCATCCGGCCGACCGAAGGGCTGCCTGAGGCAGGACAACCCATATGTTATGACTGCAGATGCATCCTTGTAGGACATCATTTGTTTCCAGACTGACAATGTTGACTCTATAAACTTTTTAGGTACCATTGAAGTTTCCTCATATGCAGTCTTGCATATGGAATTAGTAGAATGCAGGATGCCATGAACCCCAAAGCCTGCAGAATTTGTCTTACAGATAACTGGGTTTTTGTTGCCATCTGTTTCAAGTATGTGTCAGTTGCCTTTGTTCATCTGGTGTAAGGTAAGCCATCTGGGCAGTTGTATTCAAGCTTGCATCCAGGAATGTAATTATTTGAGAGGGTACCAGTTGGGATTTTGTTTTGTTTATTGTGTACCCTAGGCATGTTAGAAGCCTTTTTACAAATGCCAGATGTTGAAGAAGAATGTCCTTGTTCTCGGCTTGAATGACACTGTCGTCCAGTAAGTATAAATTTGTATGCTTCTTTGTCTGCAAAATGCAATTACTGGTGCCAGGCACATTGTAAAGACCCTGGGCACAGTAGATAAGCCAAAGGGCAGTGCAGAGAACTGGTAATGCAAAAAAACTTGCATTGAAGCAGAGGTATCTTCTGCACGATTTCCTTATTGGGATATGCAGGTATGCCTCTTAAGTGTAGAGTCACTAACCAAGCGTTCCTGCCCAGCATAGGCAGTAGCTGTTGTAAAGTCAGCATTTTGAAATGTCCAGGAACGTGTTTCAAAATCTATAAGTCCAGTAACCGACACCAGGCAGTCTTTTCTGGGTGCCAGGAACAGTCTTGAATAAAAACCTTGTCCTTTTTTCTGTTCTAGTACTGGTTGAATAGCCCCCATATCCATGAGGGACGTAACTGTTTGAGCCTCTGCCCATTGATTTTGTGGCAGATCTGGCCAACCGTTTGGAATTGGCAAAGTATGGAAATGAAATCTGTATCCCTGGGATACTATCTTTAATACCCACTTGTCCTGGGTAATTAACTGCCAATTTTGAGCATGAAGTGCTATTTTTCCCCCCAAGTGGGCTGCCAAAAGATAAGTGCTTGGTAAAGGTAGAGGGAAGTCATTATTGAGACTGCTTACTGTAGGGTTGTGCTTTGTTTCCTCCAGATTTGGAGGTGGAGGCACCCCATTGCTTTTACCTGTAAGAACCCTGTGATTAGTATCTAGAGCCTTTTGAGCGCCTGGATTTGCCTTGAGAGGCTTTGTTGGACACCGGAAAGGACCAATTTTTAGTAGGCCAGTGCCTACTGAACCTGGCTGGCTGCACTTGTAAGAAATCTTTTACAGTTTGCATAGATTTAGCTTTGTCTTCCATTTTCTTTAAAACTTCTTCTGCCTTATTATCAAATAGAGTATCATGCTGTAAATGTGCTTCAACATGATCAGGTAGATTTTGCTCCTTGAGCCAGGCATGCCTTCTAATCACAGATCTAGTAACTGCGGCCCTGCAAGAGGCCTCCACGGAATCAAAACGAAATTGCAAAGTATGCTTTCCAACCTCTTCTGCTGCATGCAATAATTCCTGTAATTCTTTATTTGCCACACAATCAGATATCAACATAATTTTCTGTTTCAATAAGCCCATAACATGTTGTTGATATTTAAGCATATGAAACTGGCAGTTTAAGGCCCTAACTGCCAAGGCTGCAGATGTATAAACCTTCTTTCCCCATCTATCCAGCACCCTGGAATCTTTATCAGAGTGGGTAGGATTTTTGGCTGTACGCCTTTACACCTTTGGGACCCTGTGAGATAGTCTCAGGATCAGCAGCAGGATTTTTGAATAGAAATTTGTGGGAGTCAGGAACCCTGAAATATCTGTCTGGCTTACTAGGAGCTGGAGGTAGGAAATCAGGAGCCATGCTTGATTCCGAAAACACATCAACAATGTCTAATACAAGAGGTATAGCCAAAGGCTTATGCTGAGAAAGAAGGAAATCCCTAAGCCTCTTTTTTGATTCAGAGAAATCCTGACTCTCCCAATGAAAATGTTCCCCTAAGGTATGCAAGGTTTCTCCAAAAGAATAATCCTCAGGAGGAGATGCAGATGGGATGGATAATTCTGCATCTAAATCCTCATAGGGTGGAATAGAAAATTCCTGATAAGAAGAGAAAAGAAATGGAAACCTGATCTGAAAATTCATAATCAGTGTCGTCCTAGGCCTCTTAGCAAGGGGGGGGGGGGGGGGGGGGGCGGACCCTGATCAATGTAATTAAGTCCTCAGCCATTTTGATAAGCTGTTATTTTAGGCATAGGGGCCTAAGCACGTGGCTCATGTGTCAGTTTTTTAGACTTGGATGTTTTTGATCGTTTTTGAAGCTGGCGTCTGTTTTATATAAAAATATTGAGGCCTGAAAACAACCTCAGAAGCCGGTGCCTGCTCAGCAGCTCCAAATGCATCCAAGGGACAGACATCCACAGGTTCAATACTCTGATAATCTCACGGCATACCGGACTCTGCATGGGTCTCGGTAGAGGCCTGCGACTCAAAAGTAGTGGGTATCAGGGGCTGCAAAAGCGCCTCACTGAGTACCGGCGAACCAGCGACTGGCTTAGTAGAAGCTTCGTCGTCGGTTTTGGAACTAGACGGTCTGTCTCCGTCTTTTTCTTTGCTTTTTTTGTGAACTCCGGTAGTTGGTTTGCTAACCAACGACATTTCAGGGTAATTAAATCTGGATCCAAAATATTTTGAAGCAAAAATATACCAACGCTTAATAGTGCATTGGTTAAATCTAGCACAAAACCGACAGCAAGGCACATTATGATCTGGGCCTAGGCAAGGAATACAGTACACATGAAAATCCTTATGAGGTATTTGCTTCCCACTAGTAATGCAATTATTAACTTTTACTGACATCGGTAAGGAGCAAGAAAAAGTTTCCCCAATGGGGTACTTAGCTTTAAGTTGAAGACTTCGGATCTGAAACTCTATTGTGAAAATTTCAGGAGTCGGCCGACCAGCACTTGCGAACTGCTTCTACTTCAGGCACCACACAATAAGAAAGACTGAAAAAAATGGAGTCGGCTGCATGTTTTATATACCCCTGATGACCTGACGTCATGGAAGAGGAGACAGCAACCAATGCAGGACCCAAGAATTTGTTATTCAGGCCAACTGAGGGCAACCTGCCAGCAGACTACCCCAAATGTAATGACTGCAACAGTGAAACATGAAGAAAGTACAGTTTTGTACCTACCATAAATGTAGATGTCCGAACTGGATAGCATCTGCAGTCATAACAACTGGGTTGTCCTGTCGTCAGGCAGCCCTGCAGTCGGCCGGATTCCAAAGTCCGGGTCAGGCTTCGGCTGATGTCGCACTTCACCCGACGTCATCTCTGCTGGTCTCCGGGTATAAAAGCATCAGCCGACGCCATTTTCTTCAGTGTTTCTTGCCCCAGATGCCAGTTGCCCTTCCTGGAAGGCTAAATTTTGGATAAATGCCAATGTTTCCAAAAGGATAGAAGGCAAACTCAGAAAATAAGCATGTATGTACATATATACAAACAAATACACCATAAGAGACTCCCCCCACTAGCTAGCTATTAGGAGGGTAAATACCTAGGAGTACCACAGAGGGGAAGGCGGGTAATCCTGACTGCAGATGCTATCCAGTTCGGACATCTACATTTATGGTAGGTACAAAAAGTACAGTTTTGTACCTACCATAAATGTAGATGTCCGAACTGGATAGCATCTGCAGTCATAACAACTGGGTTGTCCTGTCGCCAGGCAGCCCTGCAGTCGGCGGATTCCAAAGTCCGGGTCCGGCTCGCTGATGTCGCACTTCACCCGCGTCATCTCTGCTGGTCTCCGGGTATAAAAGCATCAGCCGACGCCATTTTCTTCAGTGTTTCTTGCCCCAGATGCCAGTTGCCCTTCCTGGAAGGCTAAATTTTGGATAAATGCCAATGTTTCCAAAAGGATAGAAGGCAAACTCAGAAAATAAGCATGTATGTACATATATACAAACAAATACACCATAAGAGACTCCCCCCACTAGCTAGCTATTAGGAGGGTAAATACCCTAGGAATACCACAGAGGGGAAGGCGGGAGGGTAATCCTGACTGCAGATGCTATCCAGTTCGGACATCTACATTTATGGTAGGTACAAAAAGTACAGTTTTGTACCTACCATAAATGTAGATGTCCGAACTGGATAGCATCTGCAGTCATAACAACTGGGTTGTCCTGTCGTCAGGCAGCCCTTCAGTCGGCCGGATTCCAAAGTCGGGTCCGCTTCGCTGATGTCGCACTTCACCCGACGTCATCTCTGTTGGTCTTCGGGTATAAAAGCATCAGCCGACGCCATTTTCCTCAGTGTTTCTTGCCCCAGATGCCAGTAGCCCTCCTGAAGGCTAAAATTTGGATAGATGCCAATGTTTCCAAAAAGATAGAGGTAAACACAAAATAAGCATGTATGTACATATATACAAACAAATACACCATAAAAGACTCCCCCCCACCAGCTAGCTATTAGGAGGGTAAACACCCTAGGAGTACCACAGAGGGAAGGAGGTAATCCTGACTGCAGATGCTATCCAGTTCGGACATCTACATTTATGGTAGGTACAAAACTGTACTATGTCCTTCATGGATGCATCTGCAGTCATAACAACTGGGTAGAATACCATAGCCAACTAGGGAGGAGGATAAAAGTAGATTATGGTGTGTTTAGGATCCCTTGCAGTACAGCAGTGGCAAACCCTGCTCGGGATCTGGAATATAGAGGCAAATTATAATGCTTGGCAAATGTATGCACGGAGGTCCAAGTAGCCGCCTCAATAATGTCTTTGGTTGCCACTCCTCGTAAGAAGGCTGTGGTAGTGGCTGTTGCCCTTGTAGAATGAGGTCTTATGTTCTGTGGAATTGGTTTTCCATGGAAGGAGTAACAGAATCGTATGCAATTTCCTATCCATTTGGAGATTGTCTGTTTGGAAATGGCTTTTCCTTCCCTTCCTGTTGCATAGGCTACAAAAGTTGGTCAGTCTTTCTGCTATTTTTTGTTCTGTCCAAGTAGTAGCGTAGCTGTCTATGTACATCCAAGGTATGCAGTATTCTTTCCCTCTGTTTTGTGGGTTGGGAAAGAAGGTAGGTAGGTGGATTGCCTGGTTTAAAGACACTCTGGATACCACCTTAGGCATAAATGTAGGATTAGTCCTCATGGACACTCTATCTTGGTGGAAGATTAGGAAGGGTTGCACTGCCATTAAGGCCTGTAGTTCTGAAACCCTCCTTGCTGAAGTAATTGCCAGTAGGAAAGCAGTTTTCCATGACAGGTGTTGTAGGTCTGCTGTTGCTGCTGGTTCAAAGGGTGATAGTGTCAACTTTTCTAGCACAAAGTTTAAGTCCCAAGCTGGTAATGGTGGTTTCCTTGGAGGTTTTACATTCTTGATTCCTCTGAGGAACTGCCTGAGCAAAGGGTGCGAAAAACAGGTGGATCAAAGCTGTATTCTGCTGAAATAGCTGATGCATGTATCTTGATGGAGGAGTAGGACAGGCCTGAATGAAGAAGTTCGCCAGATACTCCAGAATGTTAGGCATATCTATGTTTGACACATCTTTTCCTCTTTCCGTACTCCAAATGACAAACCTTTTCCATTTTCCAGCATAGTTCCTTCTTGTTGAAGGTCTGCGTGCTTCAAGAATAATGTCTTTAACTCTTTGGGAAAGTTCTGGATTAGCTGCTGCTATGTGATGTTCCATGCAGTCAGTTGCAACGTTTTTAGGTTCGGATGTATGATGCTGTAGTTGTTCTGAGTTAACATCAAAGACATCAGGGTATTGGCCACATATTGTTCGAGACATGCTCCTCAGCAGTGGGTACCAGTGTTGTCTTGGCCAGTTTGGAGCTATCAGGATTATCCTTGGACGTTCTTCCTTGATTTTTAGTAGTACTTTGTGTATCAAGGGAAGAGGTGGGAATGCATATGCTGTTAGGCCTTTCCAGCTGAAGGAGAGCGAATCCACTTTCCATGCTAGTGGGTGGAATGTCCTTGTGCAGAACTTTTGAGCTGGTGATTGAGAGGTGATGCGAATAGGTCTATCTGAGGCATTCCCATTTCTTTGAGATGGTCTTGAAGATGTCCGGGTGCAGCTTCCATTCGTGGGCATCCGATGTGGTTCTGCTTAATATGTCTGCTAGAGTATTTTCTTTTCCCGGTACAAATATTGCCTGTAACTGGATGTTGTAGCTGAGTGCCAGGGTCCACAGCTCCAAAGTCATTCTGCATAGGGGGTATGAATGAGTGCCTCCCTGTTTGTTGATGTACCACATGACTGTGGTGTTGTCTGTCCTTATCATCAACTGGCCCTCTTGGAGAAATGGTTTGAACTTTTGGATTGCCAGTTTTACTGCCAGCATTTCTTTTAGGTTGATGTGCAGGTGAAGTTGATCCTGTGTCCACAATCCTTGCACGCATTTGTCCAGCATGTGGGCCCCCCATCCTAGGTCTGAAGCGTCTGTTGTGATGGTCTGGCTTGCTTGACATCTGCGAAAGGGATGGCCTGGGTTTGACTGACATGCCTGAGCCCACCATAGGAACTCCTGCTTTAAGCATGGAATTAGTGGGATTTCTGTTTCTAGGCTGTGTCTGTGTTGGGACCATAAATTCTTTAGGTACCACTGTAGTTTTCTCATATGTAGTCTGGCAAATGGGACCAAGATTATGCATGATGCCATGAAGCCCAAGGCTTGCAGTACTTTTCTTGCTGTTAACTTGTTCAGTTTTGTTAGTGCCAAGAAGTAAAGAGGGAGTTCTTTTTGTTTTTCTGTAGTCAGGAATGCCATTTGTTTTACTGTGTCCAATTCCCAAGAATGTCCTTGTTTGGGATGGTATCAGCCTTGACTTTTGTAAATTGACTGTGTATCCCAGTGCTTGTAGCAAGTAAATGACCCTTTGTAAATCTGTTGTCAGCTTGCTTTTGTTGTCCCCTTGTAGCAGGCAGTCGTCCAGGTATGGGTAAATTTGAATTCCTGTAGTCTGCAATGGGCGATTACTGATGCCAGGCATTTTGTGAATACTCTGGGCGCAGTAGATAAGCCAAAGGGCAATGCTGAGAATTGATAGTGCTCTGATCCTGCAAGAAATCTGAGGTATCTTCTGCAGATTGGTCGAATGGGGACGTGCAGGTATGCCTCCTTGAGATCTAGAGTTACCAGCCAAGACTCCTTGCCCAGCATGGGAAGAAGTTGCTGTAGGGTCAGCATTTTGAATTTTGGGACAATGATGTATGTATTTAAGGTGGACAGGTCGAGAATTGGTCTCCAACTTTTTTCCTTTCTTGGAACTAGGAATAGTCTGGAGTAGAACCCCTTTCCTTGCTATGTTGTTGGCACTCTTTCCACAGCTCTCATGTTTGCTAACTCCATTATCTGTCGTAGTGCCTCTGTTTTTTGATTTGGAGGTAGATTTGGCATTCCTCTTTTGACTGGTAAAGTGTGGAAGTGAAACCGGTAACCTTGATCTATGGTTTGTAAAATCCACTTGTCTTTTGTTATGTAGTGCCAGTTCTTTGAAAATAAGGTTAACTTTCCGCCTAGAGGAGCTGCTATTTGTTCCCTGGTAGGCGGATTTAGGGTTAAGTCACTGTGGTTGTGCTGATGTAGTGGCAGTGGTTGTGTCTGTGCCTCTGTTGTTACCTTGCCACTGTCGTCCTCTGTAGGCACCTCCTCTGGATTGGTTTCTGCCTCTGGAACGTCTATTCCTGCCCCTTTGAAATTTTGTGGAGTCAGGAAAGGACCAATTTTGGCAGGCCAGTTCCTGCTAAACCTTGGGGTTGAACCTGCAAGAAATCTTTAACCGTTTGAACAGATTTTGCCTTTTCTTCCATTTTCTTCATAACCTGCTGGGCAGGTGTACCAAACAAACTTGTCTTATCCATAGGAGCATCTAGCAACTTAGCTTTAACATGATCCGGTAAAGCTTGCTCCTTTAGCCATGCATGCCTTCTTATCACTGTGCCAGTCATGGCTGATCTAAATGAAGCCTCCAGTGCATCATAGCCACATTTTAAGGAATGGTTGCTAACCTGTTGTATGTTATTTACCATTTCTAATACATATTTCTTATCAAGAGATTCATCAGTGGTTAGTTTTTTAGTTAACTGATCAAGCATAAACTCTTGGTATTGTATCATGTGAAACTGACAGTTTAAAGCTCTAGCTGAGAGAGTAGCTGAAGTGTAGACCTTTTTACCCCATCTGTCTAATGACCTTGCTTCCCTTTCAGAAGGAATAGGGTTTTAGCTATGGTCGCTACTGCCTTGGGACCCTGGGATATAGTTTCAGGGTCTGCAAGTGGGGCCTTGTAAAGGTGGTGATGAGTATCTGGCACCCTGTAAAATCTGTCTGGTTTGGCAGGGGCTGGGGGTAAGGAATCTGGAGCGGAGCAGGCATCATTGAAAGCATCATCCACCACAGAGAGAACAGGAGGTATAGCTAAGGGCCTGTGCTGTGGGAGGTGCAGAAAGGTCCTAAGTCTTTTTCTGGAGTCTGAAAAATCCTGTTGCTGCCATTGGAACTGCTCGCATGGCATGTAAGGTTTCCCCAAAGGAGAATTCTTCTGGTGGGGAAGCAGCTGGAATGGATTCTTCAGCATCAGAATCTTCAAAATTGGAGAAAGGAGCCTCTGGCTGGTCAGTTATGTCTGATTCGTCAGCAGAATCATCAGAGGACACTGGCTCAGGGGGCTCTGCCCTAGGTCTCTTCTCTGGGGCTGAGAGGCCCTGTCTGGGTGAGATTGAGATCCTCTAATTAATGAAATTAAATCTTCTGCCAAAGTAAGCATTTGAGAACTAGAAGAGGGCCTGGTTGTGGGGGTTTAACAGGCACTGTCTTAGTAGTCTTGGCTGCTTTAGCCCTGGCGAAGGCCTTAATGGACATGGCTGCTGGAGGCCTAGCAGCACCACGTGCTGGGGTAGAGACATCCAAGGGAATGGTGTCTGATAAGTCAGTGGCAACCACCGTAGTGGATAAAATTTCTGAGGCCGATTCAAGAGTGGTAGCAGGGGCCTCAGTTGTAGAGATAGGTTCAGCTGTACTTTGATCAGTTTTCGTTTTCGGCGAAACCGAGACACTCATGATTTGCTTAACCATGGTTTCGCCGAAACCGCGGACCCTTGTGTCGGTCTTTATCTTTGCGTTTTGGCAGATTGGGTAGTCGGAGGATCCGGCGGCATAATGTACGCAAAATCAGAACCAAAAACTGTTCTGCAAACTCCGACCGGCGCCTAAGCGTCGGTTGAAAGAAGCACAGGCCGAACAGGCTGCTACGTCGTGGGCTGGGTCTAAACAAGGCAGACAATAAGAGTGGAAATCTTTATGAGGTATTTGTTTCCCACAGGTTAAACAATTAACTTTTTCTGACATCGGCTGAGGCAAGAAAGAGTCCCCAACGGGGTACTTAGCTTTAGAAGTCTTCGAAGTAGTATTCGGTAGAAGTAATCTCTGGATCCGACCGACCGGCACTTGCGAACAGCTTCTGCTTCGGGCGCCACGCGGCAAGAAAGACTGAGGAAAATGGCGTCGGCTGATGCTTTTATACCCGAAGACCAACAGAGATGACGTCGGGTGAAGTGCGAC
Source organism: Protopterus annectens (assembly GCF_019279795.1). Classification (NCBI taxonomy): domain Eukaryota; kingdom Metazoa; phylum Chordata; order Ceratodontiformes; family Protopteridae; genus Protopterus; species Protopterus annectens. The sequence goes on from NC_056735.1 coordinate 1,747,187,487, forward strand.
ATCAGCCGAATCCGGCCGACTGAAGGGCTGCCTGACGACAGGACAACCCAGTTGTTATGACTGCAGATGCATCCATGAAGGACATCTGTACTATGTCCTTCATGGATGCATCTGCAGTCATAACAACTGGGTAGAATACCATAGCCAACTAAGGGAGGAGGAAAAAATTAGATTATGGTGTGGTTAGGATCCCTTGCAGCACAGCAGTGGCAAACCCTGCTCGGGATCTGGAGTACATTGGTAAGTTATAATGCTTGGCAAATGTATGCACGGAGGTCCAAGTAGCCGCCTCAATAATGTCCTTTGTTGCCACACCTCGTAGGAAGGCTGTGGTAGTGGCTGTTGCCCTTGTAGAATGAGGCCTTATGTTCTGTGGAATTGGTTTTCCATGGAAGGAGTAGCAGAACCGTATGCAATTTCCTATCCATTTGGAGATTGTCTGTTTGGAAATTGCTTTTCCTTCCCTTCCTGTTGCATAGGCTACAAAAAGCTCGTCAGTTTTTCTGCTACTTTTTGTTCTGTCCAGGTAGTAGCGTAACTGTCTATGTACATCCAAGGAATGCAGCAATCTTTCCCCCCTGTTTTGTGGGTTGGGAAAGAAGGTAGGTAGGTGGATTGCCTGGTTTAAAGACACTCTGGATATCACCTTAGGCATAAACGTAGGTTTAGTCCTCATGGACACTCTATCTTGGTGGAAGATTAGGAAGGGCTGTACCGCCATTAGGGCCTGGAGTTCAGAGACCCTCCTTGCTGAGGTTATTGCCAGTAGGAAAGCAGTTTTCCACGATAGATGCTGTAGGTCTGCTGTAGCTGCTGGTTCAAAAGGTGCGAGTGTCAATTTTTCTAGCACAAAGTTCAAATCCCAAGCTGGCAATGGTGGTTTCCTTGGAGGTTTTACATTCTTGATTCCTCTGAGGAACTGCCTGAGTAAAGGATGTGAAAAGACAGGTGGATCAAAGCTGTATTCTGCTGAAATAGCTGATGCATGTATCTTGATGGAGGAATAGGACAGGCCTGTATGTAGAAGCTCTGCCAGATACTCCAGAATGTTAGCCATATCTATAATTGACACATCTTTTCCTCTTTCTGTGCTCCAACTGACAAACCTTTTCCATTTTCCTGCATAGTTCCTTCTTGTTGAAGGTCTGCGGGCTTCAAGGATAATGTCTTTAACCCTTTGTGAAAGTTCTGGGTTAGTTGCTGCTATGTGATGTTTCATGCAGTCAGTTGCAACGTTTTTAGGTTTGGATGCATGCTGCTGTAGTTGTTCTGAGTTAACATCAAAGGCATCAGGGGTATTGGCCACATGTTGTCCCGAGACATGCTCCTCAGTAATGGGTACCAGTGTTGTCTTGGCCAGTTTGGAGCTATCAGGGTTATCCTTGGACGTTCCTCCTTGATTTTTAGTAATACCTTGTGTATCAAGGGAAGAGGTGGAAATGCATATGCTGTTAGGCCTTTCCAGCTGAAAGAGAGCGAATCCACTTTCCATGCAAGTGGGTGGAATGTCCTTGTGCAGAATTTTTTGAGTTGGTGATTGAGAGGGGAAGCGAATAGATCTATCTGTGGTCCTGCCCATTTCTTTGAGATGGTCTTGAAGATGTCCGGGTGTAGCATCCATTCGTGGGCATCCGATGTGGTTCTGCTCAATGTGTCTGCTAGAGTATTGTCCTTTCCCGGTACAAATATTGCCTGTAACTGGATGTTGTAGCTGAGTGCCAGGTTCCAAAGCTCCAAAGTCATTCTGCATAGGGGGTATGAATGAGTGCCTCCCTGCTTGTTGATGTACCACATTACTGTGGTGTTGTCTGTCCTTATCAAATGGCCCTCTTTGAGAAATGGTCTGAAATTTTGGATTGCCAGTTTTACTGCCAGCATTTCTTTTAGGTTGATGTGCAGGTGGAGTTGATCCTGCGTCCACAATCCTTGTACGCATTTGTCCAGCATGTGAGCCCCCCATCCTAGGTCTGAGGCGTCTGTTGTGATGGTCTGGCTTGCTCGATAGCTGTGAAAGGGTAGGCCTGGGTTTGACTGGCATGCCTGTGCCCACCATAGGAACTCCTGTTTTAGGCATGGGAATAGTGGAATTTCTGCTTCTAGGCTGTGCCTGTGTTGGGACCATAAATTCCTTAGGTACCACTGTAGTTTTCTCATATGTAGTCTGGCATGTGGAACCAAGATTATGCATGATGCCATGTAGCCCAAGGCCTGCAGGACCTTTCTTGCTGTTAACTTGTTCTGTTAGAGCCAAGAAGTAAAGAGGGAGTTCTTTTTGTTTTTCTGCGGTTAGGAATGCCATTTGTTTTACAGTGTCCAATTCCGCGCCCAGGAATGTCCTTGTTTGGGATGGTATCAGTCTTGACTTTTGTAAATTGACTGTGTATCCCAGTGCTTGTAGCAAGTAAATGACCCTTTGTAAATCTGTTGTCAGCTTGCTTTTGTTGTCCCCTTGTAGCAGGCAGTCGTCCAGGTATGGATAAATTTGACTTCCCTGTAGTCTGCAGTGGGCGATTACTGATGCCAGGCATTTTGTGAATACTCTGGGCGCAGTAGATAAGCCAAAGGGCAATGCTGAGAATTGATAATGCTCTGATCCTGCAAGAAATCTGAGGTATCTTCTGCAAATAGGTCGAATGGGGACGTGCAGGTATGCCTCCTTGAGATCTAGAGTTACCAGCCAACACTCCTTGCCCAGCATGGGAAGAAGTTGCTGTAGGGTCAGCATTTTGAATTTTGGGACAATGATGTATGTATTTAAGGTGGACAGGTCGAGAATAGGTCTCCAACTTTTTCCTTTCTTGGAACTAGGAATAGTCTGGAGTAAAATCCTTTGCCTTGTTCTGTTATTGGCACTCTTTCCACAGCTCTCATCTTTGCTAATTGCATTATCTGCTGTAGAGCTTCTGTTTTTTGATTTGGAGGCAGGTTTGGCATTCCTCTTTTGACTGGTAAAGTGTGAAAGTGGAATCGGTAACCTTGGTCTATGGTTTGCAAAATCCACTTGTCTTTTGTGATGTAGTGCCAGTTTTTGAAAATAAGGTTAATTTTCCGCCTAATGGAGCTGCTATTTGTTCCCTGGTAGGCGGATGTAGAGTTAAGTCACTGTGATTGTGCGTTGTAGTGGTAGTGGCTGAGTCTGTACCTCTGTTATTACCTTGCCACTGTCGTCCTCTGTAGGCACCTCCTCTGGATTGGTGTCTGCCTCTGGAGCGTCTATTCCTGCCCCTTTGGGATCTTGTGGAGTCAGGAAAGGACCAATTTTGGCAGGCCAGTTCCTGCTAAACCTTGGGGCTGAACCTGCAAGAAATCTTTAACCGTTTGAACAGATTTTGCCTTTTCTTCCATTTTCTTCATTACCTGCTGGGCAGGTGTACCAAACAAACTGGTCTTATCCATAGGAGCATCTAATAACTTAGCTTTAACATGATCCGGTAAGACTTGTTCCTTCAGCCATGCATGTCTTCTTATCACTGTGCCAGTCATGGCTGATCTAAATGAAGCCTCCAGTGCATCATAGCCACATTTTAAGGAATGGTTACTAACCTGTTGTATGTTATTTACCATTTCTAATACATATTTCTTATCTATAGAGTCATCAGATGATAGTTTTTTAGTTAACTGATCAAGCATAAACTCTTGGTATTGTATCATGTGAAACTGACAGTTTAAAGCTCTAGCTGAGAGAGTAGCTGAGGTATAAACTTTTTTGCCCCATCTATCTAAAGACCTGGCTTCCCTTTCAGAAGGAATAGGGTTTTTTGCTGTGGTCGAGGCTACTGCCTTAGGCCCCTGGGAAATAGTTTCGGGGTCTGCAAGTGGGGCCTTGTATAGGTGATGATGCGTGTCTGGTACCCTGTAAAATCTGTCTGGTTTGGCAGGGGCAGGAGGTAAGGAGTCTGGTGCAGAGCAGACATCATTAAAGGCATCGTCCACAACAGAGAGGACAGGAGGTATAGCTAAGGGCCTGTGTTGTGGAAGGTGCAGAAAAGTCCTAAGTCTTTTATGGAATCTGAGAAATCCTGATGCTGCCATTGGAATTGTTCTCGCATGGCATGTAAGGTTTCCCCAAATGAGAATTCTTCAGGTGGAGAAGCAGCTGGGATGGATTCTTCAGCATCTGAGTCTTCATAATTGGAGAAAGGAGCCTCTGGTTGGTCTGTAATATCTGAGTCATCCGCAGAATCATCAGAGGACACAGGCTCGGGGGGCTCTGCCCTAGGTCTCTTCTCTGGGGGCTGAGAGGCCCTGTCTGGATGAGATTGAGATCCCCTAATTAAGGATATTAAATCTTCTGCCAGAGTAAGCATTTGTGAACTAGAAGTAGGCCTGGTTGAGGGGGGTTTAACAGGCACTGATTTAGTAGACTTGGCTGCTTTAGCCCTGGCAAAGGCCTTAATGGACATGGCTGCAGGAGGTCTAGCAGCACCACGTGCTGGGGTAGAGACATCCAAAGGGATGGTGTCTGATAATTCACTAGAAACCACTGTAGTAGGTAAAATTTCAGAGGCCGATTCAAGTAAGGTATTAGGAACCTCAGAAGTAGCCAAAGATTCAGCTGTGCTTTGATCAGTTTTCTCGGTTTCGGCCGAAACCGAGACACTCGCGGTTTGCTTCACCATGGTTTCGGCCGAAACCGTGGACCGCATGATGTCGGTCTTTTTCGCGTTTCTTAACAATTTGGGTAGTCGGAGGATCCGACGGCATAATGTACGCAAATTCTGAACCGAAAAACTGTTCAGCAAACTCCGACCGACGCCTAAGTGTTCGTCGGTTGAATGAAGCACAGGCCGAACAGGCTGCTACGTCGTGGTCTGGGCCTAAACAAGGCAAACAGTAAGAGTGGAAATCTTTATGAGGTATTTGTTTCCCACAAGTTAAACAGTTATTGACTTTTTCTGACATCGGCTGAGGCAAGAAAGAGTCCCCAACGGGGTACTTAGCTTTTAGAAGTCTTCGAAGTAGTATTCGGTAGTAGAAATCTCTGGATCCGACCGACCGGCACTTGCGAACAGCTTCTGCTTCGGGCGCCACGCGGCAAGAAAGACTGGAGAAAATGGCGTCGGCTGATGCTTTTATACCCGGAGACCAGCAGAGATGACGTCGGGTGAAGTGCGACATCAGCCGAAGCCGGACCCGGACTTTGGAATCCGGCCGACTGCAGGGCTGCCTGACGACAGGACAACCCAGTTGTTATGACTGCAGATGCATCCATGAAGGACATCATCAGGAAACAAACTAAAAAGAAAATTAAATCACTTGTGAAGAAAAAACTCAAACTGGAGCAGCTCTGGAGCTACAAAAACCTCGAGCGTACTCAACGAGCGGCAAAAGAGATCCGAGGTAGACTGGGAAGGAGGCATTATCGGCAGGATGGTAGGAGCTTGAGTTTCAATCTCTCTGCTTGAAAAGTGGCAGAGGTGGATCCGTTGGTTGAATCCAAGACCCACAGATTGAGGAAAAATGTCAGTGACATCAGATATGTTTTTACTTATTAGTTTTTTACACTACCGCCCCCCCCCCCCAATTTCCCACACTGTTGACCACTGACTTTAATCACCTCCATTGCAAACATTCATGTTCTTAATCGTCCTCACCCTACTATCTCTCCAATTTGACTAGCCCTGGAAAAGTACAGTTTTGTACCTACCATAAATATAGATGTCCGATAGGTATGCATCTGCAGTCATAACATATGGGTTTGTCCTGCCTCAGGCAGCCCTTCGGTCGGCCGGATTCCAAAGTCTGGGTCTGGCCTCGGCTGATGTCGCACTTTCCCCAACGTCAGAGCTTCTGGGTTATAAAGGCATCAGCCGACGCCATTTTCCTCAGTGTTTCTTGCCCCAGATGCCAGGTGCCCTCCAGGAAGGCTAAATTTGGATAAATGTTGAAAATTCCAAACAGTAGCAAACAATATATATATATATATATATATATATATATATATATATATATATACATATATACATATATACATACATATATACATATATACATATATACATACAAACAAATACACCATAATAGATTCCCCCAGCTAGCAGCTAGCTGAAGAAGGGGTAAGCACCCTAGAAATACCACAGAGGGGAAGGAGGGTGGGTAATCTTGACTGCAGATGCATACCTATCGGACATCTACATTTATGGTAGGTACAAAACTGTACTATGTCCTTCAAGGATGCATCTGCAGTCATAACATATGGGTAGAATACCATAGCCAAACTGGGGGAGGAGGTACTAAGATAAGGAAGGTGTAGTTAAGATCCCCTGTAAAACTGCAGTTGCAAAACCTGCTCGGGATCTGGAGTATAAAGGTAGATTGTAATGTTTGGCAAATGTATGCACGGAGCTCCAAGTAGCAGCTTCTAAAATGTCCTTGGTAGCCACCCCTCGTAGGAAAGCCGTAGTGGTGGCTGTGGCTCTTGTGGAGTGAGGCCTGAAATTTTTAGGAGCTGTCTTTCCATGAAAAGAGTAGCAAAAACGAATGCAATTTCCTATCCATTTTGAAATTGTCTGTTTGGAAATTGCTTTTCCTTGCACTACAGTTGCATATGCTACAAAAAGTTGGTCAGTTTTTCTGCTGGTTTTAGTTCTGTCCAGATAGTAGCGTAGTTGTCTGTGTACATCCAAGGTGTGCAATAGTTTTTCCCCCCTGTTCTGTGGGTTAGGGAAGAACGTAGGCAAATGAATAGCTTGGTTCAAGGATACCCTGGATACCACCTTTGGCATGAACGGAGGATTGGTTCTCAGAGACACTATCCTGGTGAAAAATAAGGAAAGGCTGCACTGCCATTAGTGCCTGTAACTCGGATACTCTTCTTGCTGAAGTGATTGCCAGAAGGAAAGCAGTTTTCCAAGATAAGAACTAAGTCTGCTGATGCTGCTGGTTCAAAAGGGGGAATGTTAATTTTTCCAGCACAAAATTGAGATCCCATGTAGGCAGAGGGGGTCTTCTTGGAGGTTTTACATTTTTGATCCCTCTTAAAAATTGTCTGAGGAGAGGGTGAGAGAAGATAGGTGGATCCATGTTGTACTCTGCTGAAATTGCTGAAGCATGAATCTTAATGGAAGAATAGGACAGGCCATTGTGGAACAGTTCTGCTAAATATTCTAGGATGTGTGCCAGGTTTGCCAGTGTGATATTTGTACCCTTTGATGCGCTCCAAATGAGGAATCTCTTCCATTTAGCTGAGTACGTCTTCCTTGTGGAGGGTCTGCGAGCCTCCAGGATAATGTCCTTGACCCTCTGAGAAAAAACAGTTTTGTTTCGTTTTAAGCAATTTTCCAGGCAGTTAGCTGCAGTGTTTTCAAGTTTGGATGCAGGGTCTTGAAGTTGTTCTGCGTTAGAAGAAGAGGCCATAGGGGTAGAGGCCATGAGTTCGCCAGAGACATGCTTCTCAGTAGCGGGTGCCAGTGCTGCCTTGGCCAGTCTGGAGCTATTAGTATCACCTTTGGCTGTTCCTCCCTGATCTTCAGTAGAACTTTGTACATCAATGGGAGAGGTGGAAAAGCATACACTGTTAGGGCTTTCCAGCTGAAAGAGAGAGAGAGTCCACCCTCCAGGCTTGTGGGTGGTATACTCTTGAGCAGAATTTCTTTAGTCGGTGGTTGAGTGGGGAGGCGAACAGGTCTATCTCTGGCATTCCCCATTTGCTTGTTATGATTTTGAAGATGTCTGGATGCAGCATCCATTCGTGAGCATCCGTGGTAGTTCTGCTTAAGGTGTCTGCTAGTGAATTCTCTTTTCCTGGTACGAATTTGGCCTGCAGCTGGATGTTGAGATTCAGGCCTAGGTTCCACAGATCCATTGCCATCCGGAATAGAGGGTAGGAATGCGTGCCTCCCTGTTTATGTACCACATGACTGTGGTGGTGTCTGTCCTTATCAGCAGATGTCCTTGCTGGAGGAATGATTTGAATGTCTCGATTGCATGTTTCACTGCCAGCATCTCCTTTAGGTTTATGTGCAAGTTCTGCTGGTCCTGAGACCATGGGCCTTGGATACACTTGTCCTCCATGTGTGCTCCCCATCCTAGGTCTGAGGCGTCCGTGGTGATGGTCTGCCTTGGCTGTGGTTTGTTAAAGGCAACCCTCTGTTGGACTGGCAGGCCTGAGCCCACCACAGGAATTCCTTTTTCAGGCATGGAATGATTAGTATCATGGTTTCTAGACTGTGCCTGTGTTGAGACCATACATTCCTTAGGTACCATTGTAATTTTCTCATATGTAGCCTGGCATGCGGGATCAGGATTATGCAGGATGCCATGTAACCCAGGGCCTGCAGAACTTTCCTTGCAGTGAGCTGAGTTTGTCTTGTCAAAGCCACGAAATAGACTGGGAGTTGCTTTTGTTTTTCTTCTGTGAGAAAAGCCATCTGAGTCATTGTGTCCAGAT